>NC_090869.1:20080117-20103373 GCF_036669935.1 Montipora foliosa | reverse complement strand
CATTACTTTAAAATCTTGAGAGAGCTGGATCGATGAAAAAATGACGTCAAAAGACTCGCTAGTTTAAGGAATGACAATGCGTTTTTGTACGCGACTGAATTAATATGGCAGCCACGAGATTCGCGCTTTCAGTTTTTAAACTCGTGTTTCGCATACGTAATAACTGAGTTTACACGCTGAAATTTTGGTCTTTTGATGTGATGAACGTTCACACTTTCTCTAAGATCCAACCCTCTGAGGTCGCATCGTTAGTTTTGTCAGACAGGTGTTAAGCAAACACAGATCGTACACTTTCAAAATTTGAAGAAGAAAAATAAGTGATTTTTGATCATAGTGCCACTTGAAGTTGGACGATGAGTTATGGTGCTTATGTAGTTTTCCTGCTGTGTCTATGTCCTCAGGTTGTAATTTACATGTAACCTTTGGCATGCCACGTTGCGCTGTCATGACTATCGATTTGGGAAGAACCAGATTTTTATTTATTTCTTAAGGTTTCTGTTTACTAATTGTCTGTTTACATGTTAGTGTTATGTTGAGTTGTTAGGTGGGGGCACTTTCTCTGATGTATGTGCTGGCGTACCTGTTTGAAAATGAAAAGAGAGATGTAACTTGCAACTATAGTATTTCGCTTGAAATTGGGCAATAAAAACCTTTCGAGAAAATGAAAAAAAAGTAGTAATGTAGTCAAGCGTGAGAAAAGGCCTTTGGGGAAGGGGCGTCATCTCTAAGGGCGGAAAAAGTGTCGAGCTCTGCCAATCGCGGGACATTTTACGCACTACGATTGACGAGAAGTCCTGTATGCATTATTTATTTTTGATTTACTAAACCCGTTGGTCAGACTTTAAAACATGCGATTTCTCTCCTTAGCTGTGACATTGCCGTAAACATTATTTTTTTTCTATGTTGCCCCTAGCGAGTTCAAAAAATGATTCTTTGTTTCACTCTTGACCTTTTCTTTTTCGTTTAGATTGACCGATTTATCCGAACAGTTTGTGATGAAGATGTAGAAATGGTTAGAAAGTTAATAGTTACTTTTGAGTTGACTTTAGTGTATAGAGTGTATGCGCATGACGTAACTGCGGTCATCTTTGAGAAGCTATCATATTGCATGGTATCTTTTTGTTCTCTCGGGGCCGCTGATCACTTCTGCGAAAAGGCTCTTTATTTAAGAAAGGCGTCTTATGCTATATTTAATTTAATTTTTTTTTGTCTCCACTGTGAGCTCTCGTGCATTTATCCTCGGGTCCAATGCGCGGGTGGAAATGCAAACGGAAGTGCAAATTTTGAGTGGAGGACCGAGGACCAATTGGATCCGGGCTTTTTGTGCCACCAGCTCATTTGACGAAGGTCTAGGCTGTTCCGAGCTGTTCACATAACAGTGAACAAAAAAGATAAGAGAAAAAAAAAATAACATTCTCGTGTCCATAAAGCGTAGGAGGAAAAACGGAAACTGCTCGCGGATTAGGAGAACTTGCCTTTTTTTTTTTTTTAACCGTGTATGCTCAAGCCATCACCGATGAATAAAGTGATGTATTTCTCCAAGACGTTATTCCTCCCATGCAAATGAAGACTACTTTTCATTACAAAGTCTTCGCAGATTCTCTCTTTCAAAGAGAGGCTTAAGCGATTTTCCAAGTTTCAAGTAGTTTTTGGCGGACAGCAGACCATTCCTAATATATCGCAAAAAGCAAACTTTCGAAGAAAAGTTGCGCCAGTTAGGAGCTCAGCCGTGATGTCTTTGCGTCACAGCGTTTACACGAACCGAACCATCTTTAGATTGAGATATCTGTAATATAATTTTAAGTGTCATCTTTGTTCCCTTGTAATGCATCCAAGCGTTAGCCCTAGGAATGAAAATAGGACCACGCAAGGACGGAGAAAAACTCTGACCAGGCTGGGAATTGAACCCGCCGACGGCGACGGCGACGGCCAACGCTTGAATAAGCGTACCCCTTCTCGTTATTTGAAAACTGATTTTCCCCTTGTGCGTGCTAACTTAGTCCGCAGTGCAGGGCTCGGTTTGTTCCGGAAAGCCGATGAAGTTAATCCAGGATTAGCGTAAAGTTTTTGTTTCATATTTTCAACTTTTTGGGTTGAAACTTTCTTTTGCTTAAGTTTTGCCTAATGTCAGCGTTGAACAACTTTTGGGAGTAGAGAAATAAACTCCTGATTAATTTTTAATGTTGGATTAGCGTTAATCGGCCTTTGAACAATCGGGCCCAGGGGCCCGTTTCTCGAAAGTCCCGAAACTTTACGGGCCATTTTCGGGTGACCCAATTCCCTTTGTATCTCAAGAACGGAGAGGATTTAAGTCGTCAAACTTCACAGTTATTTTTCTTTTATTTACCTTGAAAACATGTTAAAAGATCGGCTTTCCAAAACAAGCGGTTGGCAGTTTCACAAATGGCTTTTCGGGCCCGAAAAGTTTTCGGGACTTTCGAGAAACGGGCCCCAGGAGTCTTATCGGGGAAAGCGACTTACCTCAATTTCGCCTGCATTCTATCTAGCCGCCATGTTGGATAGATGATGGGATCCGCTTCTGACCCATCTACTTGGTGGCAATGTATTCCTCTTCCCAGAATTTGGTTTTATCAACGGAGTTTATAATGTAAATTGGCCACCGTACAGAGATTCTAAAAGCTGACGTTTCGAGCGTTAGCCCTTCGTCAGAGCGAATCTTCGCTCTGACGAAGGGCTAACGCTCGAAACGTCAGCTTTTAGAATCTCTGTACGGTGGCCAATTTACATTATCAACTCCGTTGATAAAACCAAATTCTTGTATACTACTTCCCCACCGACGCAGCACCACAGTTTCTTTAGAAACTACCCCTTTATTCCTCTTCCCAATCTTCTCCTACTTCAGAAATTCAAGATGGCGGCTAAACATTCTGCGAAGGACATACTGAGTGTGTGACTACTAAAATTCGCCTGCACTGCAGGCTTCACTAAACTCGGTTCTAGGGATTTCTCAAGCCTTTTCCGAAGCCTTTTGGCTGCGGAATCCGGTGCTCGGTCCGCTGGGAGGTAAATTCCCAAGAGGTTCGACAGTTAATGGTTCTTTTAAACTATTTGTTGCAGGTTCGGTATGAACTGGGCCCAAGTGACGATGAAGAAGACGAGGAGGATTCGGGCGAGCAGCCACGCTCGGAGCAGGATCTCTGTCACCCATTATGTCAATGTGACAAATGTAGCAAGTGGCAAAAGGTGGCTGTATAAATGAGAAGTTTATAATAAAATTTGCTGATGAATTTCGGTACGAATACACCGAAGGCATCATGGTATTGTTCCTCCATGAAAAAAAATGAGATGTGAAAAAATTTGAATGCCTGGAGTGAACCCCTTAACGAACAACAAACTCAACTAACATGAAGCGTTTTTTTTTAAATTTTGAGTGCCGACTGCCAAACAACAAAGAAATTTAAGTGGACGCTAATAATCACAGCAGCCGGCGCTTAGCTCGGGTAAACGTGAACTGGTTTTTCCTCTCCCCCTTCCCCCTGATCCAGCCTGTCTCTGACCGGATCCATCAAACTAACTTGAAAAGCACTTAAGGAGCCCAAGCCACTCTGTCGGGGTGTGGGTGGGGTTGGGAACTCTTGCTACTTCGCCATTTACGGTTTTGTGGGTGCACTTTATATCCGCTGCAATTACATTTATCATGTTGTGTGCTAAATTGGCATTTTAATACGCCTGTTCGCAATGCTCACTGTTTCAGAAATCGCGTGAAGCGGCAGAGAGAACAATTCATCCAAATGTCAGAAACGGTGAAGGTATGACACCGCTACACGTGGCCGCCGTCCGAGGATACGACGAAATGACAAGACTGCTGTTACGGCGAGGAGCCCTGACAGATGCGAAGAATTACACTCAGATGCGAGCACCACTGCATTTTGCTTGTCAGTACAATCATCCTAGGGTATGTAGCGTACACCACCTTTTTTTGTGTTCCCGCCATGAATTGCCGCCGAAAAGTTCGGGTAAACATTGCGTTTTGTGACATCTGTCCTAAAACTTATTGCTCAACGGTTTGTGGCATCAGCTGATGAAAATGTTCCTTTATCTTGCAAGAAACGTTGCACAGTGTTAACACCTGTCGGGCAATCTGTCTGAAGAACATTCCCGATTGTAACAGCGCCACTACCTCCGTGGGCCACGCACCCGCCGGCATAGAGCAATGGCACAAATAGAAGCAGTTATCTTCCTTGTGTGCTAAACAAGGTTAAGCAATAAATCCGGTGGACGACGGTTTGAAACGGGGTGAAGGCGGATAGCATAAAGCTCCATCTCTCTTGTAACTTTTCAGATCTCTGACATTCTTTAACTCAGTATCCCATTTATGTTGTCCTATTGTAGTTCTTCATCCAGCTGCCTTCAAATGTGATGGCATCCACGTTATCAACTGCTGGGGTGGTAGTCAATGTTAAGCCCGGTAAACGAATAAAGAGATGTATGTCAGTGGTGACTCAGGGGATACTCGGAAAAAACCCAAGTACGCCCGAACAGGAGTCGAACCTCCGGCCTTCCGATTATTAGTTCGGATGCTCTGCCACTGAGCTATAGGAGACTCGTCAGTGGTGACTCGGGGATACTCGGAAAAAACCCGAGTACGCCCTAACAGGAGTCGAACCTACGACCTTCCGATTACTAGTTCGGATGCTCTACCACTGAGCTATAGGAGACTCGTCAGTGGTGACTCGGGGATACTCGGAAAAAACCCGAGTACGCCCTAACAGGAGTCGAACCTACGACCTTCCGATTACTAGTTCGGATGCTCTACCACTGAGCTATAGGAGACTCGTCAGTGGTGACTCGGGGATACTCGGAAAAAACCCGAGTACGCCCGAACAGGAGTCGAACCTACGACCTTCCGATTATCAGTTCGGATGCTCTGCCAGTGAGATTAAGGAGACTCGTGGAAGCTAAGTCATTAAACTAGGTTCGGTTGCCAAGTGTCCGACTATGTTGGCATTCTCCCAAATCGATAAGTAATCAGTTAATGGTTTTGTTTGTCTTTAGGTTGCTGGTCTTCTGCTGAGTCACCAAGCGAAAGTGAATATTAAGGACTACAAAGGAAACACGCCCTTGCACCTTTGCTGTTTTGCCGGGCATCTGGATCCGGCTGTTGTCCTTATAGTGGTAAAATGACGTATCTGTTTCTTATTGCTATTATTCGCCCTTGTCACACGGCGGCCATATTGTCCCAGGAGACCAAAAGAGCTTTGTTTTACCATGCCAAGCTCAGTGGAAACCATGGGGGTGAGGCTTGGCGTGGTAAAACAAAGCTCTTTTTGGTCTCCCGGGACAATATGGCCGCCGTGTGACAAAGGCGAATTGCCTCTCCTCCGAGTGGTCATCAAATAACGTTTGTATGCCTAAGGTTGTTTAAGGCTTGTTCACACTGGCGACGCAAACGCAAGCACCGACGTAAGAAATGAAAACATTAAAGAAAAGTAAAAGTAAAGCAACCATATTTAACGTCGACGGTGCGCTCATTTTACTCCCCCCTTGCGCATCAGTGCTCTGTTTTACGGGTATTTACAGCTACTCAAGCTACACAGAACGGAAAGAAGTCGAAACAAGGATTTGAGATCCGAGAATCGAACTCAGGACCTCTTGCACCAAGGCCGCGCACTAACCGACTGTGCCATCCTCGCTCCTTTTGGTTTTTGGTTGCGCTTGCGTCTGCGCTTGCGTAAATGCATTTCTTAAGTGTGAACCGGTGTAACGCAAACGCAAGGTGAAAAATACTCGTTCCATACCTCTAGGGTTGACTTCGTCCGCCATCTTGGGATACGCGTGCGTATTCAATGTGCTTGCGTTTGCGTTCGACGTGTGAACTTCCTTGCGTATGCGTTTGCGTGTGCGTCGCTCGTATGAACCAGCCGTTAGACTGCAAGCCTAGTCCTCTTCTCTCTCACCAGTTTTGAGTCAAACGACGGAAGACAAATAAGCGCACCGGCGCAAAACTTGTGTGGGTAGCCCTGAATGAAGGCACATTCGGAAATGCGCTTCCTCAACTGCCGCGTTGTCTCATTATTGCTGCACAGAATCTTCACATGACCTAGCCATGTATACATATGGCGGGTTCATATTACGGGCTGTTTTACACGGTTATAATATCGATTGGCGAAAGCATAAACAGAGACTAAGCCTGAGCTGTGTAAACCGAGGCGGACAAAAGCATAAGGCTAAGACAAAGGAATAACTTTCATTTTCACGGTAATTTTTGTGTATACGCATTGTGCGAGGCGCTGATAGAATATTTTTAGAATTTTAGCGAGTTACACGAATGTTTTTTTTTATATGCATTGGCATAAGCCAAAGCATTAGTCCAAGGAATCAGCTGTTTTTGGTGCCAGCGGGAATTTAAGTTTATTGTTTCAATCGTAACAACTGTGAACGTCGTCATGCTGTTTGGTCTGATAGCCGTCCGAGCTACACATTAATAACATGGTAAAGCTCAGTTTCCGCAAAGGTCTGTTGGCGTTTAGAATAAGTACGTCAATAGAACCTGAATTATTCACGTCACAAGTAAATAGGAGGAGCTTTGAAGAACTTAGTTTAATTTGTATTAAGAGTGTCTTGTTGTGTTTTTTGCTATAGCATGGAGCAGGCGTAAATGTAACGAATGACCGAGGAAACACCCCACTACACGAGGCAGCGAGGTAAAGAAAGTGTGGTAGCTTTCGTCCAAAAAATATATGTTTAAATTCCTAAAACATTTTTTTGAGGATATACTTAAATATGCTTCACAGAAGCGATCAGTGAAAGAAGTGCTTTAAAGTCAAACATCAATGTTGAAAAACAAAACAAAAAATGAACAATCCCCGTTGGCAATGTGCAACTGATTGGCTTTTAACGAAATGTGGTGAGCAGAGCGGGATTTGGACTCGAAGCCTCCACGAAGACATTGACGGTCTTTGACTGCACTGTCTTTCTCATTTCGAAATAATCTAAAGGTTGCAGAGATAACTGCGTTGTCTTAATAGAAGGGAAAGTAGCTCTATCGGTAAAATATATGACAGAGCTGTAGTTGATTTTGGCCAATCACAACGGACACAGACAATTGAATAAGCCAATCATAACGCAAAGCAAATAAATGCAACCGACCCTAAGGATCTTTGATTGGTTGCTGAGAAAGTAGCGCGGGCCTAGTAATTCAGAATCTAAGTAATAGGGAAATTGTACTTTCAGCGGTATTCTTCTGGTTAAGACGCTGTCAGAACACGATTTATTGGAGAGAAGTAGTGGGAAGATTCTCTTGAACTATTTTTTTCCCTCTCTTCTCCTTGTGCCCTGAACCGGGATGCTCGAGGCATGGTTAGCGCCCAACCAGCATTAAATACCATGGAAACCTGATATCTATTAACCAACGGTAAGCGTTAACCAGGCTTCGAACAACAAGCCCCCCTGGCCGCCACAGCACGGCCACTTCGCGAAACACCCATCAAAGTGAACAAACTTTCAATTTTTTTTCTTTCTTTTGTTCAGATTTAACTTTGTCAAACTTGTCAATTTGTTGCTGGAGAATGGTGCATCTGTCAGAATACGAAACAAAATTGAATTAACGCCTTTACAATATGCTCAGGTAAGTGCCAGGGTATGACATCGTAGACTACTGTCAAAAGTCGCTCCCTTTTTTTCTTTCGTCTTTTCGCTTTTACTTTTTTCGTCTTTTCAATCTTTAGTTGAATTCATCGTGGTCTTTGAATCCATCAGATTTTGAGAGGTCTTTGCACGGACGGAAGTGTGTTTCCCGGAGACGTCCGCATAGGCATCAGACGCTCTTGAGTACAAGAAACTATAAATTTCGTTCTGCATGAGGTTCTATATCACGACGCCATATTGTCACTTCCCAATGGGTTTACAAAACTCGTGGAGCTGCGAACGTCTCCATTTCTAAGAATATTTGCGAAACTCCAAATCGGGCCTATGCCATACTCACTCCGCCTGCCTCTTGATTTTCTCTTGATCTTTTTTGGCTTAATTTTGACTGTTTAGACCCGATTTATGACCGAATTATGTCAGTTTTGAGTGTGATTAAATTTGAATACTTTTCTCCCAGCGTGATGATGTAATACGAGCCCTGGACCAAGCAGAAAGTATCAGCTTCAGTGTTCGAAGAAACAAACTGAGTTACAGTGTTCATACTTCACAAAACCTGGGTAAGGATGTTCTTTGCAAGAAATCCATTCATTAATTTGTTTTGAGTCGGTTGATGGGCAATCTGCGAGATTGTGTGAAGGTCAAATCGCCCTCTCGCAGCCTGGAACCTAGACTACGAAAAGTCCCCAGGCACTTTCGCTAGGGAATTGTCGCGTGAAGAGAATTTTGCTTGTCGAAGGTTATTTTCAGCAAAGGACGAGCACCTAATCGAAACAATCCTATTTACCCCCATTGTCCCATTCTTTCCAGGCTCCAATTCGCTGGATGCATGGAATGACTTGAAGATAAAAATTCATCTCTAACTGGTCTTTATTTCTTGTGCTCACCGGTGGCTCAGTTGGTTGAGTATCGGGCTGTCATGCGGGAGGTCGCGGGTTCGAACCCCGGCCGGATCAACACTCAGGATCTTAAAATAACTGAGGAGAAAGTGCTGCCTTTGTAATTTCATCTGCAAGTGGTTAGACTTTCAAGTCTTCTCGGATAAGGACTATAAACCGCAGGCCCCGTCTCACAAACATCTTCCATGTTCATTAGTTCCCTGTGGGACGTTAAAGAACCCACACACTATTCGATAAGAGTAGGGGATGTAGTCCCCGGTGTTGTGGCTGTCCTGTCCTCTTCAGCAGAAGTGGCCGGCTTAGCGTGATGTCTCTAAAAAGGCTTTACGGTGTATGAGGCCACCTAAGCAGAAACAGCCATAAGCCAAAAAGGGACGTTGCCGAGTGCTGGAACATGTAGATGTAGATGTCACTCCAATGACGTATGATGACAGTCTTAAACCCTTTGACTCCCATGATCCAAGAATTCGTTCTCCTAACTACTTCTATAGATTTCTTCGTTGGTTGGCCATGAGAATTTGCTTTTGATACCAGGATCATACTTTTAAGCTGATGATAATTTTCATTTTCAGTACTTGTTTACCTAACAGTGTGTTGAAATTGTGAGGTGAATTTACATACTGATCAATCCTGAGAGTCAAAGGGTTAAAGGATGCGACTCAACGATACTCAAGGACGCGTTCGTAGTTCGTAGTTATTCTTCACATCTTGTTGTGGGCCTACCGGAAGAAAGCTCACCGATTCGGTTGTCTTTTTCGTCAGGTAACATAGATAAAGAAACTTTACCAAAGACTCGGTCCAACTCAATTTCAGCAAAAGCAGACAAGAAACAGCTATCGTCTCTCACGAGTGCCTCTGGACCCCCTAGTTCTGCGCCACTCAGAGACGAGTCTAGGGCTGAGCCTCTTCCGCCTCACAAAAGATTGAATAAACTGTTTGAGCGCCTAGAGCGTGGTGATGTGGAGCGATTACAAGATATTGGCAGGGCGGTCAAATCTTTTGACAGGTAGTGCTTTAGATTGATTCGGTAATGACCAAGATTTCAAAGGTTTAAGAGTTGATTGCGTTATACCATTTTAGGACAGCAGTTCAGTGACCATCCTTGACGGTCTCAGCAAAGTATGACACGTTTCTCCGCTCGTAGTGTATCCTACTTTACAACAATCAATTCTTAGTCTATTTTCTTGCACGCTAAGGTTTCATTGTAGTCAAGAAAGCTAGGCAGTGAGACAAGCGAAGTTTTTAGTCGAGATGTTATCTTTGAAATCTTCCGGGTGGGGTACGGAACACAATGGCAAGGGGTTTGAGTGGTGCTCTGTCAGTATCGTTATTCCATGTTCACTGTCTTTTCTTTCTTTTTAGACGTACATCCTTGAGGAGAATAGAGACTATTGACAAAAGTTCGCCGCTGATCGACTTGCAACTTAAACACCAAGTAATTTCATATCAAAAGGGCCTTTTCACTCACGTGACCAGCGCCATGTTGTTTCTCTGGGACAAAAGAGTGTTAAAAAAAAAAACCTCCTATCGCGGAGGATTTGGTTGAGCCTAGTCGTTTGAAACCCTATCAGCAATTACCCTTTGTTAGTTTTGTTCAAAATTAGGAGCTCATCTCTAGAAACTTTTCTTGAAAAGCTCAACTCTAGAATGTTTTAATTGGATCTGGTCTGTGCCAGGTTTCTTGAAGTTCCGAACCTGTTCGAGCACATTTCCGGAGACAAAAATCTCCATGTATCTGCAAAAGGAAAACGTTTCGAGACATTATACGTTGCGATTCTTTTGTTCTCTTTCTGGTCTTGAAAACTTGTCAAAAGACCTTCTTTTCAAGCTATGTGTGTTCTGGGGCCTGTTTCTCGAAAGTCCCGGAACTTTACGGGACATTTTCGGGTGTCACAATTCCCTTTGTATCTCAAGAACGGAGAGGATTTAAGTAGGCAAACTTCACAGTCAGTTTGCTATTGGTTACCTTGAAAACATGTTAAAAGATCAAAATAAGCGGTTGGCAGTTTCACAAATGCCTTTTCGGGCCCGAAAAGTTTTCGGGACTTTCGAGAAACAGGCCCCAGGGCACGCAAAATCCCCGCTATTCGTTTCCTTTGAACACCAACAGGGCTTGCGTGACCTTCTGTAAACCTCCTCACACGACGCCGCCGCGACTATGTTGGTGTAGCGAGAAAAAATGGGGGCCATGTTACTGTCCCAAACTATTACCTCAGGAATACCTCTGGAATTAAGCTCTGTACTTTTTGCGAAATTGTATCTTTTCTTTTGGTCAAAAATCATGGTCGCAGGTCCCGTGAAGGAAAAGAGAAAATACGTTTTTTTTTTTGTAACCTCTTGTAGAGCCAACCAACCAGAATTTCGTTGAAGGCAAACGCTACCAGCCCCTGTTCGGGAACCGGAACCCGCGCTCCTCCCCGAAGGCACGGCCGTCTCTTCTCGGGGAGGATACCTGAACTCGAGTGAGCCGCGGAAATCGACCCTAACGCGAACAGAACCCACTAAAAGCCAGTGTAAAAACAGACTGTACCCCAAATAGTGTGCAGGACATGCAACCCACGAACCCACGAGTGTCCTGCATCTCGATGTTCTGGAATAGTAAATTGGAAGCCGGGGGCACACGTTTCTCTTCTGTTTTGAGAACCCTGGCTTTTATGGTATAAAAAAATTTAGTTTTATCAAATGATTTACCACTTCAAAAAGATTGGACGCCTGACGTTTCGCCCTTCGTCCGAGCCGTCCGCTCCCAATTTCGGCTGCATTCATTTTTCCAATTATACCTAAGTCAACATCGTTCGTTTATTTTGTTTTCTTTTCATTGACGTTGATTTTCTTTTTTAGCTTTCTATTCATCATTTCGACCGCTCTTCTCTCCGTAAAGTTCAGACTCGTGACCACAGTCAACCAATGGTAAAGGAAGAGAGAGGCTACGAGGGTGACGTCAGTAGCGAAGACGAAGAACAGGATGCTAGCACGTGACAGCCTCTTACGCAACACGTGCGCATGTTCATCCTCACAAATGCTTTGAAGATTCCTCTGAGAAATGGCCATAAACGATGGACAGAAATCGGTTGGGGCTGATTATGAAAGTGATGCCTGCAGTAAAGTTGCCTAATTGAAGCTTGGTCGATGCATGGAAGGTTTTCACCAAACGAAAAATTGTAGGCGAGACTAAATTCAGAATCATAAGCTCAGATATCGAACTCTCTGACTAGGGGAGCAAAATTATGAAGAACGTGCGATAAAAGCCTTGTCATCGAAAATTAGGTATAAACTGGGTTGCTATACCCCAGTCGCCAATCGGACAGGTTATATGTACATTTATCGTTCTCGAGTAGGAAATATTGTATTTTGTAATCAAGTGATAAACGAGACTAAAGCAACAGTAACTATGTAAATTAGTTTGTAGACATTTATAGATATTTGTAAAAACTGTTGAACAACAATTTTATCTCGTTTCGTTCGCTTCACATCGGTCCTCCTGGACTGATCAATTTCTTCAAAAGGCCCTTACTTAGACGTAAATTAACGGCTAACTTTGTCGTCTGTAATATACCAGGCCCTTTAGTTAGCCATAAATTAACGGCTAAGTAAGGGGCGTTGTATATTACAGACGACAAAGTTAGCCTTAAATTAACGGCTAACTTTGTCGTCTGTAATATACAATGCCCCTTATTTAGCCGTAAATTACAGTGCGACGCGCCTTACCGTGGCCACCTAACAAAGTTTCTTACAAATTATCCGCCGATAAGGGTGTGCGAATTTGATTGACAGTCACCCCACCTTGCAAAGTTCGCACGGTTGTAAGTTAAACACCGTTGAATGGGTTGTTGAGTTGACGTTTTTACACGTAATTGTTAAAGTTTGTTGGGTGGCCACGGTAAGGCGCGTTGCACTGTAACGGCTAAGTTTGTCCTGTGTAATATACAAGGCCTCTTTTTTCGGCGTAAATTAACGGCGAAGTTTGTCCTCTGCAATATTCAAGGCCCCGTGTTTAGCCGTCAATTAACAGATAAGTTTGCCCACGGTATTATGAAACACCCTCACTCCCCGTTACATTAGTTGGGACACAATGATGTCATCTTCTCTCCCCCAATATTGGCTGTGCGGGATGGCTCCTCTAAATCGATGAATTCAACATTGGATCGCACCTAAAAGTCAGGTTATTAGTGCTGTACATGGTGTCCCAACTTAATTTGGGGGTGATTGCTGTATTTGGCCGTAAATTAACGGCTAAGTTACTCCTTGGTAGGAAAGGCCATTTATTTGGCCTGTAAATTAATCAAACTAATTGTGGCCCTCCATTTAGCAAGCGAATAGCAAATAGCAAAAAGTAACGACCACCCCTCATTTTGCAAAGTTACAAGAAGAAAATTCTTTAGACGAAAGAGGGAGGTGTCACCCCACCAATTAAAGCAATCGTCTCTTCCGGGTGATCTGGTGACGTAATTCGGACTGACTGGGGAGAAAATTTTTAACACCGTATCCCACAACCGCGTGCGGCCTTGAATGTTATTTCCGAATTCAACATGGCAGAGACGAGGTAAGATCTCAGCGGTTTCCACTTAAATGTTCGTTCAGTAACAGGAAATATGGGAGACACGGAATGATCTGTTGAGTTTTGGGGATGAAAATACTGCAGGAAATTTGGAAACAAAACCTAAGGCCGCGCACGGTTGTCACGGGATACGGCGTTAAAATTTTTCTTCCCAGTCCTCCAAATTACGTCACCAGATCACCTGGTTACTTGAAAATTTCACGTGGCTCCAACGGGATTCGATCCCATGACCTCTGCGATGCCGGCGCAATTTTTTTTTAAAATGTCTGAAAAGGCTCGCAAGAGCTTTTTATTTACAGTTAGAAATGGTTATACAGGATATCAATCACCTATATATCTACACTACTATCTTGGCTTTGTACTAAATTGAACTTTTAGAACGTGAAAACTATGTCATTATTTAACACCTTTGCAAAGGCTTCACGTATACACCAAATATCTCGGAAATTATTCTGCGTACGACGAAGTAATTGTAACCTAAATTGAAAACGTAGATCCGACTTAATTTGATGCACTAAAAATAGCTTCTGGAGGCATAGTTTGGTTGTCCTTTCTGTGAAAAACAGCTGACCGGAATATAGCATAACGCGCTACTGTAAGTGTCCAGTTTACTAAATCCATTGACCTCCTGTTGAAGGGATCACTCGGCCTGTGAACTTTTCCTAATAGCTTAACAGCAGCTGTGACCGGTAGATTGTTTTGTGCGAGTTTGTCTATGAAGGTCTGCGCGTAACACCAAAAATTCTTAACTGTAAGGCATTCCACGAGTGCACTGTGATGATCAAGTGGGTCCAAAAGGCCACATCTATGACAAAAAGTTGAATCGTAAAGCGTCATTCTATGCTACAACAATGCAGTTGATAAAACTCGATGGGCAATACGCCAGTTAATGTCTCCTTGTTTGTTAGAAACTAAGGGAGAATACAAAATTCCCCACTGTTTTGAATTAACGGCTGGCTCCGGTTGAAGGGTTCACTACCAAGTGGCTACAGCTGGTATAACTGGCTTATGCATACGACTTATCTGACTGGAAAAATGACGCGTTTTACGGGACAGGATATATATGGACTAGAACTGACTTGAATCTTAAAACGGGGTTGAAGCGAAGGAGGACGTGCTGATTCGGAACACACCTACTGAGTGCACCCATGACCCGGATCCTACAACTCTACTGTGTTCGTGTAACGGCGTTTTCACAGATCGATTTATTTTTAGATTGAATTTCCCGCGAATGAGACTCCCACAGGAGCCCGATGACCAATTACAAGAAATTAAGCTGACGTCATAGGGTCACCGAACCGGAACTGCCTTTGTTTTTTGACCTAATTCGCTGGAAGGGCTAGTCTAAAAAGAAACCTACTTGTGAAAATGCCGTTTCACAGACGCTGTATGGAAGTTGCACGCTCCAGATGGGCTCCTGTTCACGTCTGGTTCGGGATAAAGTGCGACCACGTTGTTCCGTTGTTCTTCACCCACGTCAGACCCGCAGCAATCCAATCAGCGTAGAAAAGAGGTACTTCATCAACAGTGATCTGCTTGTTCAGAAATAGTGGTTCCTCAAAAATCTCTCTTCTAGAGACTGGGACGTGGGTGCACGGACTATGTTTGAACCAAGCGGATAACAACTCTTTGTGAAAAGCAGGGACATCGCGATTAATACGTTGAAGGGAGTACTCCACCGCAAGGGTTAACTTGCAGAGCCTCATATTGGAAACACGGAAGAGATATGCAGTGAACGTTTTCCAATGAGCTTCCTCTCCAGACAACAGCCTTTTCAAAGTATTCAAACGGAATGCTTGTATTCTGGATTCCAAACGGGGAATTAAGGAGGGAAGCCTCCCTCCTTAACAGGCAATGCAAGAATATCTCTGCACACAAGAGGATGTTTATTGTTTCAAAAGAAACCATAGATAATCTGTTCCACTTGTGTAATCACCCAAGAGGGCACAGGTAAAGAAGTGATATTATTATTCATTCAAAATATTTCCCCGTTTCTGATTGGTTAAAACCACACGCATAATTCACCATAACCAGCTGTCGTTCACCAAATTTGGAAAGAAACTTCGTCATATTGAATCAATGACGTAAAAAGTGCAGCCCGCTGCAGATTATTGAACCGTTATTTTTGGTGTTATTTTTGTTGAGCAGAAAAATGGCTGCGAGTAGGTTTAGAAGTTTGAGCGAAGAAAATATTTTGAATGAATAATAAAGCAATTATTGAATTCGGCTTTCGTAGAATATGAAGAATTCTGCAGATCTCGGAGGATGTTATCCACCTCAGCCATCGGCCTTGGTGGATAACACCCTCCTCGACCTGCAGAATTCTTCATATCCTACTCAGCCTCATTCAATAATTGCTAATTATACCATAGAGTAGACGTCATCAGAGCATTTATTAACAAAGCTCTGCCCTTGTAGCTTAAATCCCTGTACTGCCATGACGTAACAATGTTTTTAATCTTATGATTCCAGTTAAGCTGTGTACAGTCCACATTCCCGAAGTACTGCTCAAGGATTTTTTCAGGAATGTACTGGTTAAACCATTCCGAGCCGTAGGGCCGGTCAGTTCTATGCGCAAAAACCCCACTCAAAAGGTCCTTGCACTTAGTCTTGTTAATTTTTGCGCCAGAAGCTTTGCCATAAAGATCAAAAGTACGGAAAGTTTCCCCAGTGGAATTTTCATCGACGAGTAAAAGTAAAAGGGTAGTGTCATCTGCAAAATGCGATAACTTAACCTCCTCTTGTGAGTCCGGGGTAAGAATGCCGTGAATCCCTGCGCCGAGTATTAATCGCCATGGTTTCAGCAGCGATAACTTAAAGAGGCATAGATAGCGGGCATCCTTATCTCAAACCCCTTTCAAGTGAGCAGTGTGGCCGAGTGGTTAGGGCGCTTGCCTTGAGATTCGGAGATCCCGGGTTCAAGACCCGCTCTGACAACTCTTTGAATTTGTTCCTGGTATTCCCTGGTTCAACTTCCCAGCTGCACTTGTAACTGGTTTGCCTCCGGCCAGTTGGGATTCTTAACAGTTGTAGATGTTGTGTTCTATTGTTTCGTTGATTGTGTTTCATTGGCCCTGAAAAGCCCCTATGGGGAGCGGTCAATTAAGTATATGTATGTATGTATGTATGTATGTATGTATGTAATGAAAGACGTGAACCAGCCATTCACTTTTACCGTGCTAGAAACAGAGTTATACAGAACCTTTATCCAATGAATAAAATTAGGTCCAAAGCCAAACCGATCCAGAGTCTTAGGTGAAAAAGGCATGAGATACCCTATCCAAAGCTTTTAATTGATCCACACCAGAGAAACCAGCCAGAGGTGTATTAGTCTCATTAGCGTATGCGAGCACATCATGGAGAAGCCGCGTGTTGTCATTTATTGTCGTTCCCTTAATAGAAGCCGTCTGATCGGAATGGATAATGGTGGGGAGAACCTGTTGCAATCTATTCGCAAGTGTTTTTGTTAGAACCTTGTAATCAGTGGTGAGAAACGAGATGGGTCGCCAGTTCTTCAACAAAGTCCTATCACCATTTTTAAATAACAACGTAATGACACCTCGCCTCTGCGACCGTGACTGATAACTGGCCATTGCAAAATGCATAATTATAAACCTGGGTCAGTTTTTCTCCTAAAATTGGCCAAAAGTGTTCATAGAAATTATTTGTCAGACCGTCTATCCCTGCTGACTTATCATTTTCCATTGACAAAACCACTTTGCGTAACTCTTCCTCAGTTAGGTCTCTGTCACAATGTTCTCTGTCCCACTATGACAGCTTCGGAAATGGTACACTTGAAAAGGCATTCTGAGAGGACTCGCCACACGGTTGAGCTGAAAATAGTACCCTATAAAATGCGTGGATCTCGGAGAGAAGACCTTTCATGTCCTTAACAGTATCCATATTCTCCCTGGTCAAAAGACGAATAGTTTTCTCCGCCTTCCGTTTCTTCTCCAAGGAAAAGAAATAACGCGTCCTCCCTTCGCCTTCTTCTGAAAACAGCCCTTTCGCTCGAATCTTATTTGCCTCTAAATCCCTCAAGTCTAGCTGTTTGAGTTTTTCTTTCGTCAAAAGATATTGCTCAATATCACGATTGGAACCGTTTTTTGCTTTTTGTTGCAGTCTCTCTAGTTCGATTTCAAGTTCAGTGGCGCTCATGTCACTGCGCTTTTATGCGCATTTTCGCCCGTCTGATGGCAATTATTTTAATTATGCTGCTTCGCCCTATCCCACCACTTTAGGGGGTTTGGGAAATCTTTAAAACGAGTCTTCCAGTCCGTCCAAAATCTCTCGATTCCAGCTTCGAAGACTTCATCCTTCAAAAGCTCGTTATTAAAATGCCAATAACCAGGGCCACGCGCCAAGTGGTCGAAATCAAAAGTTAAACAAATGTAGTTATGATCGGAATGAGAATAAGGCAGGATATCAACTGAAGTTACGAAGCGGTCAAAACTTCTGCTCGTCAAGAAAAAAGTAAATGCGTGTTCGTATTATAAAACTAGTATCAGCGGGGTTTTTTCCAGCCCAAGTAAAATTACGTTCATGGCTATGACGCAACGTCCAAATATCAATAAGATCATAACGCGTAGAAACGTCACTCAATGCAAGCACAGCGGAATGTCTCGCATTCGGGTTTCCCCCGAGTTTATCCATTTTCGTATTCATAATACAATTAAAGTTTCCAGTCACGATATTAACAAAATCAATAGAAAGAAAGCCTACATACGTGAGTAACCCCTTGACTACTCGTAGCTCTTCTATTAGAGTATATAAAATAAGGGATGGTCTATAGTTTGGAATTTTTTTCTTGCATTTCTTTATGTGGTAAGCACATTTACCTATCACACGTTTGTACGTACAGAACGCATGCGTATTTGTGAGATTTACATACAAAAAGGAACGCAAAAAAAAAAAAAAAAAAAATTTCTTTGGGCTCCCCGTGCTACTTGCGATCCTGGGATCCTGGATTAATTGGCCCCTACATACGTGAGTAACCCCTTGACAACTCGTAGCTCTGCTATTGGAGCAGGGGTACCCAACGACCAATTTGTTGTAAAATGTATTATTATACCCCAGTTAATGAAAATAAATGTTATTAAGGCATTTTCAGGTGTTTTTCAGTGTTGCTGGGAAAACATTATCTGTTCCTTTTTCCCAGCAGGACACACAAGAAATTTCCCAGCCAGCTACATAAAATTGGTTGGTTTCCCAGCCAGCGGATCAAATTTATTTCCCAGCCAGGAATTCCGCGCGCTTTCAAATCCCTCGATCCAAAACGACCGAACAAAAGCGACAAAACCGGGACAAAACAGGTTTTCTCCGCAAGCGCAATCGCTCTGACCAGCCGTCGTATGTTTGTGACTATTCTCTGGGAGAGGCAAAGGGTTCTTTTGTTTTTTTTTTTTTAGTCGTCCTCAGTCTTCAGAGTTTCTACAGCCAGCTCGGGTTGAAATGCTAAAAAAATTTAGTAATTCCCTGGCAAAACCTCTATCAATAACAAAATTTCCCAGCCAGCTCATCGAAACACCTGTATTTTTGCCAGCCAGCAAGATTCCTCTGGGGAACAGATAATGTGAGGAACAGATTCGTTGGGTGCCCCTGTTGGAGTTTTTTTTATATTTGAGGCGAATGGCCGGGCCCCCGTTGGGGAGAGTGCAATGCCCGCCAGACATAACGACTAATCCGTCAACAACAACGGTTCACCTCAAACAGGGGTGCACCAGCACGTCAAACATCACCGGGGAATCGAACCCCGCCCTTACAAACACAAAACAAAGGACACACGAACAAAGAATTGCATTCAGGAGACGCCTCGTCCGACTTACACTCCAAAATGACAATTCAACACTAGACGAACACATAACTATACAACAAACAAGCGAGGCAAAAGGACAAACAGAACAGCCGAACTGGGCAACGGCGAATGGCAGGCCAGGGAAGGCCACCAGTCGAAAAAACTTATCCTGCAGACGCAGGTTCGCCACCAATATGCAGCCAGAACGACAGGACATGACAAGGTACGAACAAGGCAAGCGGAGGACAACCAGGCTAAGAGGGAGGCAACACGGGAACGAAGGCATGGTGCAGAGCTCGATTTTAGAAGGAGGAGGTGCCCCTGTTGGAGTATATAAAATAATGGATGGTCTATAGTTTGGAATTTTTTCTTGCATTTCTTCATGTGGTAAGCACATTTATCTATCACACGTTTGTACGTACAGAACGCATGCGTATTTGTGAGATTTGTATACAAAAAGAAAACGCAGAAAAAAAAAAAAAAAGAAACAACTCTGTTCGGGGTCCCGTGCTACTTTCGATCCTGGGAGGAAGAGATTAATCGGCCCCTAAACCATACGTGACTAACCCCTTGACTACGGTAGCTCCTCTGTTAGTGTAATAAAAACTAAGGATAGTCTATAGTTCTGAATTTTTTTCCTTGCTCTTGTTCATGTGGTAAGCACATTTACCTATCACACGTTTGTACGTACAGAACGCATGCGTATTTGTGAGGTTTGTATGCAAAAAGAAAACGCAGAAAAAAAATAAAGAAAAAACTCTGTTCGGGGCCCCCGTGCTACTTTCGATCCTGGGAGGGAGAGATTAATCGGCCCATAAACCATACGTGACTAACCCCTTGACTACTCGTAGCTCCTCTATTAGAAGGTATAAAATAATGGATGGTTTATAGTTTGAAATTGTTTTCTTGCATTTCCTCATGTGGTAAGCACATGTACCTATCACACGTTTGTACGTACAGAACGCATGCGTATTTGTGAGATTTGTATACAAAAGAAAACGCAGAAAAAAAAAAGAAAAAACTCTGTTCGGCGCTCCCGTGCTACTTTCGATCCTGGCAGGCAATTTTTTAAATCAGTAGCCCATATGAGCGAACAACAGCTCTATATTCCCGCTAATGAGCCCGATGACCAAATCACAAGAAACTAACTTCACGTAATAGCGTCACGTAACCGATATTATATTTGTCTTTTTGCAGAAAAGGTAGTCTAAAAATAGATCGTACATGGGCTTAAATGTTCCAGATAAGTGTGAGGATCACTTCTCTCTTTCGTCTGAAGATTTTTCTGCTTGTAAAACGTATTGAATTCACAAAATGAGGGGTGGTCTACAGGGGTGGTCCATGGACCTGGGGTATACACGTCCTATATTACAGACGACAAACTTAGGCGGCTAAATAAGGGGCCTTGTATATTACAGACGACAAACTTAGCCGTTAATTCATGGCTAAATTGAATGTCAGAATATAAGTGTTTATATATTATCGTTAATTTGATTTATACAGAATAAGTTTTTGGCTAAAACCTTTGCATGTATGTAGAGTAAATTTTTTACTTATTTATATAACCATAGCGAAACCAATTGCGCTATCCAATGGAAAGTGATTTATAAAGTTACCAGAATTGGTGAATAGTGTTGGCAAGTGATATTTAGTGATGTATTGGGTAAAGAATTTTAGGTGGATTTTTCATTTAGTGTACTTGAAGACGGAATTATAACCGTCATTCTCTTCCCCAGAGTCCCTCAGCTGGTTTTTTTAATCACCCACTAGGGACCCCTAGGGGCCCCTAGGGAGGGCTGTGCTGTCATAACCGCGTTAGGTTACGAAAGACTGGGTTTATCTTTGAAAAGAAGGTAGCCGTCATAGTCGAAGTCTTGGGAAGTTTTAACCTAGACTTACCAAAGTTTTACCCCGATAAATTTTCACGTGGTTTGCAATACATAGGGACTACTGCCTAAACGCATCTATTGTAGTCAGCTTGTCAATATCTTGTCTTCACGAGGAGGAAGGACGCCTTGCCTCTCAATTTATATTTATAGGTGAGAGGAAACTCCTTTTAATTTCTTGTGAAAACTCTTCCTCCTTGGGAAAAGTTAGAACTACACAGATTAATTTTTCTCAGAAATTCGGCAGAAGAGTTTAATTCTGCTTTCCATGCTTTGACGTCTTGGCAAAACAAGTTTAGAGTCGGTCACTCTGACAGGATCATGATGCCCTTTAAATTAATAGGGAAGATATCATTGACGTCACCTATTGTCATTAATGTGCAAACCAGAGCCTCATTGGCTGTCGAAACAAAGGGTCTTTTGTTCCTGTGGTTAGCAAATTTTTTATTACTTGCATCTTACTGGACAATTCAATTCAATTTATTTCCTATTGACGTGATTACTTACAGTGCGACGCGCCTTACCATGACCACCTAACAAAGTTTTTAAAACTTATACGCCAATCCGGGTGTGCGGATTTGATTGACAGTCACCCCTTCTCGCAAAATTTGCACAGTTGTAAGTTGAACACCGTTGAATGGGTTGTTTGAGTTGACGTAGTTACACGTAGTTGTCGAATGTGAAAGTTTGTTGGGTGGTCACAGTAAGGTGCGCCGCACTGTAATTTAGTTACAAATGTTTCTAGTTGCTGATGATGTTTCCATTGGACACCTGGCAGAATGGGTAAATTTCAGTTGAGTTGAAAGATGAAGGAAAAATTTTTAGTTTTGGGGCAAAAAAATACAATGATTTGACATCTATTCAACACCTGTAACCTGCTGCCAATCATTAATAATATTAATAATAATAATAATAATAATAGTAATAATAATAATAATAATAATAATGATAATAATAATAATAAAAAAATATTTATATAGCGCCAGAATCCTTAAAGTTCAAAAGCATGTAACAAGAGCAATACAGTATATAATACTAAAATAAAAATGGCGAAAGTTATGAAAATGCTTTGTCAAAAAGGAAAGTTTTAAGTTTGTTTTTAAAAACGGACACTGAGGAGCTGTTCTTAATGTCAAACGGCAGAGTATTCCAGAGTATGGGGGCTACCACAGAAAAAGATCTTGCACCACATGATCTCAAATTAAAACGCGGAATATAGAGAAGATTCTTTGATGATGAACGTAGCTGACGAGAATGGAATGGTATAAGTAGATCGTGAATGTATGAAGGTGCCAGATTGTTCAGAGCCTTTTACGTGGTGAGTAAAATTTTAAACATAATGCAATAATGAGTCAGAAGCCAGTGAAGATTTAACAATGTGTTCATGTTCCTGGAAAGAGTAATGAGACGAGCAGCAGCGTTCTGGATGTGCTGTAACTTTTATATTTGGTAATTTGGAAGGCCATAGAGTAAAGAATTGCAGTGATCCAATTTTGAAGATATAAATGTGTAAACAAGTATTTCCATAGTGGTTCAGATGACAGGTACTTTGTTATATAGCTGATGTTACGGGGATGATAAAAGGATGATTTGCAAATACTTGCAAACGATATGAGGAGAAGTTGATAAGATTTAGGGACAGGCCTGGTGAATACTATTGGGGTTTTTTGAGTTTGGAATTTTCTTTATTTGGATGTAACATAGCTCGCGCATTTTCCCACTCGTGCAGCTTCGATCTTATTTTTGTCCATATTTGGGCATAAAATTGGTGTCCTAAAATCCCTGGCTTTTTTCCAAGGAAAAGAATTGCAAATTACACGATTCAAGGTTATGTGCTTCTGTTATTGTGCATACGTTCTGTGCATCTCTGGACACTCTGGTTTCCTAAGAGTAGTTCTTACCAATACAGGGATGTTTTTGTGCAGTTTAAAACCCTTTCACTCCTGTAAGTGCCAATGAGAGTTATAGATTTTACTCTGTCTAACGCCAGACGATTTTACTCGTCAATGGGGAAGCCCACAGGAGTGAAAGGGTTAAACTATGCAGAGAAAATAGAACTTAGCAAGTTCTCGTGGTATCCAAAAAGAAAACTGGGAGTAACCATGCATTTTTCAGAGATAATTAGGCTTTAATTTGGAAATGAATGCCATGCATTGCTTTGTTTCTTACCAATACAGGGATGTTTTTGTGCAGTTTAAAACCCTTTCACTCCTGTAAGTGCCAATGAGAGTTATAGATTTTACTCTGTCTAACGCCAGACGATTTTACTCGTCAATGGGGAAGCCCACAGGAGTGAAAGGGTTAAACTATGCAGAGAAAATAGAACTTAGCAAGTTCTCGTGGTATCCAAAAAGAAAACTGGGAGTAACCATGCATTTTTCAGAGATAATTAGGCTTTAATTTGGAAATGAATGCCATGCATTGCTTTGTATTTCAAAGCTTTTTACAACCATAATTTGTTGATGAAATTATTTTTGAAAAATATGAGATTACTCCCATTTTTCTTGTTGGATT
>NC_090869.1:20067617-20075117 GCF_036669935.1 Montipora foliosa | reverse complement strand
TATTCCAAGCGAAGTTTGAAAAACTGTTGCTACTATGGTTTGGAAAAATTCGAACGCAGTTTTTAGAAAAAGTTACAATAATTTTATGGACTCTTTGAGCTACATACAAATTTCTCCAAACCATAGTCTTATTGTCATTGACAAAAATCTTGTGCAATATCCCTTTTCACGGTTAGGTTTTCTCATTTGCATTACAATATAATCTGGCATGTATGTGAGGCAATTTCGGGCTATTTTGTAGTTTTAACTCGAAATTGCCTCGCATCCACGTTAGATTACATTGTAATGCAAATTAAAAAAACTAACCGTGAAAAGGGCTATTTTTAACATTCCACATTATTGGAGACACTTTCAAACAATAACGTTTTTTACAATGACTGCAAAAAATCTCGCGCGCTCATTGGTTTTGACTTAATTTTGATCCCTCTGCCTTTTTGTTATTGCAAAAAAAAAATTGAGGGCAGTTTTTCATGCGTCTGTCCTGTTATTGACAATGAATTCCGTCATAACTCTGAACAGCCCCGTGGGGTCGAGCCGATAAAGTATGTATGTATGCTTGGCGTGATGTCTCTAAAAAGGCTTACGGTGTATGAGGCCACCTAAGCAGAAACAGCCATAAGCCAAAAAGGGACTTTGCCGAGTGGCTGGAACATGTAGATGTAGATGTAGATGTAGAAACATTGTCAAAGTGGTCTACGGATCCACAGCTACTTTGACAATGTTATGACGCAATTCATGATCAAT
This sequence comes from Montipora foliosa, assembly GCF_036669935.1. NCBI lineage: Eukaryota > Metazoa > Cnidaria > Anthozoa > Scleractinia > Acroporidae > Montipora > Montipora foliosa. Next base: position 20,074,373 of record NC_090869.1, on the reverse strand, counting down.
AACAGGACAGACGCATGAAAAACTGACATCAATTTTTTAAACTGAAGATGTCGCTCGCTCTTACTTGTCTTACTAAAGGCTTCAAAGGCAAACCAGCTTCAACATTTGCTTCAACATCCGGTCGATTTTGTTGAAGGGCGATGTTGACACCGTTTGCTGCCCCTTTCAACCGTTTTGAAACATGTTGAATCGATGTTGAATGATCTTCCACAACCATTCAACATTTCTTTTGTTTTCGCGACTGTTGAATGAAGTTGAAGCCGGTTGCTCAGGCCCCTTTCAACATTGTTGCATGGGTATGCACTAATCGGTCTCTCAATAGAGCGGTTTTCAATTGAGTGTCGACAGTAATTAGCGAATTACATTGGTTTTGCATTACTTCACTAGAGCGGTTTTCAAATGAGTGTCGTAAAACCAAAACCAAAGTAATTACTTTGGCCAATCAAGAAGGACGGAGACAAATCCAGTAAACCAATCAAAACTCGAAGTAATTACAGGTAGCCGACACAAAGCGCGGGAAAGTGTGCACGCGCGAGCCACAATTGGTTTTGGTTTCACTTCTGATTGGTTGAAAAAATGGCGCGAGAACTTTGAACCAATCACTGAGTGAAGTAGATGCAAAACCAAAGTAATTAGGTAATTACTTTCGACACTCAATTGAAAACCGCTCTAAGAGATTGGTTCAATGTTTTCGCGCTACTTTTTCAACCAATCAGAAGTGAAACCAAAACCAATTGTAGCTCGCGCGTGCACATTTTCCCGCGCTTTGTGTCGGCTACGTGTAATTACTTGGAGTTTTGATTGGTTTACAGGATTGTCTCCGTCATTTTTGATTGGCCAAAGTAATTACTTTGGTTTTGATTTTACGACACTCGTTTGAAAACTGCTCTAACGTATCCTTATCCTTATCCCCATAGTAACAACCGCGGCTGCAGCCTGGGACTGAATACCAGGCCTCTCGTGAAACTATGTTGAATCGAATGTTGATGATTGCCCACCCCCAAGCCCGCCCCTAAGCCCACCCCCGGTGAGCAGGCAACATCGTTCAACAAAATCGAACGGATGTCGAAGCCGCGTTTTCCCGGACCTTGACTCTCCCTATTGTGTTATGGAATGGTGGTGAACTTTCCAGGATATAATTTTGGTGTCCCATCAGGTGTGCGTCATTGTCAAGACAAGCGGTGCCTGCAAAATGGACATGTTACGCCATTTCAGTAAACTAACGGATTTGAACAGACGTTTTGAGAAGTTGAATCTGTTCATGTTTCTCTACTGCAAACAATTTTGCATGTTTCATAGTATCTCAACATGGTTTTGTATGTGTACTGTTTATAGTATTAACTTTCTCGACTGGCTTTGTATGTATATTACACTCGCGTTTATTGTTTCCTTTCTTGTAGTTACTGAACTTCCTCTTTTATCTTAAAAGTTTTATATAATTAGTTTATCCATGACATATTTTTGCCCTTCTCCCTGCTGACTAGTACGGGCTGGAGGAAAGTGTAAAAAAAAAAAAAGTGTTTATACGTGACTTTGTTGCTGTCATAATCGATATTTGTTCAAATTTGTTCAGAAGTCAGAGATTCAGAATATTGGAACATTTTTCACACACTGGAAAGCCACTTGTGTCGGTATTGGGTTGCAGAATTTAACAGAGTCGTAGAAGGATACTAGCATCTCGGTCAATTACACTTACAAGTTTCACTAGATCTTCAAACCGAAGCCGTCGAACACATACCAGCCATGAAGAAGATCATATTGGGTTATTTTATTTTACTGTTCGTGGTTGTTGTTTTGACTGCTAATTCAAATGCTGAACAGAGACGCGCTCGGAGAGAACTTCCCTCCCGTAAGTTTTCGTTGTTGCATCTGTTTATAGAAGACGCCACTTCATGGCCATTTTGTGCAAAACACTGAAGGGATTAATTTGGTGCTTAAAGTGAGGGATACCCGTTAATACTCAGATCTAACTTTGTTGATAACTCGAAATGTTGCCTACTTCTATAATTAATTCCCACTACGAATCGCGACAAAGTTTCTTGTGTTATTTAAATAGCGGAAACATTTGCTGCAGAAACGACAGGTAAAGAATTTGAAAGCTCGAAAACAACTCGTTCCTGTGTGATTGGATTTCATGACCGCGCGCGCTACTGGTGGTTTGAATGTAATTTCGTTCTTGAAACTGGATTTCGCTTAATTTCTCTTCAAAAACAAGGACTACCTCTTACGTGTCAAGAAGCGTGAGGTTCAATTCTATATTTTTGGCGTGTATTGGCGTGGGTCATTTTCTTTAATGTTCAATTGATTAATCCTTTGGCAAGTTTAAGAGCATTCAGTCAGTTCAGTTAAGTTGTAATGCGACGTAGTTTGTGGGAACACAGTGTTACAAGAGGAAAACCTCTAGCTTACGCAAACGGTGAAAAAGAACGTTAAAGGCCATTTAGAATATTTTAAAGCTGTAGAAATCAACCAACCAAACAAGTGACGGGATTAAAAACTATGAAAGTGGGAAAGCTCTTTATTTTGTTGCGTAAGTTTGGCAGGTCCGGTATTTTGTTCAAATGGGGTGCAGGAACGAGCTGGAAAGATCGTTTTAAAAACAATGATGGTTTCCTCAACAATCGTTCAGTTAGGTGATCATTTTCTTTTTAGATTCCTCACGTGAGTTTACTCGTACTTGTACCACACACTAAAGTGCAAACCGGAGTGTTTGTTTTTTTAATTTATCGACTGATTTCTCAGTTATTACTGAAACGCAGAACAGTGGTTGAAACGAAGCAAACATGGAGACCTTGTAAAGTCATGACGTAGTTAACTAAGTGAGGTGCCAACTTGTGTTCAAAGGCAAGATCTTGCGGTCCGTGTTGGTTTGAACACAGCAATTTGTTGGTTCGCATTCCAACATATTTTCCCCGAGTCGATCTATGAAATTGTAACTGGAATTCAAAATAGGAATTGTTGACTACATCTTAATTTTCCAGCCTTTTTTTCATGATTTTTAGAATGCCTTAAAAAATCAAAAGATATACGGCTTTAGTAATGATGTGTCTACTCAAGAATTCTGTTCCTGAACTGGCTAGAAACCAGTTCGGGCTACCCACACACAGTTTAAATTAATGACCACTCCAAGCACTTTGGGTAGATTGGTGTGAGTGTGGCATTTGCGATGTGTTGACAACGAACACCTATTTTTATTATCCTACTATTACCCCATTTTACCATATTTGGTCAAGAGAATGCGCAAATAAAGGACATTTGTGTTGTTTTCGTCATTCGCACGAGCCTTATGAAGCAATCCCCTTCGATACGATTCACCATCAGTGCAGGAAGAAGCCAAAAACTAGAAAATGCATGTAATAGTGGAATGATAAATCCCTTATTTAATAGTTTAACATATAATACGTGCGGCAATTCTGCTCGTTGCTCGTATTTCTCTCAAAATATCCGCGAATATTATGTGTTAAACCATTCAATAAGGTGTATATATATTCATCTTCGACCGCAGATATGAGCAAGTCGAGGAAAACAATATATGAAGTAAAGGGAATCCACAAGCCACTTGCAGAGGCACTGTTACTTTGCAAAGCTTTTAAATGCAACGCTTCAGTAACTCTTTTAAGTAATGTTTAAAAAACGAGCACGAGTGTTTTATCGGGTTTAACCACGAGTGGTTTTTGACCCGTTAAAACACGTGCTGCGAGTTTTTTGAACGGCTTCAAAAACATTCCACAAAGAGCGTGTCCCTCTAGACTCAAAACAATGGTTCAAATTGTGAGAGGTGAATTTTAGCATACAAGAAAAGCAAGCTATGCCATATTAGTATTCTTTATATAATACAGATACAGATAACAATGATGTAATGTACAATTGCTGGTGGACGAACACAAGGAGCTTATGAGAGATCTTTTGTTTTCGTCTACCAAGATGATGGCGGTGCTGTCACGTGAAAACCATGGGAATTGCTATGAGATTCAAGAAGAAGAAGAGGTAGTAGTAGTAGTAGTAGTAGTAGTAGTAGTAGTAGTAGTAGTAGTAGTAGTAGTAGTAGTAGTAGTAGTAGTAGTAGTAGTAGTAGTAGTAGTAGTAGTAGTAGTAGTAGTAGTAGTAGTAGTAGTAGTAGTGGTGGTAGTGGTAGTTGTAGTGGTAGTGGTAGTCAGTGGTAGTGGTAGTAGTGGTAGTGGTAGTAGTGGTAGTGGTAGTGGTAGTGGTAGTGGTAGTGGTAGTGGTAGTGGTAGTAGTAGTAGTAGTAGTAGTAGTAGTAGAAGTGGTGGTGGTTGTGGTGGTAGTAGTAGTAGTAGTAGTAGTAGTAGTAGTAGTAGTAGTAGTAGTAGTAGGAGTAGTAGTGGTGGTGGTGGTGGTGGTGGTGGTGGTGGTGGTGGTGGTGGTGGTGGTAGTAGTAGTAGTAGTAGTAGTAGTAGTAGTAGTAGTAGTAGTAGTAGTAGTAGTAGTAGTAGTGGTAGTGGTAGTGGTAGTCAGTGGTAGTAGTAGTAGTAGTAGAAGACACATTTTTTTTACTTCATGTATATAGTTTCTGACATAGGTTGTACTTTTATTTTCAAGGTTTATAGTCAAAGTTTGCATGTAAGAGATATTTGTAAATGATTCTCTTCACAGAACATGTAAGACAAACTAATTAGTAAATAAACCACTTAAAGCTGCTTGTTTGTCGGCTGACTGAGCTTTACACCGATGGCTCAGTTGGTTGAGCATCGGGCTGTCATGCGGGAGGTCGCGAGTTCGACTCCGGCCGGACCAACACTCAGGGTCTTAAAATAACTGAGGAGAATGTGCTGCCTTTGTAATTACATCTGCAAATGGTTAGACTTTCAAGTCTTCTCGGATAAGGACTGTAAACCCGAGGTCTCGTTTCATAACCCTTGTTGGAAATTAAATAGTATGGGACGTTAAGGAACCCACTCACTACTCGATAAGAGTAGGGGACGTAGTCTGACCTTATCTGGACGGGGGCATCTTTCACTTCCTAAAATAAAATTGTAAACTGTGTAATAAGCAGTCTGGCTAAAGTCCCCCGAAAAACATTGTAAATTAGTCCTGAAAAGCCCTGAGGGGAGAGACTAATAGCTTCACTCACTCACTCACTCATAATGTCCGCGAGGCTTCGAGGGCAAAAGTGAAGTTTTTAAGACAATCTCTCAGCCAAGGACAACCAGCAAGCCAGAAAAGGGTTTATTTATTTTATAACCGCCCATTATAATTTTCATATCCCGCAAAAACAGCTCGACTTTTTTTTGTACTTTCCGGAACAGCATTTGCGACCAGTTTTTAAATGTCTAAACTAAACTCTACAAAACGAGCTTGTTTTTCTTCCGTGCGAAATACTAAAGATGAATAGTTGAAACTCTCGCACTGCCTTATTTGTCGCTGGCTCGGAGGACAAATATCAGCGTAGACAGGAGTTATTTCTTGATTTTGTACCATGTGACGTAAAGAAGCCAATTAAATCGCGCGAGAACCAATGAGTGGGTTATATAAAAGCAGAAAGTCCATACGCTGTTGTGCGAACCAAATGTCTCTTTGGTCGTGCCTTCATGTTTTCACTCACTTATCCAGTGTTGTTCTTTTTGTCGCCAGTGCCTCCAAACACAACCGAAGTCCGAACCAAACATAATGACATCGCTCACTTTTCGTGCACAACACGTCTCCTGGCTACCATCAGCTGGAAGAAAGAAACGAAAGATATAAATAACGAGGAACTTGGATTAGAAATCTTGTCATATAATGTAAGCGGCGCGGCCCCTTTCTTCAAGAGTCACTTGTTGGTTGCAGTGACAGATGATGATTTACGAGGAAAATACGAATGTTTTTCAAGCGACGACCCTGGAGTAGCCATGAAAACCTTCTTTATTAAAAGTAAGGAGAATTTCTGGTACCGCTCAGATATTACAGGCGCTGTGAATGGCCAAGTTTGCGGCTCGGTCAGCTTGCTTTTCTGCGCGACCTGATCACCAAATCGATCCAATTTACATCTTAATAGAGTTTTTCTAGGTTAATTTTAAATGTAGTTTAGGACTATTCCTGATTAAAAGGGGTAGCTAGTCTGTGCTTTGCGGTTTCAGTCTAATGAAGGAAATTGAAAAGTCTTGGAAAGGAGCATAGCAGAAAATAAGGATTACCTAGCTGGAGGCAAACAGTCTGAAGTCTGGTCCTTGGGATTAATCAATGTCAGTCAAGTTTTTTTTGCAGAGATTAAATCCAAATCAGGTGAACGTTTCTGGAGATGTCCATCCATGCAGAGAGAACGCTCTATCGAGAGAAATATGAAGTGGTTTCCAAAATTGCGCTATGCCATAACGTCGTTCTGACAGGTTTTCATAGCGTCGTAAAGTTGGGAGAGAGGCGAAAGGAAACTGCATTTTCCAGAACCAAGTGGTCCACTTTCACACAAATTGACCAATGAGGCGTCTTCCTTGAAATAAGCACGCAGAATGACAAAAAATTCGTGACTTGAAATAATTTTCATACGAGGAATTAGATCTTTTACCTCATATTCTGTTGACTAAGTTTAGGTACAAAATCTGAAGATTTCTCATGCCTGAAATCTGATAATCGACCGCGATAAGGCGTGCATGTGTGTTAGCCCTAACCCTTAATTAGGCTTAAGATCTGAACATTGTTCATGTCAAACTTGGCCTAAAATCTGATAATATGACGCTTGCACGAGTGCTTATTTCAGTTACTAATACTCGAGCAGTTGTCCCCAGTTAGCGCCTACAGAGGCATATTGCCAAATGAACC
>NC_090869.1:20060117-20062617 GCF_036669935.1 Montipora foliosa | reverse complement strand
ATCGTTATAGGGGTTTAGGGAGCATGCTGCTTGGCATAAAGAGCATGGAAATTGCCTTATCCTATTTTGCCTCTATCTTTTGGAACGTTTCTCGGGATATGCAAGTAACAGGCCAGAAATGAAAGGAATCATGCAAACAGGTTCTCTCTCCCTTGGTCGGAAGTCCGCTTTGTTTCATTATATAAGGCTCTAACTGCAGTCTACGCCAGTTGTTAATGTTATAGCTGAGACAACGCTGCAAAAAGGTTGGCATAGCATCAAAGAAGGTGTTAGTTGTGTAAGTGAACACGATCAAGTAGTATCTGCAGAAACCTCCACGGTTGCGATCTATGATTATTCCAGAACGCTCTATTTGCAAACGTCAGCCAGCTCCCAAGATATCTGTTTACAAATATATTTTTTTGTCATTCCAATATGCTAAACGCTGGAAGAAAAAGAAACCTCTGATTAATCAAACAATGGGGTTTAAATTAGGTTAAAATTTTTAAGTGAATGGCAAAACAAATTTAAGTAAAGTTCGTTTTGTCTGTATATGGGGCTTGGTTTTAACACATTTTGGCTACATTTTTAGTACAGATCTGATTGCGGAAGCTCTTTAACACGTTAACATTCCGTGACTTGCGTCAAACGACCAAATTTGATATTGCGTGATCACGTTGACGATAGAAATTTGCGATGTAAATAGAAACATTTCATATCCAGAGTTCAAAAAATTATATCACAAATAAACAGCAGTGTTTTATCAAGTTTAAGCTGAAGATGGGACGTGCTTGATTAATCAAACAATGGGGTTTAAATTAGGTTAAAATTTGTGACCTCCTTTTTTTTTAAGTGAATGGCAAAACAAATTTAAGTAAAGTTCGTTTTGTCTGTATATGGGGCTTGGTTTTAACACATTTTGGCTACATTTTTAGTACAGATCTGATTGCGTGAGCTCTTTAACACGTTAACATTCCGTGACTTGCGTCAAGCGACCAAATTTGATATTGCGTGATCACGTTGACGATAGAAATTTGCAATGTAAATAGAAACATTTCATATCCAGAGTTCAAAAAATTTTATCAAAAATAAACAGCAGTGTTTTATCAAGTTTAAGCTGAAGATGCGAGGTGCTTGATTAACGCCATTGAAGCATGCCAAAGCACGCAGTGGGTCAGCCAATGAAGCAGTGATAGGCTTAGCCAGCGGGCCCTCCGAGGGACTGGGGTTGGGGGTCCCACCGCAGAGAGAGACTGCCTGCTCGCAGGCTAGGATAGTCTGGATCCGGCGGCATTGACGGTGTCGATGTGGAAGCTCCGTAGCTAATTGATTTACGCCAAATGATGGGCTTGTATGATATTGTACTTCAATGTTGGAATTTTCTAAGTATGAATGGGAAGTGAAGTGAAGAACTTAATTTAGAAACGATTCAACATTCCATATATAGAGATTACTTCATGGAAAGCGCGCGCGTACGGGATTTTCACACGAGTTGGTGAAGTATCTGAAATCGAACGAGTGAGCGCAGCGAACGAGTGAGATTTCTGATACTTCACCAACGAGTGTGAAAATCCCGTACAAAGCGCTTTCCATGCTGTAATTTGTTTATTTTATACATACTGAGATTTTTTTATTTATCCACCTTTAATTGGTTCTCTAAAATAATTACAAAACTCCAGTATTAAGTTCTTTTCGAAAAATTACTAAAATCGACATGTGAAAATATTACCAATCAAAAATCATAACTGGTGCAAAGGATAGCAAACATTTCAATTCTTAATAAAATATGGAACTGCTCGTTTGAAAATGTCCAAAATTATGGGCGGCCGTCACCGCCAAAAATACGAAGTATGTCAAAGGAATATAGCAATGTCAATTGGTTCATTGGCGCAGTGCAGAAGAGACTAAATGAGTTAGAAATGATGCAGCCTAAATACAAGTACTCGTGTTGCCTTTTGTCAAATGGTTCACTCAAAAAGTAAACGAACTAGCAAGATATTAAATTGTCTAGTCATTTCTGTTAAAACGGAAGAGACTAACTAAAACCGTTCTAGGGAAATAAAGATCGGTTCATCTTCCAAACACGAACTGGTATAGTGCGTCACCAAACGGTCCGGTGTGATGTTAATAAATGGCTTACCTTAACTTGACGTGGCTCAGTCCATCGATGTTCAGTGTAATATGAATCGCTTTAACGAAAGGTCAATTGATTTAGTGTAATTACAAATGCTTTATCGAAACAACAAATGACTCATATGGTATGTATATAAATCCACCTAACATGAAGTGGTTTATGCAAAGGACAAATGGTTTACCTTGATGTGAAATGAATTAAAGAAAAAAAAACACAAGTGGTTCAAAGTATCGGCAAATGATTCAATGTAATCTGAAACGGTTTAACAAACGGACGATTGATTTAGCGTAATCACAAATGGCCCAGCAAAACAACAAATGGTCTGAAAAGAACTGAAATGCTACAGTCCACTAAGAAACGAATCGACCTAATATGAAATGGTTTTCC
>NC_090869.1:20037617-20047617 GCF_036669935.1 Montipora foliosa | reverse complement strand
TAACTCTAGTAAAATTTTAGATGATGATCCGGGTAATATAACTATGAATACAATGAAAACAGTTGTTATCTCGTCTTATAAGCTTTCCGAAGAAGAACTTCACCCCTTGATATTTTGAAATTTGGTCTTGCCTTAGCTATAAAACCTCCACATATAAGCAAGAGTCACATATTCACGATATTTGGGCTCCTCCATGATGATCTCAAGAGTAATCTGTCAGGTCGTTCGAATAAGACCAAGGCCAGTGAAGTCCAGAAAGAGATACAGCTTATGTCAACTCTTTTAAGCCTTCAATGAATGACTTAAAGAAACAAAAGGTACTGAAAATACAATACAAGAGCATCATTATCATGAAACCAAATAAAGGGGAAAGACTTGACAAGATGGTTTACAATAATACTATGTCTGATTTGTTTGAATGATGACACTAAACTTCAAAAATTGGAATACGCAGGGAAGGTAAGTTACAGCGGTTTGTACGTTAACTTAAGAAAACCGGTCTCTTCGAACATCGATAGTGCATGAAATTTACCCTTCTGATTCTGAACCAGCTACCTCCTTTCAGCACTTTTGTCCAGAAAAGCAAGTACGCAAGCTCAATTTAAACCCAAGTATCTGTTTGTCCTTTACTTAAACCCCACATCTCTTCAGAGTTTTGTGCAATAGGTACGTTCTCTCTTCTCCAAGAAATTGAACAGCTGGATTTCAGTGACAAGTTTCTAGTCTCCTGTGATGTCAGAAGCCTCAGTTACAAATCATGACCGGTCCACTTACAAAGACCTACAAATCATTTCAGTTTTACTCCATTTTGGTATACAAATTAGGATTAATAAAAACTCGGCTCATCGAGAGGGCTTACAAATTTGTACTAGTCAGTTGAAACGTAATATGTTTCCTAGTTGGTCCATTGACACTATCAATGAAGTCAGTTAAAGTTATCTTTAGTTAGAAATGTTACAGCAAAAGAAGCGTCCAAGTATGATGTATCTAACTGCCATTTTTACAAACTCCCTTACATTGGTTTCTATTTATCTTTATACTGGAAAGAAAATTCTTGTATCAGCAAGTGTTGTAAGCATTTAAATGTTAGAGTAGTTTTCTCTAGCTCCATTCCAACTGTGCAACATTTTTTAGTCCCTAGGATTTACTCCTGGTTTTCTCAAATCATGTGTTGTCAGTAGAAATCTTTGCTTTTGCGGGCTGTGGTGCTCGCTACGTTCGTTAACCAACGGGCATTTTTACACAACTATAAATGAGCTAGGGGTTTCAATAGAAGCCGGTTACCGGCGGTATACCGCCGCCCGCTTTGCCTCACACCGCCGGCTAGTTTGCCTTGATTTTCTCTAAAAATGCTATCATAAACTTGTCAAACTGCCGCCTTCAATGGGCTATCATGGACGGCTATTTCAGAAGTTATTGAAACCCCTGATTATGAGCACCTTATTCCCATATTTTCAAAGATCTAAGTTTTTCTAAATATAAACATTTCTTTTTTTCTCACTTTTTCTAAGAATTGTCAGGATAATTGTGATGACTCTTGTTTCAATGTTATTCATGATGCTGCGTCTTTTTATAAACTTAAAATCAAGCGGGAAAGCTTTCATATCGAGCAGTTGAAACCCGAATTTAACAAACAAGTTGATCATGTCAGTCCAGCATTACACTTTTAAGACTTTTAAACCGGTCACTGTAAAGCGCAGACTGCAGACTGCAGACCGGGGGTAAAATGCAGACTGAGGTTATAATTTAACTGTTGAAAAAGCCCAAACCCATTAGAAATGCTAACAGTTAAGCCTAAATATTGTTTTGGGCCTAATTAGGCCTAAGGCTAACATTTCTAAGGGGTTTGGGCTTTTTCAACAGTTACGTTATAACCTCAGTCTGCATTTTACCCCTGGTCTGCAGTCTGCAGTCTGCAGTCTTAAACTCAGTTTTATTTATCGTTATGTCCGTTGTGTTTTCTCTAATATTCACGGTTGGTTAGTTTGAATTTATCTGCTTGTAACGAACATTTAATCTATAACTGAGAATCATCGAGTATTGAAAGTTCTATCTTCGGATCATCTCATAAGACTGATGATGATATTTGAAACATCGAAACATGTTCCTTCCATTGAGAAGTGTGGTTGTACTTTTGAAAAATAATTGTAACCGTTGTGCTATGAAGACCATTCTTTGTAAGCTTTTTACAGCATGAAGCAGCTGGCAAAATGAACGCCGGCAAAGTCAAAGGTCCAGTGTGCAGAGCTGTTGTTCGCAGCACGATAAGGTTGGGACTTTCATAAAATGATGATGCATATGATCCAATGTCCAATGTCCTATTTCCATGACTTGCCGCTACATCCATCACTAGCTGCACGTGTGATCTCATTCTGTTAACAAAACAAAAACACAGTCAACTCACGCCATCTGACCGTGGAAAATACGATCATACGATTGATCAGGGGATCAAGGATCATTCGATCAGTAACCATAGTAAATTCGTCTGCTTGGTTGCTGCTCTTCCTACCGAGATCAAAGCCTTCCCTGGACATTGTTCGAAGTTCCAAACAAATAAATATGCTCATGTTCATCTTCTTTTCGATCACTGCTTTGCAAACATTAATAAAACGAAAAATTATGATCTGCATGACCAAGTTGAGGTAATGAATATTTTATTTTCCTCTTTGTTTGAGCGGTGTACTAAAGAGAACCAATCACAAGTCTTTTGAATAACATATCCGGATTTAAATGCGCTCAGTTGAAGAAAGAATCGGCCGGTGATAAACACTTCAGTTCCCGAGAACGTTTTGCGATGTATTTCTCAACGTCGTCCACATTCTTCATCTGCTTTTTGATCACTCAGCACATTATTGGGGTTTCGTGTGGTAAGTAAGCGTTTGCAATGTTCTAATGATGATTTTTTTTAAGCCCTCAAATGTCAGCTTCACGGTTAACAAATACGCAAATATTGCCCACGTTGTTCAGTAAACGGCTTTCGTGCGATGAAACGGTTTTCGTTTACCTGAAGCGGAAATCCGTGATGGTTTCTTCTTCGACACGTTTAGAACTTTTAGTTTTGCCTTGGTTTCAAAGTTTTAAAATTTTAATGTTCAGTAGTGCGTGATCTAACTTTAACGACACGCAAAAATTTTTGAACAAAAACACTTGCACTCAGTAACCACGGATCCATTAGGTCTTTCAAAGGATCTCTGATTTATTAAACCAGTTCTTTTGATTTTAATCCTTATCGATAAAATGCCCACATGCCAAGTCGCGATTATGCCAATCACAAGCCTTTGAGGAAATAAACACAAACGTTTTTTCACAAATAAAAAGAAGCTCTGACACGTCTGATGCTACAATAGAGTCCGGCAATCAAACTTGAAAAGTGATAAGTACTAATATTGATCATTTTTATCTTAACTCAGTGAGGGCACTAGTGTGGTTATAGGGTTTAGGGAGCATGCCGCTTGGCATAAAAGAGCATGGAAATTGCCTTATCCTATTTTGGCTCTATCTTTTGGAGCGTTTCTCGGGATATACAAGTAACCGGCCAGAAATGAAAGGAATCATGCAAACAGGTTCTTCGATGCTGAATCTCTCTCCCTTGGTCGGAAGTCCGCTTTGTTTCATTATATAAGCCTCTAACTGCAGTCTACGCCAGTTGTTAATGTTATAGTTGAGACAACGCTGCAAAAGGTTGGCATAGTATCAAAGAAGGTGTTAGTTGTGTCAGTGAATACGATCAAGGAGTAACCTCCAGAAACCACCACGGCGTCGATTTATTATTATTCCGGGACGTTCAATGTGCCAATGTCAGCCAACTCCCAAGATATCTGTTTACAAATATTTTTCTTTGTCATTCCATTGTGCTAACCGCTGGAAGAAAAAAAAACCTCTGATTAATCAAGCAACGGGGCTTAAATTAGGCCAAAATTTGCCACCTCTTTTTTTTAAGTGAAAGGCAAAACAAATTTAAGTAAAGTTCGTTTTGTCTGTATATGGGGCATGGTTTTAATTCATTTTGGCTACATTTTTAGTACAGATCTGATTGCGGAAGCTCTTTAACACACTAACAAAATTCGTGGCTTTTTGCTTCAATATCTAGCGTCTTCAACAATCCATGACTTGCCTCACACGACGTAATTTGATATTGCACTATCATTAATGTTTGTTTTGTTTTGTTTTGTTTAACGAGACATCTGGTTTGTCTCTTCTACTGGGCAAACCTGCCCAGAGGGAAGGAGCACGAACAGGACTCGAGGTTCTATGCGAGGTGCTCCACCCTACCCTATCCAGACCAGAAAGACCGGACCACAACACCGGGAACTACATGCCTCCTCTTTACGACAAGTGTGCGGGTTCTTTTACGTCCCACAGTTAATGGTAGTATGATCACGTTGACGATATAAAATTTTCGATGTAGATACAAACATTTCATATCCAGGGTTCAAAAAATTCTATCAAAATAAACAGCAGTGTTTTATCAAGTTTAAGCTGAAGATGCGACGTGCTTGATTAACGCCATTGAAGCATGCCAAAGCATGCAGTGGGTCAGCCAATGAAGCAGTGATAGGCTTAGCCAGCGGGCCCTCCGAGGGACTGGGGTTGGGGATCTCGCAGGCTATGATAGGCTGGATCCGGCGGCATTGACGGTGTCGATGTGGAAGCTCCGTAGCTACTTGATTTACGTCAAATGATGGGCTTGTATGATATTGTACTTCATTGTTGGAATTTTCTAAGTATGAATGAGAAGTAAACGGAAGAACTTAATTTTATTTGGAAACGATTCAACATTCCATATCACTGTTTTATACACAAGTACTCTTCGAAGAGGTCTTAATGGGGTCAACCGTGAGCCGTGAAACGTCCAAAAAAGTTAACCGTTAGGTGTGAAAATGATCAAAAAAATAACCGTTAGCCATGAAAACAAACTAAAAGCATTTTGGGTTTTTTTTTTAATTTTGAAAAGTGGAATAGGGAGTATTTCGAACTATTAAGAGACTCTCTACCCTCTAACATTCCGTCCCGCTCGGCTTGCGCTGTTGTCTGACGAGACAAACAAGTCTCAAATAACCGTCAGCTGGAGACCTTGACAAAAATGGAAGTCGCTTTGTGATGACCGATGACTTATTCTATTCGATATTTGTACTTTGACCCTACTACCTAACACACAGAAACCCAATAGCAAAAAAACAGAAAGTGTATTTTTCAACGAGGGAAGTCAGTCTTTGTCATGTAAGTTAACCGTGCATGCCCGAAAAAAAATAACCGTTAGCCGTAAAAATGCCAATTTTTCAACGGTTAACCGTGAAAGCTATCCACTCTAAAAGATTCGTAACCAGGAAAAAGTGGGAACTTACTAAAAACTTACCAAAAAATCTTTTTTTTTTTATTTGAATTTCAAAACAATGTTAAGCAAACAATAAGTGACCCAAGTTCTAAGCCTTGATTTAAAAAAGACACCTGTATATTTTAACCGGAATTTTCCTATTTAATTGTCCGCCATTACTAACTTTAAAATCTTGAGAAAGCTGGATTGAAGAAAAAATGACGTCAAAGACTCAATGGCCTCAATGCATGTGTACGCGGCTGAATTAATATGCTGAATATGCAGCACGGGAGTTTCAGACTTTTAAACTCGTGTTTTGCATATATAATAAGTTGCGTTTACACGCTGAAATTTTAAGCTAGTGAGTAAATGACGTCATTTTTCCCTAGATCCAACTCTCTGTGGTCCAGTCGGTCAGTTTGGAACGGGAGTAATGACGGACCGTGAAGTCAAAAACTTACACTCAAAGTAAACAATTTGCGCGTAAAAATCAAAGCTCAAAATTTTGTCAGTCAAGTGTTAAGCAATCACATTTTCAAAATCTGAACAAATAAGAAAGTGATTTTTTGATCATAGTAGCTCTTTAAAAGGGTCACCTGGCAGTTTCAATCTCGACCCCAGAGCTCTTCTCTTGACTGAGGGAGAGAAGAGCTCTGGGGAACACTGAAACTAACTGTCTTCTCATTGGTTTTCGTGATGAACAATCAAAAGCGTCTCCGATTGGTGCATTCATGTTAGCACGAGGAGTGAGCAGGCGCTGTAATGTTCAAATAGGCAATTTTTGGCTACAAGAACCCTACGGCGCATGTTCTCCTAGATAGAGTTTCCCAAAGCCTTGTGTCAATCCAAGGCTCTGGTGGCGAGAATGCTGGCAGTTTCGGATGTGCAAATGGTTCTGTTGGAACTTCTTAGAAGGTAACGTTCCGCAGCAATTTCTGAAACGAAGATATCGTCCCCTAAAATTCTCGGACAATTCAATTTTCAGCTAAGATATCCGAACAGATCAAATTCTTCTAGGTGGTAAAAACATTTCGTTAGACAGTCTTTATACATTACAAGGCGCCTTGAAATTTCCTCTCAAACATGTCAAAGGTTTTTGGCATAATTTGCTCGTTGGGTGCCCTTGATTTGAGTACAAGTGGATTTTAATTAATACAGTTTTGTTTCGTAGATCAACATGAAGTTGACCCACTCGTCAGTTAAGCTTCAGTGTATACTGATGAGTGGGTCAACTTAACGTTGATCTACGAAACAGAACTGTATTACAGTGCGACGCGCCTTACCGTGGTCACATGACAAAGTGTGTTACAAATTATCCGCTAATCAGGGAGTGCAAATTTGATTGACAGTCACGCCTCCTTACAAAGTTCGCACGGTTGTAAGACCGAACACCGAAGACCCAACACCGTTGCATGGGTTGTTGACTTGACGTATTTACAAGCAGTTGTCAAATGTGAAAGTTCGCTGGGTGGCCACGGTAAGGCGCGTTGCACTGTGATTAAAATCCATTTGTACTCATATTGAGTAGCCTGACTACAATTATTCATAAAATAATTAGGATAGTACGCGCACTCTCATTGGACAATAGCTGTGTTTAGATGAGAGTATGGAAATACGGCTGTGACATCACACGAATGCTCATTGGTTTGTATTGTCAGACGCGCGTTTTGATTGATATTGATATTTTGATATTCTTGGGGGAATTGGGAGAATTCAAACCCGAGGGTTTGCATAACTGTCTCGAATTCTCCCAATTCGCCCTCGTGTGTAGATGAGGCTATGGAAACACGGAAAACCTCCTTTATTGCTTAAACATCCCTCCCCCTGGGATACATTAGTATCCGACAGTGATTTCAGTTGAAACTTTGAACTCACAAAACGCAGATCAAAAATAATTTCTCACGGTCATTAATTTCGTTCAATGACTTCACATCAACTTTTCGCATTCATTTTTTGCCACATCGTTGGAGAAACACTATGGAGTCCTCGTCAACCACGAATTATACTTTTGCTTCTGTTATTAATTCTTTTAACGTTCCACACTTTACAATGAATTGCTTTTTACACTCGTGGTAGTGAAAAAGACCTAGGAAAAGAATAAACATATTCGCAACGTCACATACCGCACGCTCACTCGGGTAGAAGATATGAATAATACAAACGACAAGTACTTCAACATCAAATCATCAAAAGATAAGCGTAGAAAAAATCGTAGTTTTCTTGTGTAAAGCATTTTGGCTCCGTTAGCAAAAGATTTATAAGAGAAATGTCCAAGTAACTCACGAGGCCCTCCCAAGGGGTCTTTGCATGTTCCCTTGTTCCCTTTAAATTTTTGCTTGTGTTCCCTTGTTCCCCAAATTAGCAATTCACCTGTTTGGTAACTCGTGACGACGATGATATGCTGCGAACCGGCAACAGTTTTCAGGAAACCGACTTATACCCTGAGCCCATGACTGGGATAGTACAACTTCATTTTCATTACATTTTTACAGAGTTATTTTTAGACTGATTTTCCCGCGGAACCAGACCTTTCCAGCTAATCACAAGTCGGCACGAGAAATGATTACCTATGCGTGGTAATCATGGTTAGAGTGCTCGACTCCGGATCGAGTGGTCCGGGTTCGGGTCCTGGCCGGGGACACTGTGTTGTGCTCTTGGGCAAGACACTTTACTCTCACGGTGCCTCTCTCCACCCTGGTGTATAAATGGGTACCGGCGAAATGTTGGGGGTAACCCTGCGATGGACTAGCATCCCATCCAGGGGGGAGTATAAATACTCCTAGTCGCTTCATGCTACGGAAACCGGAGATAAGCGCCGGCCTGATGGGCCTTCTGGCTCGTAAGCAGTGACTTTTATTTACGCAAACCCGAGACGCGGTCGAGGATTTGGATAACTGTCGAGAATTCTCCCTACTTCCCCGAGTGTTTAGATGAAGCTATGGAAACACGGAAAAAAAGTACTCTATTGTGTTTATAAAATATTTCTCAAAGATAATTCGACAAATGAAGGAAAAAAATGAAGGAAAATTCTTGATTGAAACAGATTTTCTTGATACACGCTCATATTTCCTACCAGCCAATCAAAACGCGCGTCTGACAGCATACAACCAATCAAAATTCGTGATGTCACAGCCGTGTTTCCATACTCTCATCTAAACACAGCTATCGACCAATGAGAGTGCTCGTAATTTCCTAATAATTTTATAAATAGATTTAGTACTGGAGTTGTAGGTTCTTGGTTAGGGGCTCCTGCTTATACTGACAGACTACTCGACCAATCATCCTACAACCCCACGACTCACAAGGCTACGACTATACAGACTCTTACAAGGCGAGAACAACTAGTTTGTGGTTCGCCCGGCAGCCAAGGTGTGACGAGACCTACCACCTAGAAATCGTTAGACAACGACTTCAGGAAGAACGACTAGGACGCGGAATTCATCAGACGAAACACTCACAACAACAGCGAACCCAACCCCAGCCTTCCTTTTTTGCATGATTATCTTTCAATTGTTTTTAGTTCTCTAATTTTCATTCTTTTGCATCTCACAGAATCTCGTTATTTAAAAAAGGTTTACTCTCTAATCTCTCTTTCCAGCTGGACACCTCGGTACGGTTGATTATGTTGCCATCGGAACGTCCCTGGGAATAGCAGTATTCTTATTGATATTCATTGCGTTCTTTCTGTGGCGCGCGCAAAAGAATCCCCAAGGAACATTTGGAGGAAGGGCAGAAATGGGAACGGTGCGTTTTTTATCATTTCTTTCATCGGTTTCCGTCCATACCATGAATGGAATCACGTAACCATGAGTGGAGGCAGTGTTGCCCAGTTGTTAGGGCACTTGCCCTGCGATCCGAGTATCCCGAGTTCAAGACCCGTCCTGACTACTCCTTATATTTGATCCTGGTGCATGAAGTCCCTGGTTCAACTTCTCGGCTGTACTTGTAAAAATATAGCCAAGTGGTTTACCTCCGTCCGGTTGGGATTTAAAAGTTCCTTTACTGGTTTGTTATAGACCTTATTCATAAATGGAGGTCAATTTATGATTCTTTTGTCCAAGTGCAAATTAGCCTACCAAGCCTCGATACCATACAGTGAATTGAAAGGAATTCTTGCTCTAAAATGAGGTTTGGTAGGCTAATTTGCACTTCAATGTGGACAAAAGAATTATAAATGTGACCGCCATTTATGAATAAGGTCTATTGATTTAGTTTCCATGGCTTGGAAAAGCCCCTGTGGAAAGTGGTCAGTTAAGTAGCTATGGATGTGTTAGTTAACCTATTAAATAAGAGAAAATGTTTGCAAAAGAAAACAAAAGCTCAATTCCTACAGGGCTTGTTTGGGACGAAGATATGATCGTCGTGAGATCGCTTGTATGTGTTTTACACAATGAAGAGTTTTTTTTAGTATTGGCTGTAACGGTAACATGATGGTTTAATTATCCCATTAGTTTCGTATTCCCATTGGATTAGATACCCAGATTTGAATCTGAATATAAATGTATAGTTATAATCTCAGAGACAAAAAACACCAACTTTGCGCTGAGAGTTATCATACAAATTTTAAGTATGGTCATGTTTCGTGCGCGAGACAGCGTTTATTTGTGTTATGACTAAGAGTTTCTGGCGATTAGAGGTTTTAGAGTGGTGTAGACGAAGTCAACTAGATAACAAACTCAGTGCTCC
>NC_090869.1:20025117-20032617 GCF_036669935.1 Montipora foliosa | reverse complement strand
TCCCTTACGCATCGTCCTCCTGGTATATGGTTGAGGACAGCGTTGGATTTTCTACCGTAGAAAACTTCGAAAGGGGACTTGTTCCCCAGTGCTTCCATGGATTCTTCGTTTTGAAGCTTCTGATATTCCTTTAGCTGTTTTGCCCAGTTTACTCCACTTTTACGTAGGTGACCAAAGTCAAAGGCGATTATTTTTCGAAGGGCGCGATGTGACCTCTCGACTTTTCCCTGGGACTGTGGGTGGTATGGTCTACTTTGAATCATCTTCACATTTAAATTCTTGCACAATTTCTTCACCCATTTTTTAAACTCTCCTCCCCTGTCGGACTGCAACACTTTAGGGGGTCCAACTTCCATATAGAGATCGTCCAATGCCTTGGACACTACCTTGCTTGTTTTGTAGGTAAGTGGCCACAGCCACAGGTATCTACTAAAGACATCTTGGATAGTAAGGATGTATTGGTATCTCTGTCCACTGCATGATACAGCTTGCTTTCGCATGTCTACAAGGTCCACTTGATGGCGGATCTAAAAAAACATACGGATTTCTATTTAGCAAAGAAAACTAAGCCTTATTTCTGGAAATACACATCATTCACGGTAATTTTGAAAAGCAAATAATCGCTGTAATTAACTCATTGAAAACTCGAACTCGCATAGTGCAATTCTTAAATGGAGCTCCGCTATCACAAATTTAAAAGTGACTCCGTCTTACAATACAGGATACTTACTTGAACTGCACTCGCTCGAATTGGTCGGACAATCGCTCTGTTCCGGAATTTGGCATTCACCATTTGATTTAGCTTGCTTCCAGACAATACACTCTGGACACGTTGCTCGCTTAGGCCTTCAAACCGCTGTCGAAGGCGATACTTCAATTTCCTGGCACCAACACCTTTACAATGCATAAATTCCTTCTCTATGACATCACGAAGCGCACTTGTTTTCAGCACTTCTTTGTCATTGAAGCAAAGCAATTTCTTTCCGTTGACTCTTTGGACGCTAAATGCTTCCCTGTTTCTCCAAAACCTCACACACGCAGCTTTTTGTGCCTTGGTTCTCTCTCTGACTGGAACGTCAAAATTATCCTCGCATAGCTTATACAGCGTGTCATAGGTGTCATCGTCTACAGGACAACTTCGCTTTTTGACAGCATAAGCAAATGCCGATATATCAACTAGGAGAACTACGAGAATAACTAGAGACCTACACCCGTTGGTAACATATTCAGCACAGATTTTTGTCCAGGCATATCGCTCCAACACGTCATATTGTTGCTTTTTCAGTTCTAGGTTGGAATATCCTAATTTTTCTAAAGAAAATTGCATGCCATCGTGAAACAAATTCTCCACTCTCTCCGCCATTTTAGCGTTACGCCTACGCCTACGCCTGCGCAATAGTGTTCATGACAAGAATCTTGTCATTCGAAAACGGATTATCCCGACTGTCGATTATCCCAGAGTCTCTCGTAACCCGACACGCTGGTCAAGGGGAACGAAGACTCTGGGAACGAGACTGCAGTGAACCTATAACCTATTTATGCATTCGCTATTGGCCAATCAGAAACAAGATATTTGGTTGAGTATGTAATAAAGACATAAAATACATACGGTTCTAGAATAGGGGAATCGGTTCACTGTGAAAAGAATACAAATTATATAAATCAAAAATTGTTACCATTCTTCAATGAGATGTGCCTCGTCAACTTCAACTGCTTTGACCTTTTCCCTGATTTGAGCACTGTCCAAAACCCCTGGGGGGGACTCCCATATGGAACAGACGAGGATGCTCGTCGGAAATTTTGAATTTAACCCGTAAAGGAGACCATCTGGGCGTGGCTCAAGCTTTTTGTGACCCCTAAAGAAGACTAATCTGGGCGTGGCTTGTTTTGACCCCTAAAAACAAGTTAAAAAGAAAATTTGACTTCTGTTTCTCTTCACGTAATTCTGTGTTTCTTTGCGGAACCCTAAACGAGACCTTGGCGGCTTAAAATATTGGCGCTTTGCCCGGAACAACTTAAGCGAGACCAAAATCCAAAATTTACACCGCTAAGCGAGACGACGAGCATCCCCGTCTGTTTCATATGGGAGTCCCCCCCCCCCCCCCCCCTCCCGGGCCAAAACCTACCTAAGTTTTCCAATATACGCCTTTGGGTGCCCATAAATGATTCGGTATTTGCACTGATTTAGTCCTTCCTTTTTCTGATGCAGAGAAGGCTGACGAATGCCCTGAATTACATATGGTACTTGCATACTGTCAAGTTTGATTGACTGATCCCGCATCAACGCATTCAAAGGCAATAGAACTAAAAAAATATAGTCACTGACTTCCATCCACGAGTCAAAAACGAAAGGCAAAAGCTGAAATAAGTTTTCCATATCCAGAGGGAAAAACAACCAAAACATCCTTCTTTTTCTCCACAATATTTCTCAGTGCGCCTACCTGCGGTTTACGAAGAGAGATCGACTCTAAATTAAGGAGACGCAGAACATTAGAGAGCAGACAGACAGACAGATAGACACGTTTATTTGGAGTCATACAATAAATAGTATATCGACCACAATTTCCAAATAACTAAGAATTACAAACAACAAAAGTATACATGGCTAAAAAGTTATTAATTAATTAAGTCCTGGAGTATTTACTTTTATCCGTCTTCCCCTTTCCTTTTTTCAAAGTATTCGAATATATGTTTTGCTATTAGTTTTTGTATTTTAACATTTCCGCTAGGGGGGTTTATCAGAAACATGAATATTTTATTAGGAGACATTCCGCTCATTTTTATTCTATATTCTTTTTCCAAATAGTCTAGTAACGAACATCGTTTTTCCTGGTAAGCAGGGCATATATTTAGAAAATGGTATTCGTCCTCCATTTCTATTTTCAAATTGGGCAAATTCTTTCTGCAGGTTTCTTGAGCGGTCTCGAATAACGTCCTGTCTCTATGGCTAATTTGTGGTTGCTAAGTCGCACTTTTGATAGGGCTATTCTGTGTCGTGTATTGGTGACCTGATGTTGGTAGTCTTCACATTTGTAATTGTCTATCGTTTTGAATAACCGGTAGGTTCTCATTTTGTTGCTTTGATTAGCATCTTTTCTGGTGTCGTTATTTATTTCACTTAGCCATCTTTGTAGTTCGATATCCTTGAGTCGTTGCCTGATAATGTTTACAATTCCTATGTCTACATAGTGTGCTTTCATCCAGAGGTCTCCTAATCCTATCTGTTCCAATGAGCCTTTGATTTTTGTGCTCCAGAAAGCCTTATTTTCCTTCCATTTAATGTCATTGTATGCTATTTAGGATAATTTGTATTCATTTGTGGTTAAGGTTAACCAGAACTTAAAGTTCCTACATTGAGCATCAATTGACATTGGGAACCGTCCTGTTTCAGCCCTGCACGCATTGTTGTTGCAGTATTTAAGTTTCAATTATTATTATTATTATTATTATTATTATTATTATTATTATTATTATTATTATTATTATTATTATTATTATTATTATTATTTGTTAACTCCCAGCAACCGCTTTAGGAATTTATTTTGAACTAATTCTGCTGGGTCCTTTTCTAATTTCCCATTGCAATCAATCCCCCACACTTCACTTGCATAAAAGAGTATGGGAGATGTCAATTCATCAAATAACTTCATCGTTAATTTTATATTTTCTCTGAAGTGGTTTCCCATTTCTTTTCGTAATTTAGAGAGTGCTTTAAGTGCAACTTTCTTCAACTCTTTTCTAGCGAGATTAAATTTTCCAAAAGGACTCATTATGAGTCCAAGATATTTATACAATTTGACATTTTCCAGTTCATCAGCGCCGTATCTGACCACAATTGTTAAAAATCACAATTTTTGTCTTGTCTAAATTTAAACTTAAATCGGCATTTTCACAGAAAGATTCCAGCTTATTAAGGATTATTTGGAGGTTTTTTTGCTGATCTACAGAAGATCACTAGATCGGCCGCATATAAGAGACAATTTATAGATCTATCACCTAGCATAATGTCGGTTGGACTCGCCGTATTTAGGAATTTTAGTAAATCACTTAGATCATAGAAATTAAAAAGAGTAGGTGACATCATGCAGCCTTGCTTTACCCCGGCAAAACAAGTAAAGGCTTCGGTTAATTTGTTATCAATTTTAACTGCCGAATTATTATTTGAGTACATGGAAATTAAAACGTCAAGGAAACGCCCGTGCACACCTTCTTTTCTCAGCTTGCGAGCATCTCGGTGAACTGGTCCCCGGGGGGGGGGGGGGAACTTTATGAATTTCTGAGTGGGGATATGCCGCTGGGACCCTGGAACTCTTAGCCTATACCAGAGCTAGTTCAGCTGAATTTTGCTACCCTATACTAGAGTAAACTCCAACCGATTTCCATCTAAATTCCGACTCTTTACAGTTAATAATATCTGGAGGTGTTTCATGACAGCCATTTGACACTTAACCTTTGCCGATTGGGAATTTCTGGTTTCCTTAGTCTTGATAAAATCTTCAACCGACTGGTCAGTTTCGTAAAAAATGATACCCTATTCTAGACCGAAATGCTATGATTTTTATACTCTATCCTAGAGTAAACTGCTTGAAAACCAAACCCTTCACAGCGGCACATACCTATATAGTCCATATATGGCAGTACTCCCCCCCCCCACCCCCACCCTGGACTTGTCCCCTCAAGAAGCCGCCATTGTGCCCTCAGTATGATCGTGGACATTTGAAGACTTCATACATTACCAACTCTGGAAGTCCTAGAATCTAGGAGTCTCCAGAGCCCTTCGTTTTCTCGTGTCAAGGCCCCGCCGACTAAGAGAAACGAAAAGGGCGATGGGGACGAAAATGCAATCCGGCAAAGCCGATAGCTAGTGCCAGGCTCCCACAGTATAAAATCAGGCAATATCATCCAAGTTGAATCTTGGATACTGCTCGCACGGATGTTTTGACAGAAATTCCTCCCAAAGTAACAAAAACTCCTCATCATTAATGTTTCCGCTTTCATAGCTCAAAAGTAGCAGGCCACGCATTTCCTTGAACGACACCATGAATATGTTTTTGCTTTCTGTCCTTCGTTCTCGTCAACCATTTCTTAACAACTTAAATTTCCCGCCGAATACGACGTTTTCGACCCAAGCCCCACAGGTTACGTTCGTTGTCGTCTACGAACTCGTCGTCGGTTCTTAAGGTCCCTATTGCTATCTTTAGTGCGGACGGAGATGATTAATTGGCATATGTATTCATTCAGCTCAACCGCTGGAATAACATCCATTTTCCTGTCTTCGTCCTTCATTTTAAAAAATCTTTCGAGCAATCTTACATCTTGTTCATTTTTTTGAGTGGTATTTTTGTTTCCTTGATCTAAAATAAATTCTTCTACTGAACAAACAGAAGCAAACCTTTCCTCGGCCATTTAATATTATGATTTGCATGGATAAATCTCAGTACCTATGAAATAAAATGGGTTTTTCTTAATTTCCTCATGGCATTGTTTGGCTAATGTTTTGAGGTTTTTGAACCTGTCTCTTTTTAAGCCCATACAATACAGCCCTCCTGATCCAGAATGAGTCGTGTGTGACGTTCCTTTCATGAGCGACGCCAGTTTGGTATCACATTCGAAACCAATTGCATCTGGCACACTCTCTATCCCGCCAATATCCTTTGCATAAGAGATGTAATGAAGTTTACCCTCTCTTCCAAGGTTGTTTTATATATGATGTTTACAGGAAGAAATAAAAGGTTTCTGAGGCATGAAATCTGCATCACATTTGCGCAGTTTAAAAGACGAACATTCACTATGAATTTCATAAAAGAAAGTACTGTCAATGTACAGAGGTTAATATATATAAATTTATCAAAATAAGTAGGAGTGGTATGATAAAATTCAATTATAAATTGGTGAAAAAACTGCCACTTTCAATAATTTCTATACCTAAAGGGAACATCTTTATTATTATTGAACCACAATCAATGATTGACAGGTAAATATTGACCTGTTGCTATAGGAAGTCCAAAAAGGGGCAAACAATACTTAAGAACTCAGCCTTTGCCAACCACCATTAGAAGTTGAATACATCGTGTCTTCAGTTGGAAACAGGTAAGTGGAATGATTTTAGCTGAATGGTCACTGAAAGGCTTGTCTAATACGCTAGCGTGAAGTGTCCTCGTTTCTACCTATTCGTGCGTCGCTTTAAATGCTTCTCGTCTGATAGCTTATGATATGGTTTATAATCGAAACATCTTAAGATGTCCATAATAATCCTTTAAACAGCAAATCGTATATATTAATACTAGAAAGCTAATAAATGAGTATTCAATTGCTAGCGCAAGGAGATAAATATTTGACCTAATTTTTTCTGGTAAACAATTTTTTTCCGGCTTCTGCGCGGGAAAGCGTAATCATTTTCCATTTCAACATTCAATTAAGGTCGCGTGAAACTTGAAGAAGTAAACTGAAATCAGACATTTGTGAATAAAGTACCTCTAAAATTGAGTCACAAGGAGCCAAATGTTCTTCATGCTTTTATTAGAAGCACGCAACCATGTTTGACTTAACTCATTTGGTATTTATTATTAAGTAGCCGCGGGGGTTTCCGGGTTTATTATTCTTATTCTTTGATTTTGACTTAAAGAATCTAAAGCGTGTTGAACGAAACTATTAATTGCAATCACTATAATTTTCCTGTCCTTTTATCTTTGCAAAAATTAGGCAACTTAACGGTAACTGATGGACGACAATAATTTTGAGATACTCAATGAATTTTGTCAGGCGTACGGCACACCTTTATTTCTAAACGGTCTATTGATGAAGCAGTGATTTCATAGAAAGGGCGAAATTTCAACGCCAAAGGCATTCTCTAGGTACAGTAATCTTGGTGTCTGACGCTTTAGTAATCTCGGATTATTGAAGTGCGTTTGACCGTCGCTTTTACAGAAAATCTTACTTGCCGAAACATTTGGTGTTTCAGTGCGCGTTATTTAGCAAAACATGTTTCGTCCCAAGGCTTACAATAACGCTTGTCGTCACTGTCCTTGAGCAAACGATTACGTTAATCCTTTGACGAGTATGAAAATTCACCCCTCAAATTTAATGCACTTTCAAGTAGACAAGTAATGAGAATGAACATGATTATCAGCTTAATTTAAGGGTATGAACCTGAAATAACACCAAATTCTCATGACCAGACCATGAAAGATTTAATGGAAGTGGTTAGGAGAATGCACTTTTAGATCATGGGAGGGTTTTAATGAGCTATTTCTAAAAATATTAATCGAGTTGTTTGCTTTTGTTTTCGATATTTCAGTCCATTTTCAGCCAAATTAAAGGGACACGGTCACGGTCTGCGCATGCTCTTGCAGGTAATCAAAACTTGAAAAAGTCAGCCTGACTTTTTCAAGTTACTAGCAATCACAAATTCAAAATGGCGTCTAGCGGAGGACCCGAACATGTCGGTAAACGCATCAACTCAAGGCGGAAACGAAAGGTCGAAGACAGAGGGGAATTTGC
>NC_090869.1:20007617-20020117 GCF_036669935.1 Montipora foliosa | reverse complement strand
CTTGGGTTGCTCTTGGGATCCCTCCTGTTGTGAGATGTGTTGCTGCGATTGCTTGAGCCTAAAAAATATACTTTTCGGCCATGAACCTGGTTGAAGCTACAATCAGTGGCAAAAGTAGTTGGGACGCTAGTGTCAGAATGGGCCTGAAAACCTCTCAGACGTCAGAAACTAAGCATAACTGTCAAAATTCCACTGAAAACTTCAAAATAAAACTCCCCCCCTCCCCCCAATCAATGTTGAAATAGACAAAGAAATGTATGTTCACTATTGGCAACATTGTTCTGGGGGGAAGGGGGCAATTTTTCAAACTCAGTAAGAAAACCAACTTCAAATGGTGAGTGTCCCAAGACTTTTGCCACTGACTGTAGGACCACGACCAGAAGATGTATTTCTTCTACCTCCACCTCTACCTCCAGGAGAGGTCTGACTAGGGCCAAGTTTCTTCGCCATTTTGTTCACCTCTGCGATTTCTTTGATCTGTTTGGGCAGCTCATCTCCAAAGAGCCATTTTCCAGGAGGAGTATTCTTGCTGCATAATGTGCGGTAGCTGGGATTCACGAATTCTCTCAATGTTTCCCTTCTTACAAGGGAAAGTCTGAATGAGCAAAGTAATGTAATAGCATCAACGAGAGTAGAGAAGGAGTCGGGCTTCAATTCCGACTTGGTCTTTTGAGTGTTCAAGATCTTTTCTACTAACTCAATAATTGGTTCTACTCCCTTGGTAATACCTCTCTGGGCCTCTTGCAGTGCAAGATATTTGGTCCTTGCCTGCCTGGCTAGCTCAAACCAGAATTCAAGGTTGACCTTTGGCACACAAAAGAAATCACAATTTTCGGGTGCTTTTTACTTAGCCTCAATTCCCTTAAGCTTGGAATCCAAGGCTTTTTTCGTACAAGCCTCATTTACTCTTTAGGCTAAGACTTCACACACTTTTGGAGCTTTCGCATCCGAGTCATCAAAGATTGATGACAGGTACAGCTCTGCTGGTTCAGCAGCTGTATCAGTACATGAAATGGGTTGTGAAAGGTCGAAAGAGCCAGCATCAGTCGCGCTGGCGACACGTGTAGGTTGTGACTCGTCAGCCGCCGCTACTGAGCTTCGCTTGGCCAGGCTAGCAACTAAAGATCCAGAAGCAGGCCTTTTCGTAGCTATATTCGCTTGGAGATAAGAGACTTCATTGACTCCATTGACGAAAACAGTTCGTGCAACCCCAACTGACTTTTTAAGTCTTCAATATCAACCTCAAAATCGTCGTTGTTGTCACTCGCTTCGAGTATCTCGCTCGCTTCGGGGATGTTATCATCGCTCGCTTCGAGCGTAGATATATTTGTAGACTCATTGAGTGTCTTGTCCATTTCGGTAGTTGGAAGTAAATCCGCTCTAGAACAGTACTAGAGGTATAGTTTACCGTAACCGCCGACAGGTAAGCACGAAAAGGAGAAATGGATTTGTCTCATGCGTTTGGCTGGTTATATATGTTGTGTATTTGCATGCCAATGGTTGCTTTGAAGTGTGACCGCTGACCTCAAGTACTGATGAGGAATGTGCACAGTTATCCCATAATGCGGAGTGTATCGAAAGAGAATATGGGTTTTCCTGGGCATCTGTGTGGCGCGTGCTCACTGTGTTTTGTCCGAGCACGAGGTTTTTGAAGTCTGTAATGTTTACCTGTACTCGTTGGAAAGTTTTGTTGATTAAATGTTGAAGTTTGAATTGTTTATTTGTTCGGCCATTACTGACTGTGAACCGACCAAGACCTTGACAAACATCTGGTAGCAGAGCGAGGTTTTAGGGACGTGGATTCGATCTAAAATTGTCAGGATTTAGTAGCGATTTTTGCAACGAATAATGGCTGAACGATTAAACCAGGATAAAGCAAAAGCTATAAAGACGCTTGTACCGGGACAAAAACGAAACTGATGATGATCATGAAAAGGCGGACTATCTTCGAACATACAGGTTATGGAACGTTTTGACTTTTTTTCTGCCGCTTTTGAGGATGTGGCTCGCGCGATCGGAATTTACGAGTATATAATGAGACGAAGGGCGACTCAGTGAAACTTTGTGCATTATCCAGTGAACTACACCTTTTGGAAGACGATTTCTTTGTTAAGTCGAAAAAATCGTCAGAGGATATTTGAACAGCAACCCAAGAAAAAGTAGTACTTTACGCGTTTCCTGATCAACGCCCACCGGACAATCGTCGATAAAGGAACAAGACGGATAAGACGGAGAAGGTGGAACTGGCTGGGGCACGTACTTAGGAGAGAAGATGAGAATGATTGTTTCACAGCTTTGGGATGGACGCCGGAGGGTCAAAGGGCGAGAGGGAGACCAAGGACCACTTGGAGAAGGACGGTCGAGAAGGAGAGAGACAAAGCGGGGTGGAAGAGTTGGAATGTGGCCAAGGCAGCGGCGCGAAACAGAGAACATTGGGCAAAGAGCGTGACGGCCTTATGCGCCTACTGGCGCAAAGAGAAATGATGATGATGATGATGAAGCGGGAAAAGGAGAACAGTAAAGTTGTTCAAGAACTGGAGAAAACCTACCAAGATTGCTAGAGGGAATTATAGCGGAGATTCTATAGAGTACAAGTTCTGAAAGAAGGAGCCCAGCGGAGTAAGCAGCTTGTTGACAGTAAAGTGTCTGATTTATCGAGAGAGACAGAAGGACAACCAGAAAGAAACACAGATATAGTAACGTCGGAACCGTCAGGTGATCATTATACACTTGCAGGAGCTGAGACAATTACTTCAGCATCGGTTCTACCCGACGTTTTTACGTCAGACTCAGAGATAAATACGTCAATGTCGGGTTCTGTTAACAGCAAGGCCTCATCTTCTTCACCTTTAAGTGGACTGGTTTTTTCATGGACTCCTTTTGTTCCTCACAACTCATTGCCTCTGGAGCCTACTATGGCGGAACAATCTTTCAACTTTCAACGTCAACCCTTGAATGCACCTATTGATTCAGCTCAGCACATACTAGGTCAGTGTTCATCCTTATATGTTTTGCCATCATTTATGCATCCTCATAATTTGTATGTGCCGGGAGCTACGAGCAGCACTGCACAACAGCCTATTTCAAGTTGCAGTCAAGTTCAGTTTGTCACCCCCGAAGTTAGCCAGCCCAATGTTTCTGCCAAAGACCAACTCAGTTTTGATTCCTCCGCTTACTGAAAAAGGGTAAGCCTTCCAAGGTTCTCTGAGAACAAGAAAGACTTTGAAGGCTGGAAGGCCGCTTTCACGTCTTGTGTTGACAAAGCAGGAGCAACCCCAGAGTACAAATTATTGCGTTTGCGAGAGTGCCTTCAGGAAGAGGCCATTAAAGTGGTGGATAATTTAGGACATTCTGCAGCAGCTTATGAAGCAGCGAAGACCCGCCTAGAGCGAAAATATGGTGGAAAACGTGGGGCTTTGGCACTACGAATGGACGAGCTTCACGCCTTTAAATCAATTAGAGAAGAAAATGATTAAGACCTTGAAAGTTTTGTTGAGCTACTGGATGCAGTTGTTGTCAACCTGGTAGATGCTGGAAAGGCAGGAGAGCTTGGGAGATGTTCCTCGTACATAACGCTCCAAAGGAACTGAATAAGAGCCTCCTTGCTAAGTACAAAGAATGGGTTACAGATAATGGAAGCAGAGAAAACGTACAAGATTTGAGAGAACTCGAGTTCATTGACAGAGAATCTGAATTATTGACAACAGCATCAGAGATTATTACCGGTATCCAAAAAAGCAGTGCCAAGCAAGAAAAGCCGTTGTCGCGTGGACGGACCTTTGTAACCCATACAATGTCTTCTCCCAAGAAAATGTCAAGCAAGAAGTGTAAGAATGCAGTGGACAACATGGCCTGTGGGCGTGTCAGAGTTTTAAGAATATGGCAGTGCAGAGCCGGTGGGAAGTAGCCAAGAAGAATAAATTGTGTTTTCGTTGCCTTTCCGATGGTTACCGCGGAGAGAGGTGTTAAGGAGTAGAATGTACAATTTAAATTGGTGCAGATCTTTCCACCATCGACTGCTTCATGAAGATCCAGCAGCGGAGAGGAATGACGGTAGTCCAGAACTCAGATTGGGTCAGGAAGAACTGATGACGAGAGATTATCCGACAGAAGAGGAGGCAGTTCAGAGAACACTCACTACGACTACGCCATCAAACTCTGCTGTTCCATCTGCATTTATGGCCCTGCGAACTGTAACAGTGTATTTAACGAATGGCACCAATCGGTTAAAGTAAAAGCTCTTCTAGACGAAGCTAGAAGTCGGTCGTACTTTAACAGCGATATGGCTTCTGAACTTGATTGGAAGGGAGGCCGCATGAGCTGATTGTGAGTGTGCTAAATTACAACCAAGAGCGACTAGACACTTCAGTGGTGGAGTTTGGTATCTGCAGTCTAGATGGCATCACACATAAAAAGGCATCTGCTTACACAACAAAGCGAGTAACTGGTAATATGCAGGTGATTGACTGGAATTTGTACAAGACGAAGTGGAGACACCTGAAGGACATCAACTCTCTACCTGTAGGACCCTGCCCTATAGCTGATGTGTTGATTGGAATACATCACCCTGACCTATTGTATACGTTGAAAGACGTTAGAGGGCATCCTGGAGAACCCATTGCACGATTGACGCCTTTAGGGTGGACCTGCATTGGTGCGCTTGATCACGAGGCAGCCAGAACCCAGAACAGCTTTACTTTCTTTGTAAATGACTCAGATAAGTTGAACTGTCTCATTCGTCGTTTCTGGGACATGGATGAACCCAAAGGCGTACAGCTTGTCAAACCTGAAGAAAGACTTGCCAGCGATACCGTCTTGAAGACAATCGCTTTTGAAGATGCCCGCTTCAGTGTTGGCTTGCCCTGGAAGACCGAAAGACACGAATTACCAGACACTTCAAGATGGCTTTACACCGGCTCCAGAACACAGAGAAGCGGCTTCAGAGATATCCTGAGTTAAGTGTATTGCAATCATACCAAAACAAAGGCTACATCCGCACGGTCCCTGCAGAAGAAGAGAAACCTCCGCAAGTTTGGTACCTTCCAGTTTGAGACCAGACAAGTCGACAACCACAGACACGAATAGTTTTTTACGCGTCTGCGAAGTTTCAGGAGGTTTTGTTGAATGATGTATTGCTGCAAGGGACCGGCAAACTTCAGAATGAGCTGTGGCTGTATCGCTTCGTTTTCGTCGTGACCCTGTGGCTGTAATGTGTGACATTGTATCTTCAGGTCAAACTTAAGCCAGAAGACCGTCCTTACCACCGATTTCTGTGGCGGGGCTTGAACATGGAAAGGGAAGCTGACGTGTTTGAATTTGATCCTGCACTGTTTGGAGTGAACTCATCCCGATTTGTGGCACAATTTGTTGCCCAAAAGCATGCTGAGAAGTACAAGTCCATGTTTACCTTAGCAGCCGAGACGGTTTTAAAAAGTATATACATGGATGACACTATGGAGACTGAAATTGAATTGTACAAACAAGTGTCATCAAACTTTTTGGGCTGCTGCCGGAATGCATGCAAGAAAATGGCTATCCAATGTACCATAAGTGTTAGAGTATGTTCCATCTGCTAGTGTTGATCAGGTTGATCTTGACAAGGGTGATCTGCCCGCTGGAAAGTCGTTGGGTGTATTATGGTCTCCAAAAGAGGACGATTTCAAGTGTCAGGCTCACCAGCCCTGTATTGAACAGTACTAAACCAAGCGAAGCTTCTTGAGCCAGATAGCGACCCTGTTCGACCCTCTTGGTCTCTTATCACCGTATGTAGTCAGGGCTAAGATCATTTTGCAGGAGATGTGGGCCAGTGGAGTTGGCTGGGATGAAATAGTGGATGGGATTTTGCTAAGAAAAGCTAACCAGTGGTTTGTAGAGCTGAAAGAGCTGACATGCCTTCGCATCCCTCGTTGCTTGAGAGAAGAAACCGAAGTCAGAGAAATCACACTGCACACATTTGTGGACGCATCACAAGAGGTTTACGAGGGAGTGACATATGCCAGGCATCTGTACGACAATGAAAAGGTTACTTGCCGCCTTGCATGTTCAAAATCCAGAGTTGCCCCTCTCCAAGCTGTAAGCATCCCATGGTTAGAGCTCATGGCTGCAGCGGTCGGATTTAGGCTTGCTGAGACCGTTGGGAGTATTCTAAACATCTCCAATTATGAGTGGATGTTTTGGTCTGACAGAATGGATGCACTCTACTGGATCCGTGGAAGAAGTCGTAGATTCAAGCCATTTGTACCAAATCGAGTAGGTGAAATCCAATCGCTGACCAGTCCAACCAGTGCTGGCACGTACCAACAAAACAGAATCCCGCTGACTTCTTAACACGGGGACTCAGCGTCACTAGTCTCATCGAAGAAGAAAAGTGGTGGAATGGTACCTTTTTCTTAGCAAAGGAACCAAGCGAGTGGCCAGAAAACAAGATTGAAGCTAAACAAGAGCCAGACAGAGAAGTTAAGAAACTACATAGAGAAATGGTACATATGCAAGACCAAACATTTGTCACATCAACTAAGGAAAAGGAAAACCGTTTGGATGCAACCAGATACTCTAGCTGGACTCGGCTGAAGAGAATTACAGCAAGAGTGACCCGTTTCTTGACAAACTGTCAACTGCCACCAAGTCTTCGTTCGGGTGGTCCAATGAAGACGACGAAGAGATTCTCGAGATGGACAATATTGTAAATTTGATTTTTTCGAGGCATGATAGAAACGTCATAAATATATGTAAGTTTTGATAATTTTCGAAAATAGTAGACTAGAGATGCTCGACTGCTTTTGAACATGTGGATAATGGCTTCTGAGGCCTTATTAGCGAGAGATATATATCTGTATGTATGTCAATGGTGACATTCTGCGTAAATATACACTATTTTGAAGGTCATGTGTCTTGTCTGGGTATTTTAGGTGTAATTCTCAAAACTGACAAACTGGGTTCCCTTGGTTTTTTGCCTCACATGAAAGAATATGGCCGTACGGCCAAACGCTTCCACTTAAGAAGTGCAAACAACCTGATTTGAAACACCCTAGGGTTATGCTTCAAAGCGATACATGTCCCCAAAATTAAAATTAAAGGAGATATAAAATCAGCGAGTCGTTTTCGCTTTAAAAAATCTTTTATAAAGAATCTGTCATCTCCAAATATTGATTGGTGTACTTTATATGCAGTCTAATTGTGTGCACAGCCGTTCTTTTGTCTTGTTTCTTTGGGTTTTTTGGTTTGTGTGTTTGTTTGTTTATTTATTACAGCTTCGTTTTTTTTTCTTTCCACTTATGTGTATTTTGTTTTTTCTGTTGATATATTTTATAACAACTTTGATATCTAGTTACTCTTCCATATGGCCCAGCCACTCAGCGTGATTAGCTTTTGCTATTTCTGAGTGGCTGTGCTCTCTTTCTCTCAAAGTTATTTCCTTTTATGATTTTACACTTTGTGTTAAGAGCACAATAAAGATTGTTGTTGTTGTTGTTGTTGTTGTGGAGATGGGGCTCCCCTTGATGAGCTCCAATTTTCAGCATCTTAATTTATCCAAAAACCCAAGAACATTCAGCAATGTCTTGCGTCTTACTGAGGAAATAATAGCTTAATAAGGTTCAATAATTTGGAAAGAATGTCCTTTTAGAAGGATTAACTTCGAATTAACTCTACAACATTGTTTTACGTACCGGCAATGTTATGGTACCAAACTAAACACCCGGGTGTCAAGTTCCTATATTTTTCTATTTTTTCCTATTTCGTCTGATCTTCATTTCACCTAGGTTGAATATGCACTCTACCTAGTTTAAAGGCCCCCCAAAAGGTTTGAAAAAACCTACACCTACCCTCTAGCTCTGTCTTGTGGATCTCGACACACCTTAATAATAATAATAATAATAATAATAATAATAATAATAATAATAATAATATAATAATAATAATAATAGTAATAATAATAATAACTTTATCAACTTGTCAATCGTTCTAGTTTTTACAAGTAAAAACTAATTGGGGACACCTACTTAAAACTAATTAGACTAAGCTAATAATAATAGTAGTAAAACTATGTACAAACAATATAAAATTAGTAAAAGCTAAGTTTTACATAACTTGCAGTTTTCACAATTATTTTTCGACGTAACATTTGATAGGTCAAGGGCCCTGACTTGATTTTTAAATGCAATTAAAGAGTCAGCCATTTTAATTGATTTGTGAAGCTTCGACCAAATGTAAGGTCCCATGTACCTTAAGCTATGTCTTCCATATGTAACGGTGTTACATCTTGGTAAGGGGAAATCGTCGGCTTACTGTAGTTTGTGAAACGAAATGGAGCGAAACGAAATGGAACGAAACGAAATGAAAATCTGTAGTTTGCGAAATGAAAATCTGTAGTTTGCGAAATGAGAATCTGTAGTTTGCGAAATAAACATTTATTTTCTCGCTGCGTCTACTCGGATATTCTAAACAGAAAATTCCCCCCAAAAAAGCCGTTTCGCCTTGCGCGGAATGCGTGACGTTTTCGTTGCCACGTATAAAGTTTAAATTAAGCTCAGGCGTTTTTGAGTGACGGACAGCAACCGGAAGCAAGACCTCTTCCCTTTTTATATGCCATGACGCCACCACATTTGTATTGAGAAGTGTCATTACTCTTATAGAGACGATCTGCCTGAAAATTTGCCCAAGAATGCAAAAAGTCCACTTCCGGTGGAAAGTACATACTCCGATATTCCATTCTTGAAATGCATATTGAACTATTTATAAGGAGAAAGGTGCAAATGTAAGCTCCACTGAGAAATAAGTTAGCTTCTGAGCCTGATTGCTCCTCGGCCCCGGGTGATCGCCTGACCCGTTACAAAATGTAACGCAAGGGTCTCCTAAGTAGCAAATGTATGCAAAGGTCATCGCCAGGCTAGTCTCCCGCCAGAATTTAATTTTGACCGGGAAATGACATAGCAATTGCATGTTGGTCCTGGTAGATCATGTCGGTTTTTCGACGTTTCAAGCTGCCACAGCTGTTGAGAAAACACAAATCTGATGAGAATAGTATTGTTAATATACCGCGCTTTGATTGTAATGCACTGGCAGTGAAAGAGCGGCTTGGACAAGGTTCCTTTGGAGATGTTTACACCGTGGATTACGAAGCTCCAGGAAAGGTTATTGAAACTTATCAATACAAATGCGGTGGCGTCAAGGCATATAAAAAGGGAAGAGGTCTTGCTTCCGGTTGCTGTCCGTCACTCAAAAACGCCTGAGCTTAATTTAAACTTTATACGTGGCAACGAAAACGTCACGCATTCCGCGCAAGGCGAAACGGCTTTTTTGGGGGGAATTTTCTGTTTAGAATATCCGAGTAGACGCAGCGAGAAAATAAATGTTTATTTCGCAAACTACAGATTCTCATTTCGCAAACTACAGATTTTCATTTCGCAAACTACAGATTTTCATTTCGTTTCGTTCCATTTCGTTTCGCTCCATTTCGTTTCGCAAACTACAGTAAGCCTTAGTAACGTTCAATTCATCATCAATTGCTACTCCCAAAAGATCAATCCCAGGACTTGATTTTATATTAATGTCCTTTATATTTTATTTTTATTTTATATGTCTCATATCACCTTATCGAATTCTGTGTTCATACACTTACCCATTCAGTCTCTACATTACAACAGAGTTAGGGATCCGGAACAAAGAACTGTACTGTGCACTTGCCGGACCTTACAGATCTTTAGTCCTGTGTCTTCACCACTACACTACAACGACGAACCATGCTCAACCCAACACAGTTCGTTTCATTATTTACTTTTCTATAATAAATCAATTGATATCTCTATGTGTAATAACCAAAACTAACGGACACTGTTGTCGCTTCCTCAGTCGTAGTAAACACTCTAAACATGAGGAAAACCAAGGTCTTAATTGTAATGCTATAGACCTCAAGAAAGAAAAGGGCGAACTTGACATTACTTGTGAAGTAGAAATTTGGGTTGAATACCTTAGCAGAGACAAACGTAATTCTCAGGCTAAATGGAGCACTCTGATTGGCCTGTGTTCTGTCAGGATTTTACAGTACAAGGCCCAGTTGTTCGAAAGCCGATTAACTTAATCCAGGATTAGCGTTAACTTTTGTTTCCTTTTTTCAACTTTTTGGTGAAAGCTTCTTTTGCCTATTTTTGTTTTTCAAGATTGACTTCTTCTATTGTAAAGTTGTGCTGAATATCAGCGTTGAACAGCATTTGGGAGTAGAGAAATAAACTCCTTGGTTAATTTTTAATCTGGGATTAGCGTTAATCGGCTTTCGAACAACCGGGCCCAGACCGTTACCATGAAAACGGTTCGTTTCCGTATTTTTTCTCTCTCCCGGTAAATTCAAGTTGGGCGAAACTCAAAAAGTACTAAAAAAGCGGAATTTAATTTTTTCATCACTACAGTACAATTGAGTTTTACAAGTAAAGGGTTGCCGTTCAATGTTCGCTGATGGAAGGCGAAGATTACGAACATTCACCAAGCGGAGAAGTGTCTGATCACTCAAAGGAACGATGCCATATCACAAACAACTTGCTAACCTCACTTGCTCGGGACCGTACTGGGGAATATTGGCCCGCAATCGTTTTTTTATGGACCTCGCTGCGCTCGGTCCGTATTGCCACGACCGCGGGCCAAGATTTCCTTATATGGCCCTAGCGCAAGGTTAATAAGAGGTTAGAATTGCCCAAAATAAAAATGAGCTTTGAAAAGAATTTTAACCGAGCCTGACTGGAAAATAGAGTGGTTCCACTCCTATTACGGTCTATTACGTTGGGACCAAATCGGCTATATCCAATATTTAATTACAGGCCGATTGTAGTAAAAAGAGCTCGCAGTCTCTCTTTTAGAAACCAGGCAAAGTGCCAAATGTAAATCTGATGATAATCACATGTTACTTGTCAGATTAAGCACATATAATTTGAATCGAATATTTCCACTTTGACTTGCTTTGGATAAAAAAGCTATAAGTTAGTTCTGTTCTTTCAGTTTTTATACTGCTTACTATTAGCAAAAACATCTTTTTTAAAATATATTAATTAAAGCGATCTCTTTCAGCACATTAACTTTGAAAGTACTGATTGAAAGCTGAGCATCGCTGATCATGGCGACTAGTCCGGAATACACCGAGGAACAGCTGAATTACTTCAGGATCTGCTACGTCACCACAAACATAATACCTGAGGGTCTTCGGACAATCTTTAAACAGCAATGGGACAATCGCTACAAGGCGACATTAGGAGAATGGAAAGACAAGCCCCATAATGGACTAAACTTCAAAAACCAGGAGCTGCCACGAACCCAAGCAAGAAATGCAAAGCTTTTAGCAACCATGGTTAATGGAAATAGAACAGATTGGGATTGCACCATGTTCTTTTACGCTATCCTTTACTCCGATTGTATCGGGAGCTTTCTTAGCGCCGCGATTCGTTCAAGCGTGGATGATCTGAGAAATTTTCGAAATCAAGACTTTGCTCATTTGCCACAGGGGGAGCTCACGAGGCAAGAGTTCCAAAATGCTATAGGAAAAGTCTTGGCCGCCTTTCAAGCAATTGGCCTCTCCGATGCGAAGATCAAGGAAATTAGAAACCAAACGAGTTTTCCAACAAAAGAGTTGACGAAAGTACTGCAACAAGTTAAAGTTCTGAAAGACGAACTTAAAGAAAAAACTGACAACCTTAAAGAAACAGAAGAGTATCGAAAGGTCCTTGAAGAGCAGTTGCAGAATGAGGCTCCTCCATTCTGCGTTCTCCCTCCCAAGCCATCGCACGACATTAACAGACGAGATAGTGAGGTGGAAGAAATAGCTCAAAAACTAAAGCGACTAAAGGAAGCCAACGAGAACCGTTTAAGTTACCTGTACATCTCAGGAAACTCGGGAAGCGGCAAATCTCAGTTGACCGCTCTCGTTGCTGAGAAATGGTTTGAGGAAGAAACAAAGGTCCCAAGCGTGAAGGCATTTGTAATGACTCTAAATGCGCAAAACCTCGATTCACTATTCGACTCTTACGTTTCTTTTGCTCGATTTCTCAAGTGTCCGGAGGATGCAGTGTTGCAGAATCTAAAGAAGAAAGATGTGGATACGAAGGAGAAGATCGCAAACATTAAATCCTTGGTTAGTACCAAAGTGGAGCTTTACTCTTCCTGGCTGTTGATAGTAGACAACGTCTTGAGTTTACATGAAATAAGTCGTCATTTGCCAGAAAGGGGAAGTACGAAATGGCGTAACGGGCAAGTG
Source organism: Montipora foliosa (assembly GCF_036669935.1). NCBI lineage: Eukaryota > Metazoa > Cnidaria > Anthozoa > Scleractinia > Acroporidae > Montipora > Montipora foliosa. The sequence continues at coordinate 20,007,882 of NC_090869.1, read as the reverse complement.
CTAATAACATCCCAAGACATCGCTTTAATACCTTCAGAAACGCCTTTCATTAATCACATATCTGTGAGCAAGGGCATGAGTTTGTGTGACGCGATTTCTTTATTAACTTCCCTTTCTGGCATTGCTAACGATGACACTGCAAAAGAAGTTGCGCAGGTATTAGATTATCAACCCCTTGCTTTGGCAAGCGCCGCCACGTTTGTCCAACTAGTACGAGAAAGCAAATCATCGTCGAAATTTAGCTGGAAAGAGTATCTACAGAAGC
>NC_090869.1:19987617-19997617 GCF_036669935.1 Montipora foliosa | reverse complement strand
TTTTATACATTCTTGACTTGATAATGACGTTATGTTAACGTCGAAACGTCGTCGATTTTAGCTCTTTATAGCTTTTTATCGTTTTTAACTTTTTTAAATCTTACATTGTTATCAAGCAACGTTTTGTCGCAAGTTTTTGTCGTCAAATGTTATTCTAAGTCACTTCTTCTACGACCATGAAAACGCATCGCTTTTAAACGCTTTGAGTTTGTACAGCTTTTAAACATACATAACGTTGATGGAATGATATATGAAATGAATCATATATGAACTGCGGATATGAAATCAAGTGAAGCTATGATCCTCGCAGTTATGAACGCAGTTCATATATGATCCATTTCATATATCATTTCATCATTGATTCGTTCCTCAAGGGAACATTGGAACCCACAAATGACCAGCTCCCAACGTCAGTGGCTTCATAGCTCAGTTGGTTAGAGCGTCGCACCGGTATCGCGAGGACACTGGTTCAAACCCCGTTGGAGTCCTGAATTTTTCAGGCTTCTCTACGCAATTGCAAAAATTGCGTTCATAACTGCGAGGATCATAGCTTCACTTGATTTATATCCGCAGTTCATATATGATCCATTTCATATATCATTTCATCATTGATTCATTTGTCACGGGAACATTAGAACCCACAAATGACCAGCTCCCAACGTCAGTGGCTTCATAGCTCAGTTGGTTAGAGCGTCGCACCGGTATCGCGAGGACACTGGTTCAAACCCCGTTGGAGTCCTGAATTTTTCAGGCTTCTCTACGCAATTGCAAAAATTGCGTTCATAACTGCGAGGATCATAGCTTCACTTGAATACATTACGTTAAAAGCATGAGAACATGAGCACGCCAGATGTGTATTGGAACATATTCAACTAAATCAAGAGGGACGAATCATAAATAGCCTGCGTAGCGGCAGTTTCCTTTCCTTTTCCAAACGCTCGCAAAGGGGACGAAAACTGCGAGAGAAAGCGAAAAATAAGGAGTAGGGGGAAGGGGTGAGGCGACGGAAGGATTCCTTCCTCCCCACCCCCTCCCCCTTCTCGCTCCCCTCGTCCCCACTTCTCTCTATTTTTTTGCTCACGCCAGGCGCTCGCCCGCTTTATCGCTCACAACGACTTAATTTACTAAATTTTCGATCCAAATAATTGAGATGGATGGCTTAAATTCTTATTGACGAAAGAATGGTGCGCATCAATTTTACAGTGAAAAGTTTATTTTATGATTTAGCCTGCGTAGCAGCCGTTTCCTTTCCCTTTCCAGGCGGAGATCGGACAAGCGATTGGTAAGAGGCAATTACAGAGCTATCAAGTCTTCAAGTTTCCAAAGAGTGAGTTGCTTGCTGGAGATCGCGGCAAAGGTGCAAGTCACGGTTGTTTATACAATACAATACAATACAATACAATACAATACAACAGCTTTTCTTTCAACACGATGGTGATTAAAGCGTTGCCGCTTATGGTGTCGTGTATTTCTTGTGGCGGAGGCGCCAAACAATTCTAGGAAGTCCGAGGGCATGCTCCCCCTGATAATGTTGAAATTTACTCTTCTCACTCAAATCGCTGGAAATGTACCGTTGAGTCCGCAATTTTGGGTTTTTCATGCTGCTTGCTAAGAGAGCCAAGGTTATTATTGTCAGCCAGCCTGTACTTCATACACTAACATGTGAAAGTCCTGAAGAAACAAGAAAATTGGTCGCACACGAACGGCCGAAGTTTAGTGCCATTGAAGGAACGAATTTGGAATTCATGAGTGCAAATTAGAGGTACCCCTGGGAGGTACCTAAGAGAAAAGTACCGATGCGTGAGAAATGCTCGTGTCGGCGTGAGAGCGTGAGATTGCATCGAAATGCGTGAGACTTGAGAGCGCTGTACGGTATACTATGCACGGTAAATTCCGGCTCGTTTTCGTTCGGGAGGAAGATTGCGTGACGAGCCAAATGTATCTCTGAGTCGAAAGACAAAGTTCTCATCTTCGACAGGGTAGACGTAAAACTGATCTCGAAAGGCCGATGCTTTAACGAAGAGGTAATTCTACACAAAGCTTCAATTTCATTTAGAGGAAACTAAAAAACCCAAGTCGATTAAATAGGTGTAATATATTTGGCACCAGTTGCCTGTAGCACAACACAGCTTGACTAAAAACAAAGATCAGTCGATTTCCTGGATACAACAAATATGTCAGCCTGTCTAGAGTAAGAAAAAAGGCCCTCGGCATAGCTGACATTAATACATATTTAATAATCCTGGCCGTCGTTAGGTTCATGCGATCATCTTGTTATTTCCATCGCTGAATTTGCAGTCGATATTGTTTATTTTTACTACTTACCATTTGTTTTAATTTTATCCAGTTACATCGATTCAACTTACTTAAATTTTTCGTATTTTATTCGAATGGCTGGTCACATACAAGCAGTATATCCCTTTCTCCTTTTTTTCTTTTGAGTAAAGATTCAGTCGAGATTACAACCTTCTTTGAAATATTGTGCACGTGTATCAATATTGGCACATTGCATAATTTGAGAAAGAAAAACTTCACATTCATCAACAATCGGTGGAAAATATTGTAATCAATCGATCACTTTGACATCGATCGATTGGTTTTCATTCTTCAGATTTGAATTGCAAACAAAATATAACCTTGCCTGACGGAGACTGTGGACTTAGAACATTACTACGGTTAGCAAACGCTATTGTTTTTCTTATGTAGATTACCCCTAGCTAAGTGTGGCTTTTCTAAATGAACGTTCATTTACATTAGGTCCCTTTTGCTCCGGGTGAGTATTTTTTTCTGTGGTGAGTTATGTGCATTTTAATATCTCTTTCGTCAGTTTTTTAGTGTGATAGCGGAAGTCTTTTGGACTGGCCTTACTAACATATTAAACGTGGGTCAAATAGTCTGAGCCACACACGTGTTAAATTCGAATTCGTGCGGTGAACGTTGAAAAGTCCATTCAACACTTATTGAAACCAGGCGTGCAGCATAATGATACCTTAAATATTTATAATTTTCTTTTCTCAGTGGATAGATAGCCTTTGTTGCTTTTTTGGCGTGCGTGACCATCATTTGCAAGCCGAGATTTCAAGAATATTGACATTCCTGTCTACTTGCCTTTGTCTGATGTATTCTACTCGAGCAACGATGTTGTTTTGTGGAATCTTTGTTCAACGTCTGCCATGCGTCGTATGTGGTATGTTTATTATTTCTAAAGAAATCACAAAGAAGCGTTGTTGCTTGGATGCCCTCTCGCTTTTCGTCAAGTGAAGAAAATTAGTCATTTGTGCTCGTTTCGCCCAATAGCCTATTCGCTCGATCTGGATCCCGCCATCTACAAACAAACTCTAAGAGCGTAGTCACTAAAACATGGAACGACCTAAAACCACCTAAAACCACCTACAACCACCCAAAACCATCTACAACCATCTACAACCACTTCAAAAAAATTTACAATCATCTACAACCACCTCAAAAAAATCTACAACCAGTCACAAAGAATCGAATACCATCTTAAGCAAGCCATAATTGTATAAAATAAGCAAGACGACAATATGTGGTTACCATTTAGCCAAAAAAAATCCGGAAGGCATGATCGTGGCATAAAGGTAAGCGATTTTCCGAAATCGGAAAATCGCTTACCTTTATGTCACGATCATGCCATCCGGTTTTTTTTGGCTAAATGGTAACCACATATTGTCGTCTTGCTTATTTTATACAATTATGGCTTGTTTAAGATGGTATTCGATTCTTTGTGAGTGGTTGAAGATGTTTTTGAGGTGGTTGTAGGTGGTTGTAGATTTTTTTGAGGTGGTTTTAGATGGTTGTAGATTTTTTATGAGGTAGTTGTAGATGGTTGTAGATGGTTTTAGGTGGTTGCAGATGGTTTTAGGTGGTTTCAGGAGGTTTTAGGTCGTTCCATGTTTTAGTGACTACGACTCTAAGAGGCGCTACTTTTTGGCGCGAACCGCGAGACACACGGAACGCAAGGGAGCTTCGTTTTAGTCCATGGGTTCTTCGGCCTTCGTTTTAGAAACATCCATTTTTAAAATCGCGACTTAAGATCTTTAATCGTCTGAGCTATGACCTATAATAACCTACGATATGAACATGTAGGAATGGCCTTTAATATGTCGCTCCGTCACAGCCGATTATCGTGGTGAAATTAATGCGATTGGGCTTTCCTTGTTGAAAAATAATAATAATTTTGGCTCGATGCTTGAGTGTCTTGAGTGTGCAGCTTAATTACTTTTTAAGGGAAAGAAATGTGGGATTTCCTTTTCGGGTTACAGACGAAAAAATGGAAGTGATCCTAGCATCTATCTGGACAATATAAGCAACCGCCTCTGATAGATAGACACCTGAAAAATTCAGACGGCTGCAACGGGATTCGAACGCAATAGCTCTGCGATGCCGGTGCATTGCTCTACCGACTGATATGAGCTATGAAGCCAGTTAAGTAATAAGTTACACAGATCACGTGGTATTGTACGCCTTAAAGGGAACCTCCACTAAGAAGCTTAAAACACAGAACATAACGTTTACAATCAAAAGTGTTCGATTTTTTCCAATGAAAGCGTTTGTATCCGAAATTTAAATGAAGTACAAAAACGTTTGTCAAATTTGCCGGGCGCCGCCATCTTGAATAATTATGATTTGTCGCAGTTGCCCTATCGTTTCAAAATAAAGGCACATAAAGGCAACCGTAAGATGTGCTTACTACAAACTACGGAATACGGACGGGAGGTGTTTGGGACTGGGACGAGACACTGGGTTCTCCCTGAGCCACTGTTCCAGGCTCCCAGATAGTCGGGAAAGCGAAGAAAACTGCGTGTGAAAAACGAGTAAGGGCTTGGATCGAGGCGAGGTCTTTTGACATGCTGTGTTTATAATCACATAGGGGGAGAAACTCGACGTCAGAAATGAACCTCATCACATAAAATGTAAACACAGCACGTCAAGAGAAGACCTCAACAGATCATGATGGAGACACAACACCTCGTCACATAATGGCAAAACCACACCACAAGACAAAGATTGCATAAGAAAGTTATTGCGTTCCGCCATAGATACTGTGATACATATTTGCTTATATGGTCTGGCGACGATGGCATTGAACTGGTCTCCACGTGGAATTTGAGCGCCACTTATGAGAAGAAACGTAGCACCTACTGGACGCGCTTTGAGAATTACCTTCCTCCAAAGAGCAACTTTCGACTTGCAAGGTACAAGCTCAGAACCTTAACAAGAACCTGACGAGTCAGTCGATTCATTTGTTAAGAAAATGCGAATTCTTGTTGAAGAATGTAAGTTTACCAGTCCAGATGAGCATATTATCGATGCCCTCATTTTCGGATCAGATTCCAAACGTATGCAAACTAAGCTTCTTGAAAAGGACGCTACTTGTACCCTTGATACCGCTTTGGACATCACCAGAACCAAAGAAGTTACAAGTAAACAAGTAAAGGAATTTTAAGCGATGTTTCTACCCGTGTTGATGCCCTGAAGTATTGTCCAACTTCAAAACCTAGAAATGCTTCCAACAAACCCCGTGGCTCTGTCATTCGCTTGTGCGGTTGCTGCGGTACAGAACATGATATTTCTCAAAGATCCTGCTGCCCAGCCTGTGGATCAATTTGTGGTGCTTGTGGTGAGGAAAATCATTGGAGAAAGGTCTGCAGCGCGTCAAAGCTTACCAAAAGCAACAAAAGACATGCAATGGCCGTCCAAGGCGTTCGAAGGCACCAAGTGGGAAGCCTAATGCAGAAAAGCATCTCCATAGCCTTGAAGCTCACGAAGAGGTGGAAGACAGCCCTGAAGTGCCTCTTCCAGACTAGCTATACTTCAATACGTTATCAATTAACCAGGTCACAAAAGGTAATACCCAAGCCTGCCTAGAGGTGGAAGTGGAGTCTGATCAGTGCAAAAAACCACTATTGTGCAAAATTGACATTGGCGGCAAGGGGAGTGTTATTTCCTTAAATACCCACAAGTCACTTTTCCCAGACTTACCTTGCAACCATTAAGGTATTCCTCTCTACCCTGTCACCATCCAGCACAATTATATCTGCTTTCGGTGGGCACACTGTCGGTCACTATGGCACCTGTGTACTCAAGCTGGCTCATCAAGGCTCCTGTAAACCATACATTTTTCACGTTGTTGATATGCGGATGTTCCGACCATCCTACGCCTTCCGACATGTAAGGATCTGAACTTAATTATCCTAAACTTTGGTGTTTTGACAAAGAAAGAGGCTCCCTGGCTAAGTTCTGCACATCAACCTATTTGTGACCCAGACCCAGCTGCCAAGACTGAACTGCTCAAGAACTTTGGTGACTGCTTTCAAGGGATGGGATGTTTTCAGGGCGAGTTCCCTATCACAGTTGAACCTGTGGTTTCCCCTGTCGTGCATCCTCCACGCAGGATCCCCGAAGCCTCCAAGGAAGCCCTAAAGGAAGACGTAGATTCATTGGTTGAACAGTGTATCATAGCGAAGGTTACCGAGTCAACTGATTGGGTTAACACCCCTTGTGTGTGTCACCAAGAGCACCGGTGCGTTGCGTCTTTCCCTGGATCCTAAGGATCTCAACCGGGCCATCAAGAGGCCACACTATTTCACACCTACGCTAGAAGATGTCCTTCCAAGGAAGAGGAGGAGGAAAAGAGTTAATGGTGCAAAATGTTTCTCGAATTTAGATGCCCGCAGTGGTTATTGGAACATTAAGCCAGACACAGAAAGTTCACTTTGTGCCACTTTCAACTCGCCGTTTGGGAGGTATAGGTTCCTGCGACTATTTTCCAAAGGAAGGTTGATGAAACTTTCGGCGATTTACCTGGTGTAACCCGAATTGCAGACGACATTGTTGTGTATGGCTATAAGAAGGACTTTAGCGACCATGATGAAAACCTTCGCGCTGTTCTCCAGCGCGCCCTTGAGACCGGTCTTCACTTCAGTTTGGATAAGTGCAAATTCAGGTGCACCCGCATCCCCTTTTTCGGCCATATTATTGGTGCTGAAGATCTCCAGCCTTATCCTCAGACGATTAATTTTAACTCCATACTGTCCATGGACACATCATCCAGCCTTTCAGATCTGCGGTCTTTCCTTGGAACGGTCCAATTCCTGAGCCGTTTTATTCCCAACCTAACCTTTTGGGTTTAACCAAAGCGACAAGTGCATTTGTTTGGGGTCCAGAACACAAGTCTGCCGTTGATCAGATCAAACGTTTAATCACAGCCCCCACTGCGTTGAAGTACTTTGACAGTACTCAGCATATAACTGTTCAAGTGGATGCTTCGCAGAGAGGTTAAGGTGCTTTCCTCCTACAAGCCAATGGCCGAGTGGAGTTCACAAGCAAGCTGCACGAATTAAGTACGTCCCTGGGAGGGACATACCTGTTGCTGACGCCCTTTCAAGGGTCAGTTTTTGTCCCGGTGAAACCGTACAGGGCTTAGATGTGTCGGTGCATGAGATTCGTCAAAATCTCAATGCCAGCCCAACAAGGGTGGCTCACATACAGGAAGAAACCGTCAAGGATACGTCATCATGAATGGTTGGCCTCAAAAAAGATCAGATTGTCCTGCCCATCTTCTTGCTTATTGGAACTATCGCGACGAACTCACTGTAGCAGATGGTTTGATCCTTAAAAACACGTGTCGTCATCCCCAGGTCACTCCAGCCTGATGTTCTGCACCAGCTACATTACGCCCATCAAGGGAGCGAGAGGTGCAAGCTAAGAGCAAAGAGTTCTATGTTCTGGGCGAATATCAACAAAGACATTGATGAAATGATAAAGAGTGGCCCACCATGTCAGCGTCACCAGAAGTTAAATGTCAGGGAACCCCTGCTTCCCCATGATGTGCCCCAGAAAGCGTGGCATACCTTGAGCTCTGATGTCTTCCACTGGAAGAGTACTGACTTCTTGTTAGTAACTTACTACCATAGCAAGTTTCCTGTCGTGAAAAAGCTGCCAAACACCCAGTCACTCACAGTCATTGCACACCTCAAGTCTATCTCCGAAGAACATGGGATGACTAACAAGCTTATTACGGACAACGGTTCCCAATACACATCTGCTGCCCATTATACCACCAGTCTAATGTTTTAATTGAGAGGACGGTGCTGAGTGTGAAGGATCTTTTACAAAAACTGTCTAATCACTGTGGTGGCCTGGGTACTACCAACACGGCAACCATAGGCCGAAACTCGAATGAAAGCAATATCACGACAGTTGTTGAAATGAAGTTACTTTTACCGCATCTCAATTCCACATGCATTTTCCATTTAAGGCGTTAATTTTGGGCTGTTTCTGAGACGTGTTCCTAACCTTTGTTAAAAGAGAGCAAGCAAATTGCATGTTCAGAAATGCAGGTTAGTAGAAGCACAGGCTTTTTTGATAAGCGTCACAAAGTGTCCCCTTGCTTTCGTGAACGGCATGTACATAGTATGTACATGTAAGACATGAAACGTGCAAACTTAACAACATGCATTCAAATTTTGTGAAAGGCAGAGCTTACAAACTTAGCGGAATGCTATCAAACACAATAAGCCCCTCATCATTCACTTTATAAAATGGCTGATAATTGAAACAAATATAACAAAAGTTGTTTCTCACTTAACAATATAAACAAGTTTAAAAATTTTTAAATGGTTACAGCCCTAAAATTTGCAAGAAATACACTTTTACAAGTTTGTAACTTGTTTATATTTTTACGTGAGAAACAATTTTATTCAATGTAAGGAGAAATGTAGACTCGGAAAAATATCCCAGATCTGGGACTCGGATATTTTTCCGAGTCTACATTTCTCCTTACATTGAATATCATTGTTGTTGTTTCATCTTTAACACACTCACTTTGGAGGTTGGTTGGCTGCATCTTGATATCCATTAAATGTGACAGCGCGATGCTGTTAGTGAGTTTCAAATATGCTAGTCAACACTTGGCTGTGTAGCCGCGCGATGCGGTTCCAGTCGAGACCCACAAATTGACCCTTGCTCACCATAGAGTCTTCAGTAGCTCAGTGGTTAGAGCATCCGACTAGATCACGGAGGGTCGTGGGTTCATATCCCATCTGGGACTCGGATATTTTTCCGAGTCTACATTTCTCCTTACATTGAATATCATTGTTGTTGTTTCATCTTTAACAATTTTATTACATTTGTTTCAATTTTGTTAAGTGTTAGTCATTTTATTATGTTTTCGAGCAGTTTATTGTGTTTGTTTTCTTCCTTTAAGTTTGTAAGCTCTGCTTATTATAAAATTTGTATGTCTTTTTTATGTCCGTGTTTCCGTGTTCCTCATTAATGATTTGTATGCAAGTTTGTAACCCTCTCATCAAATTCGGGTGCCATTAATTAACTTTGCGTCCATTTTATCAAGTTTGCGTGTGCTCTATGAAGCTTGTCTGCAACTTATTAAGTTTGTAGGCGTTTTTTGTCCATACCGGCCACGATACCTTGCTCTTCTCCCCACCTTCAACGTCACTCGCGTCTGGGAATACAGTCAATTAACGTCACAAAGTAGCTCAAAGTGGCCTCCAAACTACAGTGCTCAAGTAGAGATAAATAGCTGAATTTGCCCTCACCTAAAAAAAACGTTAAACCGTACACTTACCTCATTATTAGAAACAGGTAGAATATGCTTAGACTTAAAGGGACACGTCGTGTTGGATTTCAAACTTGGGCTTTCATCGAGCTAATTAATAACCTGCATTTCTGGACATAAGTGAGCTAATTATTAGTTTGGGCTACCTGTGGTCAAAGTTGAGTATTTCTATGGAGTGTTTTCAAGTGACGTCACGGCGGCCATGTTGGTGTTCCTGAACAATGGAATTGCTGCCATGTTGGTGTCCCCAACGAATCATCCGGGAATTGAGCTCTATCATCATGCAAATGTTTTCTTTTATTTTGGCGGAAAAACAAGGTTACCAGGTTACTGATCACGTGAGTGAACACACTCTATACGGTATTTATTTATTTATTTCTATTGGGGAACTTAAAAATGGAG
>NC_090869.1:19967617-19982617 GCF_036669935.1 Montipora foliosa | reverse complement strand
GAGGCACGTAATCCAGTCTTAGAATTACACAATCAATTTCCAAGGGATAAAAGGGAAAGTACTGTTTAATAAATAGATTTAGCTTTGCGTTTACAGCAGACGGCAAACGTGAAACTGAAATTTGCGTTTTGCCAAAAATCAAAGAAACTGGTCTGATTTTAGCTCCTTTATTTGCCTGTTATCTACAAATGTCGCGCAACTTCTAAAACGAGAGAGAAAAGTTAGAATAAGAAAGCAGAATTAATGTGAAAGACCCTGTCCCCAATGGACTCCGATCATGTGTTGTTTGCAAATTTTCGTGTGCAGGCTGTGCAGCTTGCTATGTCGGTGAAACCACCCGACATTTCAACACACGTGTAAGGGAACATTTGGAAACGGACAGGGCCTCACACATTTTCAAGCAGCTGGAGAGCTCCTTAGCGTGTCGCTCTGCATGCTCCCGTGACAATTTTGCCATCATTGATCAGGCATCTTCGTGCTTTGCTCTCAAAATCAAAGAGGCGTTGCACATATTTTGGGACAAACCAACACTTAACGCACAGGTCAAACTTTCTGTTTAATTTTGAATTACTATTGTCGTAGTCTTAATTACTGTCATTATTATTATTGTAATTTCTCTAGTATTTATATTTCACTGTAATTTATTATTCATTTCACACTGAAGATGGCAGAGGCAACTGCCGAAACATGTCTGTAAAACTCAGGAGTGTCGTGTTTTTCTTAAAATTAGAATAAGATAATTTTCATGCTTTTATGACAAGCAACAGCCTGCCATCTCTCTAATGTCTTCTGTACCACCTCTGCCAGTGTTCTCAATATTTCAGTTTCCGAGCCTTGGGAGCCCTCAGTCAACTAAATCAGTGGTTACCGTTACGAAATTAAAGGTCAAGTCATTCATGCATGATGTAGAAGGGAACTTTTTGCCACGGGCAGGGATTATCTCTCGCTCCCTTTTATCTTCTGTTTAGTCCGCAGGAACTCAGGACAACAATTGTCTTCTTATTTGCTTTTAATTTGTTCTTTCCCTCTTACAACAGTTCTTCTTAGGGTGTCTATTCTCTAGCGAGTGGTTTGTTAAAAGTGCGCCTTGAGATCGAAAGATTCGTTAACTTATTAGCGCCCCCGGTCCAAGTAATGCATCGCGATTGGTCAAAGGATTAGAGGCTTAAAACGCAATAACGTCGACTACAAAAGAAGTGTTTAATTAACACCAACTACAAAGGTGTACCTACGGCTTCACGAAACGCAGCCCACCTCAACGACTTCCAAATTGCAGTGCCATTAGGCCTTAATTTAAGACCAATCACAATGGTTGGTGGACCAGGATCACTAACCTAAACTTTCCGGACGGAACATGACTTGTCAACTACTAAACTTTAAGTAACAAAGACTAAACCAACCGAAGTAAACAAAGGATTAACAACACTAATTAATGTACCTGGCTAAAACAAGCCCTCAACTAATAACGACAACACTGGATTAACGGATTAGTACGGTATCGGAATTTCTACAACAATAGTGATGGTACTACAGGGTTGTTTCCCAACAGTACAACAACAGTTGACCAAAGTTTAGCGTTGCAGCCTTACTAAAAGACACTAAAGACTAGGAGTACAGCAGTTGCACGACAACACGCACTAGACGCACTTGTCAACATAGTCCTTTCTGCTTTTCTAGTTAATTCACCCAGATGGATTAATTTCAAATAAGAAATATATTCTAGTGTGTCCAGGTATGAATTAAATTGTTTGCGAGCTCAATATACGCAAGAACGTTTCCGCGAGAGACGTTGGAACGCCTTTGTAAGTAAAATTAGTTGTGTTTTCTAGTACGTTCATTTTGCCTGGCAACAGTGTGGCCCCTTTGCTGAAGTGGTCACTGTGTTGTTATTGAAGGCGCGTAACAAGGAGTCAAGAACAGGAGCTTCCAGTGTTTAATTATACGGTATGTACAATGCGATCGCCAGAGGTCATCTGCTTGTCTAATATCAGATGCCCGTGTTATATGAAATACGAGCGAGGCTACAAAGCTAACTGGGAATTGACAGCTAATCCCACAGTCAAATCCGTCTCTTAACATACTGTTTCATATTTTTAACTCAAGATCAAGTCTAGAAATTTCGTATCTCCGCTCGGCCATGTAATATGCTCTATATCACACACATTGCTTTCCCACACGACAAAAGCATCGTTACCTAATCAAACAAACACAATTTAACTCGCAATTTTTACTTCTTTAACAGTGAAGTTCAATTCAAATTTGAAACAAAGTCGAAGTAATACGTTTTTAGTAAAACATTTAGTTATAAAAACGAGCGATAAAAAAATAAGACGAACGACGTTTCGACCGTTCCAAGGTCATTTTCAAGTTCAAGTTCATGGATGCGAACTCAGCAAGGTACAGATTTTGTTAGCTTGCTTTATGCAAAACAAGAACATCATTCTAAAAGCTTATTCTATACGCAAAAAGTAGGTTCTGGAGGTAATTTTGAGAGTGGAAATCAAGGTTACACGGCAGACGGCAAATACAAACTCACGATTTAATTAGTTAACACACCAGAAAGACGCTAACCTCATTTTGACCCGAAAATGCTTTACTATTGCCATAAAAACTATCGAGTTAAGCTCGCATATCATAAAACATGATGAATTCATAAAGGCCACCCTTTCCAGCGAACAATTTTTTGAAACAAACAACATATTTGCTATTAGAGGCAAAAACCCCTTCTATTTCATTACGTGCGTGAAGAGAAGAAACTCAATCGTGTCAAATATGCGCAATATTGCAACAAACTAAATTTCAGGATCAAACCGTTTCCATGAAGAGCCTTTTCCTTGAATTGAGGCACAAAATAGACGACAAGCTTTCTTTCAAATAATTCTTGGCTGTCACATTTCCAATTTTTTTTTACCTGAAGATTGTGCAGAGTTGATCACAGATCCACTTAAGGTGTTCGATTCGTTCGCTGTCTTTGTTGAACCCATAAGTTACCAGAGAATATTCCATTTGGTTTCAGTGTTCTACATAGCAGCACACTTGGTAAAAAATTAGAAATGAAAGCTCACTTTGATTTTGGCTCGACGGGCGACAGATTGTTGTGGAAGTCCATTACTCGTCGCTTTTAAGATTCCACCGCCTGTCTAGTTCAGTATCCAATTGACTTGCCATTATTGAGCTTTATAAGGGTATATTTTGTTCAAAGATCCACTAAAACGCCATTCGCGTTACTACCCTCTCGATCCTAAGAAAATACATGCAGAAGGCTCTATCCACAAAGACACCACTTAGCAGGGGAGTGACAGGCAAGACTTTTACCGACACGGAAAAAAAAATTAAAAAAAATAGAACAAACAAATAAAACGCAGACCCCGACTAGGTTTGCCATACTGGCAACCCAGTAATGAAACAAAGTCGAATGTGAAATGCAGAATTTTTCAATTCAATGTCAAATTCAAAACTTTGATTGGATGTCAAATTCCCATGTTGAATTTTGGCGGAGATATAACTCCATACAATTAAGCCTAGAGACAAATTAGGGTCAGTTTTGGTTACTATATATGGATATCAATTGACTTATTATAGAAAAGTAAATAATGAAAACAACTGTGTTGGGTTGAGCATGTTCGTCGTTGTAGTGTAGTGGTGAAGACACAGGACTATAGATGTGCGCCCCAGTTGTTCAAACGATGGATAGCGCTATAGGACGTTTTCAACCAACCTCTAGAGACACCAATATACAATAGAGAAATGTACCACTTCTGGTGGACGAACAAAAGAAGCTAATGAGACATGTTTTGTTTTCGTCCACCAACATGGCGGCGATGACGTCACGTGAAAACCTCCTATCAAGCGGATAAATCACTATCCAGCGGATAAACACTAGCAGTTATCCACTGGATAGTGATTTATCCGGCGGATAGCGCTATCCATCGTTTGAACAACTGGGGCCCATGGAGGGTCCGAGTTGGAATACCGGTAAGTGCATATTACAGTCCTTGGTCCCTTGCTACGGAGTTTAAGAAACGACAACGGCTACGACTACGACAACGCCACAAAACAATATCATTGGTTAAAAGAACATAAATAATCGTGCTGCACGTGCAGCACGGATTTTAGCAAGTATCTTAGCGGTCCTCTGCATAACGACGACGTGAAATCACCAAATTTGAGGTTTTGACGACAACGTATGCATGCAAAAGAGCTAGAATCTTTCATTCTTTATTTCCACTATAAAACCGCTCGTACCACTTTATTTTTAGGATACTTCACCCATAATGTAGGACGAGAAAGAGACTGAATAATGGCGAAAGACTTATGATAAAGCGAAGTTATATTTCGAGGTAACCATGGCCGTAGCCAGAAAAAAAATGTGACTGCGGCAATGTCCCTGGTTAAACTCTCCTCGTAGGCATTTAGGGTGTTTTTGATGCCTACATTAAAGACAGCACTGGGATCCTGCCTTATAAAAAAAATCAGGAAAACTGAATAACTGAGGCAAGTGCTTCGGATTGCCTCGTACTGGCTACTGCCCTGGTGACGTTTTCGTCGACCGTTGCCGTCGTAGGATGATGAATGGATAAGTGTATGAATATAGAAACTGATAAGATGATACGAGAAATTAAAAAGATGTGTTGAGGTGCGTAAGACAGAGCCTGAGGGAAGGTATTGGTTTTTTCAATTTTTTTTTTTTTTTGGGGGGGGGGGGAGGGGGGGTTGATAGCTGCTTTAACTTAGGCCAGAGTGTATATTCAACCTACGTAAAATGAGAAATGAGCATCACCAATTTAACCTACAATACTAGACATATTTAGTTGGAACACTTAGCGAATGGTCAGAATCATCGTGTTACTAGGTCGTAGCTTATACCACATCCCCCTTCCCCCATTCAGGAAGGGGGAAACGGCGATGGGTGTTCCAACAAATGTGACGAGTATTGTAGCCTACCAAAAATATTAAGATGCTGGTTAACTTTTGACAAGGAGTTGAGATTTCGGTTGATTCTACAGGGGCATAAACGTAGCGTAAGAACCGTGCGTGTCTGGTCTTCTCGAGACAGAGGTGAGAGATGATTTTATGCAGACTGGAACGCCTAAATTGCTCTGTTGTAAACGTGGCGGTTGACAGCACCAGTGAAGTCGTCTCTCTGGCCTTTCTGTGGACGAATTCCAGGACCTACCGATACAATTTGAGCAAGTTTTGAAAGCTAAAAACTTCAATCGATGCTGTATTTTGCCGGTAGGACTGGGTGGCTCCACACTCATAAGAAAATCTATGAAATGAGAATCGGGGGTCTTTCCTTGTCATGGAACGGCCGAATTACCCAGAATTCCTTTTGGGCATGAAGGAGGCAAGCGGAGACTGGTCCTCATCAAATGATTAAAAAGTAGCGAGAAGAAGATTTCTTGGCGGATACTAAGGAGTAGCCAAGGTGCGTGCTGTTAACGTAGACATTTTATCATAGGAAATTCGGCCTGGCCTTTAGTAATTTCTTGTCAAAGAAACGGTATAATGTAAATAAGAGAGTAATGAGATTTATATTTGCGATTACCTGTCCTCTTACGTATCACTTAAGTCAAACTCTACATCTCTATGCAATAAGCGCATTCAAAATTTCCTCGTATTATTGTACAAAAGTAGTTAAAGAAAGAAAAGGCTTGTCCTGCATATATGAAATATACGTTTTCTCTCCCGTTCTCTTCTTATGCATGATCTTCGTGGAAATTACATTCTGTCCCTCAATAAACCTAGAACAACCAGTTATGGTCTTAGTTCTTTTTCTTACGTATTAGCTAAGTACGTTGCGAAATGCGCTACCTGATTTTTCCCGTACCACTGAGTTTACTGGTTTTAAACTAATCCAAGGCCGGATTTTGTACAGCGGCTTTTCGTTTTGATTCATATATCTTTAAATATTATTTCATATTTACTTACGTATCTGTATATATTATGTATGTTAGCTGTAATGTCTCGAAGATATTATTCTGAAATTCGAGATGAAATAAAGTTTTATGCATGCATGTATGTTACCTTCGGCAGGGCGCATGCGTGCACTTTGTAATCTGCGACTCCAGTGCTTACCATATGACAAATAAAATGACTTTTCTCTTGAATATATAAGCCATCGAACTCTTACGTTAAATTGTAATGACAAGGGCGGTTTGGAGCTGTGAGTAGGCGTGGGATTTGTCTCATATGGTTTAGGGGCCGACATATCCCTCCCTCAATGCCGTACCGGGAGGCGAGGTCGGTAGCAGAAAGCAGCGAAGGGCCAACTGCGTCCAAAAGAGATCGCACGGGCCGAAATCCCGGGATGACTCGTTTGGTACGACGCTCCAGCGCCACGTCTGGAGGTGCTGCATATTTTTCTCGTCTCGTCTTCAAACATTCCGTCAGCGCATGCGTGCGTAAATGTTCAGCCTCTCCGGTACCTACAATACCAGACATATTTAGTTGGAACACTTAACGAATGGTCAGAATCATCGTGTTACAAGATCGTAGCTTATACCACATCCCCCTTCCCCCAATTCAATGTTGTGTGAGACTTTTTCGGGCGACTACTAGTAGTTGTGGAAATCAACATTGGAGGAAGGGGGAAACGGGTGTGGGTGTTCCAACAAATGTGACGAGTATTGTCGGTAAAAACGGATTCAACCTGAGCCCGGATTTGACCGACAGCTCATATTGACATGCAGTTACTCGAGGGCAAATACTGAAATCTTTGCGGAGATTGTTGAAACTGACGGATAGTGACTTATCCACCGGCAAGTTATATATACTCTCTTGCCTCCGGATAAAGTTATCCGCCCTTTAATGACCAACTGGGGCCTCGCCAATAATTAGATGCCGCGTTTGTCATAGGCTTTCTTGATTTTGCCGGAAATTGCCTTACAAACTGTTTTTTTTCTTATGTTCGCTTTATCATACTGAAGCAGATGCTGCATCACTGAACTTACCAATGCCACTACCAGAGATTTTGGTGGAACCATCTCTTATAGAGCCATCTGTAGCCACAACCAGCGCACCGCCGAACATACCGCTACAAGGCATTTGGGTTAAACCATCTCTCCCACAGCCATCTCATGATAGCTTCAATCGAACCCGGAGCCCATTTTTCAGGGGTCACAATTCCTTCTTCTGTAGCTTCACAAGGCAGAGGTTTTAAGTCATCAAAATCGTGACAATTATTTTGTTGTTTGTTGTCTTAATTGAAGGCATTTTAAAGGACCAGCTTATCAAAACCAAAACAAGCGAATGGCAGTTCCGTAATTAGCTTTTCGGGCCAGGGGGCCGTTTCTCGAAAGTCCCGAAACTTTACGGGCCATTTTCGGGTGTCACCATTCCCTTTGTATCTCAAGAACGGAGAGAATTTAATTCGTCAAACCTCACAATTATTTTACTTTTTGTTGCCTTGAAAACATGTTAAAAGATCGGGTTTCCAAAACAAGCGGTTGGTAATTTCACAGATGGCTTTTCGGGCCCGAAAAGTTTTCGGAACTTTCGAGAATCGGGCCCCAAACAGAAGCATTTTTGCGTCTTTGGAGACACCAGTACAGGCTCACGATCCCGATTTGGTGATACTGTGGTAGAGAAGAAGCCTCGAAGCAGCGTCATTCAAAACTTAGTACACTCCGGGCACGACCCTAAATGGAATCATTAATTTTGTAAATTAATAATAGACTATTTCTTGGTGGTGAAAAAAATCTGGAAAGATTCGTAGAAGCCGTGTTAATAAAGAATTTAAGTGCATGTAACCAATTTCGGCTTCGATTCTTCGTAGATAGACCCAACGCAGGTTCCATATCGCGGGTTATACCGGACTTGATGGTATTGTCGACCTTGTATTATTTATGGGATCCATCCTGAGGATGTGAAAGCATCGCAAAAAAGGAAAGGTTTTCTTTCTCTATGTATTATAATAACCTTTCACTCTGCTATAAATTAATAATAGACGATTTCTTAGAGGTGAAACAAATCTGGAGAGATTTGTAGAAACCTAGACAGTGAAGAATCATGATTTCTAGAATGTCCGCTTGCCATCACCCGTCCGGTTGAGGCAACCGACAGATACGTTTTTCATATAATTATCACATGCTATCTCGATTTTAAAAAATCAAGAAACGGGAATGAAAAGGCCATCAAGCTCTTCCTCATGTTAATCTTGGTAATTTGAAACGGATGCACTCATAAATGACGAAAAATACAAAAAAAAATATACAAAAAAAACGCGGGACCACATTGTGAATTATTTATTTTTCAACAATTGAATTTTATATACGAAATACAAACTAACCCTTCCAGGCCATCCCCGTTTTTTTTTTTTTTTTTTTTTCGTTTAGCGTCGAATGCGTTTCTTGATATTGGGTCGATCGGTCGGATTGAAAAAGACAAACAGAGAAAAAAAGGACAATACGTTTCGGAATAGGAGGCCTGGTACCCCAGCATCATTGCTGTGGAGCCTGGAAACAACAACACATGAACGGAAAATCAATATGGCAGAAAAGTTGGTTGATGTTAATAAAAAATTAAGACAATGTTATTATGTTACTATGCTCATTTTTCTGATTAAAAGACTTTTATAAAGTGAAAAGTGGTTTAACTACGTCGTTACTTTTTTTTTGAAAATGCCAAGAAAAAAAAAGGGGGACGGCCTTACCTTTTTAAAAGTGTTTTTACTAAAAGAGTAATCTTCACTTTTTATACCCTTAATTCCATGTATAATTTTTATCTGCATGTGATTTAAGTACTTCACTGTAATCTTAACTTCCACCACGAAATATCGACACTAGGGGTATGCCTGTGTTCAATTCCAGTAATGTAAACGTTGCATTCTGATACAAATGGGAAGTAATTGCAGCTGAATGATAAAAAACTGAGAAATGTGAAATGCATATATCTCGGCCTCAATGCGCGCTCTCCTCTTTTTTCGGTTGTCTTTTATTTTCAGTCATCTTTGAGCGTGCGCAGAGTTTGAATTCACAAGAAAAGTGGAAGAGTAATGTTCACCAAACTTTCTGATATCATCATAATTCGACGAAACCACAGCTAACGGCATGAACTGGTTTTTGTTTTTTGTACTCTTAGAAGCAGCGCGGCAATTTTTGCAAAGCAACAAATTAAAGAACCCGAGTTTGACTATGTTATAAAGGCAAAACCAAAGCGGAGACGGGTTTTTTTCAAACTGGTTCTCATGAGATATCTTTAGGCTGATTTACACAATACGATTTTAGGCGCATGCGACAAGCTTACGACGCAGGCCTACGACATGACTTACGATTGTCGCATGCAGCGTTTTAACATGTTTTAAAATGCTACTACATTTTTTCTGACGTACACGACAATCGTAAGCGAGTTGTAGGTTTGATTTATACGAAGCAATTCGTGTCGTAGGCCTGTCGTAAGCTTGTCGCATGTGACAAAAATCGTACCATGTAATGCACCGCCGCTTATTTTTGGTTTGACAAACACGGATTTGCTTTTCCCCACAATTGCCTTGGTCAACACTCGAACTCGCTTATGTTCATCATCCCGTTAAAAATACTTACTTTCTCTAAATTTGGAGGGATCTTAACGGCCGTTTTTATACTAGAGACGCATAATCCGTCCAGACGAATTATGCGTCTCTCATGTTATCCGTCTAGTGTAAAGACGGGACGAACTATATGAAACGCATAATTCGTCTTGGACGAACCTGGGCGAACATTTTTTCTTCGTCTGTTAAATTCGTCCAGTATAAAGACGGGCACTAGACGCATAATGCATCTGGACGAACTTTCCAGTTTAGTGCGTCTTCGAAGACGCACTAAAATAAATTCTTCGTCCAGACGCATAATGCGTCTTGTGGCCGTCTTTATACTAGACGAATTTAACAGACGCAGAAAAAATGTTTGCCCAAGTTCGTCCCAGACGAATTATGCGTCTCTAGTATAAAAACGGCCAATGTCATGGGGGAGAGAAGAGTCACTTCGCGTGAGTCCTACGAGGAGCATGTTACCTATTGCACTCGACGCCATATAATAATCTCTTTGTCTGCATGGCACGGTATCAATAAAAATACCAGCCATTACTTACTCAGTACTTTTAACCGATTTACTTCGAGTTCTGAAAGTTCCCTTCACAAAGCCCTGATCAGTTAAGTTAGTCATTAAAACACCCAAGCGAGCATGCAGTCAAGGGATATTTTGCGCTTGAGTCTTTCGCTCACTTGTGGCATTTATATTCTGCTCTGAACTTTAGCTTCCTCGAGCGAACAAAAGATTAGCTGTAGTTGGTAAAGATAATTGTATGTACAATATGTTCAGAAGCAAAGTTCAACATTTGTCTTCTATTAACAGTATGTCACGAAATTATAGTAAATCGGCTTTCTGTTCTGTTCTTGGCTTGTGGAGTAGAACGACATGTGTATTCCCTCCACTCTGTCCCCCACGTAGCCGTTAATGGAGATATTTTCCTGGAAAGCATGACGAGAAAAGAGTACTCTCAGCTTTGAATAATTAAACTTTTAAAAGAGAAGAAAACACTACAAGCATTGCATTACAACCAGCGTATTGCATTAATCTGCTTCGATGATGCGAAGAGGGACCACGGGAGTGATACACGTACGAAATAGCAAAAAAATGCATTGCTCGCCGCATGCTTCGGAGGTCCGCTTTCAAAACCGGCAACATATTGTTGTAGCGAAGGACAGAATAACGTAAGTCATATACTGACATAGGAACTGTGGACATGAAATAATTTTTCAAACGAAGAGTCATGGTAGTTATTGAAATAACTTACATCAGCAGTTGTTGTCAATGAGCCTGAAACAGCGAACGGGATTCCAGCCCATGAATGTGAGGCGGCGGGACACACTGCTCTAACACTGATCTATCAGGGAGTTGGTCAATTGCAAATTTCTTCTATATCCCGACGTATTATTGTGGGAGGTGAAGGGGGGGGGGGGGGGAAGGGCGAAAATGTTGCTGCAACAAAACGTTCGTTACGAATCGTCCCCTGCGTTATGTACACGCTAATTTATATTTTAAACCCTTAATTTTATGATCACATGAAATGCAGCAAAATACTCACTCGTCCAGTTCTTCTACAGTTACGAGCCCTTTCAATTCTCCGTTGAGCAAGGCAATAGAAGATAGTGAGAAAAGTCAAAATAAATATTGCCAGCCCCAGGGAAGCGCCTACAGCAATGAAGTCAGCGGAAGTGACATCACCTGCCAAAGAAAGAAATAAAAACCTTTTAGGAATTAGAGTTTCATGATCTGAGCACACGCACCTTGAAAACATTCCACCGTCAAACCTAACAACTGTGCTCAGTGGCCAGACAACTAGCACTCACAAATATACTCGTGCTCGAATAGAAACAAATAAATACCGCATGGACATACTCAACTTTGACCGTTGCCAAACCTCCGAATCCCTTTCATCACATCTCGCTCTCTTTTTGACGAAGGTTAGGAGCAAATCTCAGAAACAGCCCAAAACGCTTTGAATGGACATGTGAAATTGAGAACCTCCTAAGAACTGACACCTGTAAGATCTGTCATCTTTGTAACTCTTGGAATAATTAATGGCATGGACAGGGTTTCCGAGTTTGTCAGAGCCGCCTTTAAAAAATCACAGAGTTTCGGTGGCTCTGAATCCACTGTACAGAGTTTTCTAAACGTCGCGGAAAGTTTCATCTGGGCCTTCTGATCACTTTCCAGCAGTAAAAAATGGGGGTCACCAAGTTTGTTTATTAGATATGAGCAACTAAAGACAAAATGAAGTGTTTTATTACAGAGATTTCCCGTTGCCACAGTGACTTACTACGCCACAATAATGACCGCATCTTGCTCAGCAATAATTGATGTTTCTCATGGTACCATAACATTGCTAATACGTGATACAGTGCCAAATCTTCAAATAAAAACGTTACTTGAAAGCGTTGAAACTGGTTTGAGCCACCTTAATAGATCGAAACTAGTCTACTTTGGCGCTCACTGATTGCCTTGGTAAGCTCGCTTTCAAGAGTGTCGATGTATTAAAATGGTTGTCCTTTCGAGCGTCCTGGTGAAAAAAAAGCTCTTTTAAGTCATCTTTTCAAAAAAATTATATCTATTGAGTGTAAGATTGTTGTAGATGGTAATTGGTTCTACTTTTCATGAAAACCCAGATCCCCTCACCAAGAGTAAACAAGTGGCATTTTGAAACCAGATTTCGCGGGAAAATAAACCATAGACCAAATCGGCTGACTCAATAGACCGATTTCGATATATTAAAATTCAGTTCGAAACAAAAGACATCATCTCGAGGCTCTGGGGAATAAATGTAAGGTTTGTATGAGTTTATTCCCCAGAGCCTCGAGATGATGCCTTTTGTTTAGGACTGAATTTTAATATATCGAAAGTGGGCTATTGCGTACCCAATTTAAACCTTTGGAATTTGAAAAACCTTCGCTCCAGTTATTTCGATATCATCTAAATGCGAAGGCAACATTATAATGCAAATCCAACACGCAGAGAGTCTTTACCCAGGGAGATACTTTTAAATTAGGTTCAAGATTTGGTTTTTCCCCACAAAACGTTTAAAAATAGACACTTATCTGATACTGATGGGGACAAACATGATACTAGATTTTTACTCTTGGGTAATGGACACTCTTGTAAAAACTTTTAAAAACAAGGCTAAGGCGTACAATACCACGTGAACTGCGTCACTTCCTTGATTTAAATTTTTTAGCCGGTAATTTTTGCTCAACGGATGACGAAAATTAGGCTAGTTTATACGTCGCGCTATTGTCGAATTTAACTCAGACGAATTTAATTCCAATATTTTAAATTCGTCCTTCCGTCGACATTAATTGTACCGTAGGTTTTACGCGTCGAAATTAATCGGCTCGAATTATGGTTCGAATTTATCAGGCAGTGGCAACTTCTGTCGCTGGCCGTGACACCTTCCTCGTCACTCACATTAAAGCAGTAGACTCGGGTTGTTTGAGGAGGTTCCTTCGCAAGGCCGTTCCTGACTCCAGGTTGTTTACGCCGTACGATCGAGGACGTGGGCATTATATCAGTGACAATCGCGGGAACCCAGGATCTATTCTCTAGCACTCTGGGGTCTAGACCACCTTCAATGGTTTCGCATGGCGATAATAATAAACTTTTTGCCGTTGCCTGAGCAGCAGCCACTAGGCTTTTCACGTTGCATTCAGTGTAACCTGTGGTCGGAGCAGTTCTGCCTGTGGTTGGTAATTTGGACTTCAGACGGCCGATCTGTTTAGCATTCTGCGAGGGAGATGAGACCAATTCCAGTTACGGGGGTATTGCGATACTCCATTCCAAAGCAACATAGGGATCTTCCGCTTTCCTCAAAAGTGCTTGATTGTACCAATTGGACTGCGGGTAACAAGGACTGGAGGTTATCAGCTGGAAACCCAACACGGTTAGAGCAAAAATGTTGCAGCTCGCGGCTTGCAAACGGGCATATTATCTGACACCAATTGATCTGGGACCCCACGTTCTGGCAAAAGGATCGATTTTCAATTAACCACGGAAACGGGGAAGACGGCTTAGGACGAACGTAGGCTGATTTCAGGAAATTTGAAGTAGTTAACCACCAACAAAAAGGTAATTTTTTCCATATAAATTCGAAAAATATCAAGTCCCAGCTTTTGCCAGGGTCCTTCCAGGAACGTCATGGGGAATACGTGGCTCCTTTTGATTGTTTCTTCGCCACTCTGAACACTTGTTGAAGCGGGGTGATTGGGGCCTCAGTGTCTCTTGAAATACCAGGCCAGTACATTACTGTCTCGTGCACGAGCCTTGCTCTTTTCAATACCTTGATGATCTTCCGGTGACGCAATGCAAGCATGTACTTGCGCATTACCTTCGGGACTATCAATTTCTCTACCAGGAAAACATGAGACCCTCTGCACTCATGCACTTGGTCTCTCACATTCCAGTAGGGACGAACCCGCCTCAAGGAAACTCGTCTCCTCTCTGATGACGCCACCAAGGACTGTGTTAGTTGCTGTAACACCATGAGGACAATTATCAGTAGTGGTTGCTTCCTTGACCTCAGGGTTGTAGAGGCCACACTAAGGTCAAGAGGTGTAACAAGACTGTGCACCTTAAACACTTCCATACTGAGAAGGAGGTCTTCATCGATTGACTCATGTGGCAGATAAGCTCGGATAGGGCATCTGGGAACTGGAATTTTTGGGCCAGGACGGTAATATGAAAGGTCGATGGGAATGTTCTCTGAAGTCTGAGAAGTATTCGCTGAAGACTGGGGGACACTTGGATTAAGATTTGCTTTTTGAGAGATTTCTATTCGGCTTGTGATCTGTCACGATCTTAACTGGCTTGCCACTAGGACGTTCTGATGAAATTTCTCGCAGGCAAAAACTATTTCGATAGGCTCTCTCGATTTGAGAGTAGTTCTGCTCAGAAGATGTTAACGAACGTGACGCGTAAGCCATTGGGTGACCCTCTTGAAGCAACACAGGCACCCCAACCCATCTTTGGAAGCATCAGGTCTCAATCACGATTTCTTTTCCTACATTTAAAAGCTTCAGAACAATGTCTTGAAAAAGGCGTCTCCTGTGCAGGTATAACCAGTGCCATTCAGTATCACTCTTCAGTAGGATGCGAACGGGGCTCATTACTGCTGAAAGGTTTGGAAAACAAACTCTTCGAGGTAGTTCACTAGTCAAGAAAACGACGGAGATCCTCTTTTTTCTGAGGCTGTGGGTTCCTGTACAATTGCTTTAACTTTGTCAGGGTCAGGTTTTAAACCCTTTTAATGATACAACTTGACCAACATACTTTACTGCAGACACCCGGAACTGAAACTTGTGGGATTAATCTAACACTGTCCGCACGAGCACGGTACAAAACTTGCTTCAGAAATTCCCATCGTGCTCAATATCATCCTTTCCAAACATAAAAAAGATCAGTCAAAATCCATACATGGACACACCTCAATGTCTCCAAATAATTGATCATTGCGTTTCTGGAAGGACCACTG
>NC_090869.1:19938569-19961522 GCF_036669935.1 Montipora foliosa | reverse complement strand
CGAATTGCAGACGACATTGTTGATGTATGGCTATACGAAGGATCTTATAGCGACCATGATGAAAACCCGTTCGCGCTGTTCTCCAGCGCGCCCTTGAGACCGGTCTTCACTTCAGTTTGGATAAGGCACAATTCAGGTGCACCCGCAATCCCCTTTTTCGTGCCATATTATTGGTGCTGAAGATCTCACAGCCTTATCCTCAGACGATTAATTTTACCTCCATACTGTCCATCGGACCATCATCCAGCCTTTCAACGGGATCTGCGGTCTTTCTTGGAACGGGTCCAATTCCTGAGCCGTTTTATTCCCAACCTAACCTTTTGGGTTTAACCAAAGCGACAAGTGCCCATTTTGTTTTGGGGTCCAGGACACAAGTCTGCCGTTGATCAGATCAAACGTTTAATCACAGCCCCCACTGCGTTGAACGTACTTTGACAGTACTCAGCATTATAACTGTTCAAGTGGATGCTTCGCAGAGAGGTTAAGGTGCTTTCCTCCTACAAGCCAAATGGCCGAGTGGAGTTCACAAGCAAGCTGCACGAATTAAGTACGTCCCATGGGAGGGAACATACCTGTTGCTGACGCGCCCTTTCAAGGGTTCAGTTTTATGTCCCGGTGAAACCGTACAGGGCTTAGATGTGTCGGTGCATTGAGATTCGTCAAATATCCTCAATGCCAGCCCCAACAAGGGTGGATCACTACAGGAAGAAACCGTCAAGGATTTAACGTCATCATGAATGGTTGGCCTCAAAAAAAAAGATCAGATTGTCCTGCCCATCTTCTTGCTATATTGGAACTATCGCGACGAACTCACTGTAGCAGATGGGTTGATCCTTAAAAAACACGTGTTCGTCATCCCCAGGTCACCCAGCCTGATGTTCTGCCACCAGCTACATTACGCCCATCAAGGGGAGCGAGAGGTGCAAGCTAAGAGCCAAAGAGTTCTATGTTCTGGGCGAATATCAACAAAGACATTGATGAAAGGAATAAAGAGTGGCCCACCATGTCAGCGTCACCAGAAGTAAATGTCAGGGACCCCTGCTTCCCCATGCTGCTGCCCCAGAAGGAAAGCGTGGCATACCTTGAGCTCTGATGTCTTCCCCCGGAAGAGTACTGACTTCTTGTTAGTAACTTGACTACCATAGCAAGTTTTCCCTGTCGTGGAAAAAGATGGCCAAACCCACCCAGTCACTCACACGACCACAACTCATTGCACACCTCAAGTCTATCTCCGAAAGAACAATGGGATGACTAACAAGCTTATTACGGACAACGGTTTCCCAATACACATTCTGCTGCCATTATACCACCAGTCTAATGTTTTTTAATTGAGAGGACGGTGCTGAGTGGTGGAAGGATCTTTTACAAAAAAACTGTCTAATCACTGTGGTGCCTGGGGTACTACCAACACTCACCATAGGCCGAACTCATTGGCCTATCGAGAAAGAAGAAAAACGCAAAAGCCGACGAGAAAAGAAAAACGGAAAAAGAAAAAAAAAAAAAAAAAAAAAAAAAAAAAAAAAAAAAAAGAAAAAAAAAAAAAAAAGAAAAAAAGGAAAAAAAAAAAAAAAAAAAAAAAAAAAAAAAAAAAAAAAAAAGAAAAAAAAACAGTTGTTGAAATGAAGTTTACTTTTACCGCATCTTCAATTCCACATGCATTTTCCATTTAAGGCGTTAATTTTGGGCTGTTTTCTGGAGACGTGGTTTCCTGAACCTTTGTTAAAAGAGAGCAAGCAAATTGCATGTTCAGAAATGCAGGTTAGTAGAAGCACAGGCTTTTTTGATAAGGCGTCACAAAGTGTCCCCTTGCTTTCGTGAAACCGGCATGTACATAGTAAGGTACATGTAAGACATGAAACGTGCCAACTTAACAACATGCATTCAAATTTTTTGAAAGCAGAGCTTACAAACTTAGCCGGAATGCTATCAAACACAATAAGCCCCTCATCATTCACTTTATAAAATGGCTGATAATTGAAAACAAATATAACAAAAGTTGTTTCTAACGTAACAATATAAACAAGTTTAAAAATTTTTAAATGGGTTACAGCCCATAAATTCGCAAAGAAATACACTTTTACAAGTTTGTTGTAACTTGTTATATTTTTACGTGAGAAGAAAACAATTTTATTCCAATTGTCAGGAGAAATGTAGACTCGGAAAAACATATCCCAGATCTGGGACTCGGAGATTTTTCCGAGTCTACATTGCTCCTTACATGAATATCATTGTTGTTGTTTCATCTTTAACACACTCCACTTTGGAGGTTGGTTGGCTGCATCTTGATCTCCATTAAATGTGAGCAGCGCGATGCTGTTAGTGTAGTTTAAAATATGCTAGTCAACACTTGGCTGTGTAGCCGCGCGATGCGGTTCCAGTCGAGACCCACAAATGCACCCTTGCTCACCATAGAGTCTTCAGTAGCTCAGTGGTTTAGAGCATCCGACTAGATCACGGAGGGTCGTGGGTTCGAATATCCCATCTGGGACTCGGATTTTTTCGAGTCTACATTTCTCCTTGACATTGAATATCATTGTTGTTGTTTCATCTTTAACAATTTGTATTACATTTGTTTCAATTTTTAAGTGTTAGTCATTTTATTATGTTTTTCGAGCTAGTTTATTGTGTTTGTTTTCTTCCTTTTAAAGTTTGTAAGCTCTGCTTATTATAAAATTTGTATGTCTTTTTTATGTCCGTGTTTCCGTGTTCCTCATTAATGATTTGTATGCAAGTTTGTAACCCTCTCACTCAAATTCGGGTGCCAATTAATTAACTTCTGCGTCCATTTTATCAAGTTTGGCGTGTGCTCTACTGAAGCTTGTCTGCAACTTATTAAGTTTGTAGGCGTTTTTTGTCCCATACCGGCCACGATACCTTGCTCTTCTCCCCACCTTCAACGTCACTTGCGCGTCTGGGAGAATACAGTCAATTAACGTCACCAAGTAGCTCAAAGTTGGCCTCCAAGACTACAGTGCTCAAGTAGAGATAAATAGCTGAATTTGCCCTCACCTAAAAAAAACGTTTAAACCGTACACTTACCTCATTATTAGAAACAGCGTGATAATTATGCTTAGACTTAAAGGGACACGTCGTGTTGGATTTCAAACTTGGGGCTTTCATACGAGCTAATTAATAACCTGCATTTCTGGACATAAGTGAGCTAATTATTAGTTGTGGGCTACCTGTGGTCAAAGTTGAGTATTTCTTGGAGTGTTTTCAAGTGGACGTCACGGCCGGTCGCATGTTGGTGTTCCTGAACAATGGAATTGCTGCCATGTTGGTGTCCCCAACGAAGCATCCGGGAATTGAGCTCTATCAATCATGCAAATGTTTTCCTTTTATTTTGGCGGAAAAAACAAGGTTACCAGGTTACTGATCACTGTGAGTGGAACACACTCTAGACGGTATGTTATTTATTTTATTTCTATTGGGGAACTTAAAAATGGAGGATGAGTAAGATCTTTGAGTGTAAGTTGTCTAGGCCATACTGACGTTTGAAAGCATGGAAATGTTTTCAAGCGCGGCTTTACTTAGGATCATGAAACTCGGATATACCGAAAGATTCTTATTCCTCTCTTTGGCAGGTGATCTTACTTCCGTTGACTACATCGCTATTGGTGTTTCCCTGGCACTAGCAGTATTTATTTCCAACATGTCTCATTCTCTTCTATCTGCCTTGCCCAACGGAGACATCGTGACGATCGGTTCGTAACCGCAGAGAAAAAGGACGACAGTGAGTATTTCACGCTTTTAAGCGGCAATCGATAGCGTTTAAAAAATATTAGGCACACAATACACGGGACGATTCTTCTAGAACATTTTGTCGCAGCAACATTCCGCAGTTTTCTCATATTTTTACCCCTCACTGGATATAGAATTAACTCGCAATTGACTAGGCAAATTCGTCAAGGGGAAGTCAACAGTGTCAAGTTAAGACGTAGATAGAGGGAACTTCCATATGATCTTGAAAAATAAAAGTAAAAAACAGAGCGTAAACAAACATGCAAAACCGTGAATTGGCTAATCGAACAAAAAAAACAAAACGAGCGCGAATTTCCATTGGGCCTTAGCGAACGCGGATGCAAACGTCATTTCTCCATGGAACTTTCTGGAAAGCGGGGATAGGGCATTTCGCTTTGACGTCATTTGAAATGCAGTAATGTGATTGGGCAATCGAACTGTTTACTGCCCATATTAGGAGTTTCCCGTGGCGGGGGAATTTCACAGAGATTATCTCATCTTAACTTGATTCCTTCCGCAGGTTTTCAAATATATGGTCCCGCGGGATATTGTCTTTCGTATATAAAGTCTTGTCAGTCAGCCGTGTATCGCGTAACCCACCAACCTGTTCCCAGGGTCTCTCCTCTTTAGAGAAGAATTGACACCATGGGAACGAAGACTCACGTCCAATGCAAGCTTGGCTTTATTTTATTAAAGGCTTTATTGCACAACAACTGCTAATTACTGAGTTTATTTCATTAGCTGCATGATTGTTAGCTTTGAACAATTATTTCATATCCACAGTTCCTGCTATGTATATTTTGCAGGTTTTTGAAGGCAAATTCTAAAGTCCCTGCGAGGCAACATATGAAATTTTGTCGGATTTCGTAGGTGTAACCGCACTCGCCGTGGTCGACCTCTTGGCAGAATTCCCAGGTCCTCTTCAAGACGCCACAATTATTTTGAACCTTTTTTCAAATTTTGCCAGCGAGAAACTAGGTATCATTTATAGCACTACTGAAGTTTAAAGCAATGCTGGTAATGTTGTTTCTTTTCTATTAAAAGTTTAATTATCATTCAAAGCTGAGAGTACTCATTTCTCCTCATACTTTTCAGGAATATTCTAACCTCGAATGGCTACAGGAAATGAAAACATGGGGACAATACAAATGGTGCCTTTTGTCTCCACAGCCAGAACAGAACAAAAAGCCGATTTTTAATTACGTGACTTCCTGTTAATGGAAAACACAAAGGTTTAACTTTGTGTTCTGAACAAAGATTTGGCATACAGGTAAACACTTTAAAAATGACCGTCCCACTAGGAACAATGAAGTTTGTTTCCCTCTCGACCCTCAAAGAGCGAATACATTTGAGGGTCGAGGGAAACAAAAACTCACGGTTTCCCGTGGTGGGACCAGTCCATTAAGCGTTTTGTTATACCCCCACAACTGAAACAATGAGCCAAATTAAGGACGGTTGCTCCACTAATTAAAGATATTTTTGCCGCCTCGGCTTGTGTATGATTTTATGCAGGAAATGTAGATCTTAAACAAGTGTTATTGAAACCAAAAAGGAACATTGGGGGTAAACCATGCCTTTTCAAAGATAATTCAATGGAATAATTTTGTAAAAAGCTTTAAAATACAAAGCAATGTATGGCGTTGCTTTCCCAAATTTGAGCTTAATTTCTCTCCAAAATACATGGTTAACCCCAATTTTCTTTTTGGATACCAAGGGTATTTACTAAGATCTACTTTCTCCGGATAGTTTTAAACCGCGCAAAAATATCCCTGTGTTAGTAAGCATCGGCGATAGGAAATCAGAGTATCTCGAGATACGCAGAACGTATGCGCAATAACAACAGTAGGCACCGTCCTTAAATACGAGTATAATACATGAGTCAAATATCTCAAATACATACGTTTAAAATTACCTTCAATAATTACTTTCAACTTTTGTCTCGTATCTGTTGCTGTATTTTTTCCTCACTTCGCACTTGAAAGCGTTTTGTCGCGGCCATGACTTGAAAAAAACTTGAAAAATTACTCAGAATTCCGAATTTCATTGAAAACGTGGTTGACGCGCTCACAAATTTGCCGCGCTTTCAAGACGCATGTCCTGATCACGTGTAAGACCAAGGTTCAAGCTGTTGTTTCCCTAGGGAGTTATTGAGTTTTGTTCGCCCTATTGAGGGTAAACAGTTTTTGAGGCGCGTCATGTGATACTTCCATTTCAGTTGTGAGGTATAACTATCTTTAATAACTGCAGCTAATCTATTGTTCCTTCGAGGAAGTTGAAGTTCAGAGAAAAATTTAAATGTCAGGAGTAAGGCGAAAACACGCAAGCGTGTTCAAAACCGAATCATGCGACATGCCCGCTTGCGTGTTTTAATGGCTAACTTTACTGTCAGAGTTTTGTGAAGGGAACTTCTCGAACTCGAAGTTAATCGGTTTAAAGTACTGAGTAAGTAATGGTTCATATTTTCATTACCTCCATGTCATGCAGATGCTGGGGTTTTGGGGGCGAACCGGGGTGAGTCGCGTGCGAAAGGTAACACGCTCCTTATCGCACTCACTCGACGCCGGTGACTCCTCTTTCCCATTTTCTTATCGATCATTTGCATCAGAATGCAAGCTTTACATTGCTGGGATTGAACACATGTATGCGATATTTGGTGGTGGGGGTTAAGATTACAGTAAATAACTTATTAAGCCACAGACAAAGATTGTACGTGAAATTATGGTATATAAGTTGTTGTGAAGACTTTGAAAAAGTCGTTTCGATTCATGTAAAATTATTTGTTTGTAATTTAGTACATAAAAATTCAATTTTTGAAAAATAAATAATTCCCAATGTTTCCGCGTTTATGTTAGAGATTCTTAAAATGGTACTATCTTAAACTTCCTTTTTTTCTTCAGATTTTGGAAGTGTGTTTGCAGGGGTTAAGACCTGCCTGTTTTGGATTTCACGGTCCGCCATTACTAACGTTCAAAACTGACCGCCTGGAAAAGTGACGTGATTTACTCAGTAGCTTAGAATTTCTGCGCGTAAACACAGTTTATTATGTATGCAAAACAGTTTAAAAATCTGAAAGCCCGAAACTCCCCGACGTGCTGCATATTAATTCAGTCGCGTACAAACGCATTGCATTCTTAAACTAGAGAGTTTTTGACGTCATTTTCTCCTCGATCCAGCTCTCTCAAGATTTTAATGGGCTTCCCCCACTAAAACAACAAAATAACCTTGAAACACAGAGCATAATGGTTACAATTTTTCCAATGAAAGCGTTTGTATCCTAAAAAATGAACGTCGAAAACGCTTGTTTTGGCTTTCAAATTTCCTGGACGCCGCCATATTGAAAAACTGTGACGTGTCGTGGTTGTTTAAGATCTACGACGCGACGACAACGAAAACGTCACAAATTTTGCATATTCAATGAGCAAAACAATAGTTTTGAACATTTCTTTCACGTTTTCGGCAAATCTGCGACGTGAAATGACCAGTTTTCGAGTTTTACGGAAAACGTGAACAAAAGGCATCGAATTTGAATTTATGTCCTAGGTTCAACACTGCACCTCCTAATTCAGTTCCTGGAAAGAAGTAAGACAAACCGACAAAATGACAAAAGAGATAAATAAACCTGAACTTGCAATTTTAAATGACGTTTTTCGTTACCGTTGCGTCGCAGATGTTTAACTCCGTAATTTTCCAAAACGCTCTTTGTTTCAGAACAATAGAGCAACTACGACACGTCACAATTATTCAAGATGGCGGCGCCCAGGAAATTTGAAAGCCAAAACAAGCGTTTTTGAATTTCATTTTTTTCGGATACAAACGCTTTCATTGGAAAAAGTTTGAACACTTTTAATTGTAAACATTATGTTCTGTGGTTTAAAGTTATTTTGTTGTTTTAGTGGAGGTACTCTTTAAAGTTAGTAATAGCGGACCATTAAACAGCAAAATTCCAGTTAAAATAAACAAGTGCGTGTTTGAGATTAAGGCTTAAAACTTAGTGTTTAGTTAAAATAGTTTTGAAATCCAAAGGAAAATAATTTTTTTAGCATAGTACTACTTTAATGACTCCCGACAGTCACTGTCGTTAGTGTAACGTGGAAAAGTAACACACGTACCATTTTTTTAATGATTTAGTTCCTAATGCATCTTCATTTCAAAAGACTCATAAAGGTCGGACCATGACAGCAAAGACATCAACAGGTTTTATTTGCGTGACTATAGGAGAATTTAAAAGGCACCAGGAACTTCAAGGGGGACACAGATTTAACAAATATTCACCGAGTTTGGTGTATTCGTAAGATCGGTTCGGCCGACTTTCCAGTCGTCTTGAGTGTTTTACTACGTAGGTGATTGATCAACTAAATGCATTCACTACTTGCTCAATCCCATAATGCCGCGAAGGGGAAAAAGTTCACCACGTATTGCCACGTATTGAATACGTTTTTTTTTTTTGATTTTTTTTTTCGGGGGGGGGGTCCTTTACATAAACACAATACGAGTTAATTACTTTTGGGACTACGGTGCTTTTAAAGGGACATCTATTTCTTCTCTCCTTTTTCGTAAGAGTTAAGTGTCTCTTTCTTGATTTTGTCCGCCGCTCCTTTTTTCCTGCTCACTTGTTTTCGAGTGTCTTGAAAGCAAAGACTCCTAAGAACCCTAAGACACGAAGAAAGTAACCTCCAAACCCTCAATTTGGCTAACCCTACGCCCAAAAATCAACTTCAAGGCCTAGTTAGGCCTAGGGTTTGCCAAATTGAGGGTTAGGGTTCCGTTTTCGAGTCTTGGGGTCTATCTATTTTCAGTAGTGATCGAGGCACGTAATCCAGTCTTAGAATTACACAATCAATTTCAAGGGATAAAAGGGAAAGTACTGTTTAATAAATAGATTAGCTTTGCGTTTACAGCAGACGGCAAACGTGAAACTGAAATTTGCGTTTTGCCAAAAATCAAAGAAACTGGTCTGATTTTAGCTCCTTTATTTGCCTGTTATCTACAAATGTCGCGCAACTTCTAAAACGAGAGAGAAAAGTTAGAATAAGAAAGCAGAATTAATGTGAAAGACCCTGTCCCCAATGGACTCCGATCATGTGTTGTTTGCAAATTTTCGTGTGCAGGCTGTGCAGCTTGCTATGTCGGTGAAACCACCCGACATTTCAACACACGTGTAAGGGAACATTTGGAAACGGACAGGGCCTCACACATTTTCAAGCAGCTGGAGAGCTCCTTAGCGTGTCGCTCTGCATGCTCCCGTGACAATTTTGCCATCATTGATCAGGCATCTTCGTGCTTTGCTCTCAAAATCAAAGAGGCGTTGCACATATTTTGGGACAAACCAACACTTAACGCACAGGTCAAACTTTCTGTTTAATTTTGAATTACTATTGTCGTAGTCTTAATTACTGTCATTATTATTATTGTAATTTCTCTAGTATTTATATTTCACTGTAATTTATTATTCATTTCACACTGAAGATGGCAGAGGCAACTGCCGAAACATGTCTGTAAAACTCAGGAGTGTCGTGTTTTTCTTAAAATTAGAATAAGATAATTTCATGCTTTTATGACAAGCAACAGCCTGCCATCTCTCTAATGTCTTCTGTACCACCTCTGCCAGTGTTCTCAATATTTCAGTTTCCGAGCCTTGGGAGCCCTCAGTCAACTAAATCAGTGGTTACCGTTACGAAATTAAAGGTCAAGTCATTCATGCATGATGTAGAAGGGAACTTTTTGCCACGGGCAGGGATTATCTCTCGCTCCCTTTTATCTTCTGTTTAGTCCGCAGGAACTCAGGACAACAATTGTCTTCTTATTTGCTTTTAATTTGTTCTTTCCCTCTTACAACAGTTCTTCTTAGGGTGTCTATTCTCTAGCGAGTGGTTTGTTAAAAGTGCGCCTTGAGATCGAAAGATTCGTTAACTTATTAGCGCCCCCGTCCAAGTAATGCATCGCGATTGGTCAAAGGATTAGAGGCTTAAAACGCAATAACGTCGACTACAAAAGAAGTGTTTAATTAACACCAACTACAAAGGTGTACCTACGGCTTCACGAAACGCAGCCCACCTCAACGACTTCCAAATTGCAGTGCCATTAGGCCTTAATTTAAGACCAATCACAATGGTTGGTGGACCAGGATCACTAACCTAAACTTTCCGGACGGAACATGACTTGTCAACTACTAAACTTTAAGTAACAAAGACTAAACCAACCGAAGTAAACAAAGGATTAACAACACTAATTAATGTACCTGGCTAAAACAAGCCCTCAACTAATAACGACAACACTGGATTAACGGATTAGTACGGTATCGGAATTTCTACAACAATAGTGATGGTACTACAGGGTTGTTTCCCAACAGTACAACAACAGTTGACCAAAGTTTAGCGTTGCAGCCTTACTAAAAGACACTAAAGACTAGGAGTACAGCAGTTGCACGACAACACGCACTAGACGCACTTGTCAACATAGTCCTTTCTGCTTTTCTAGTTAATTCACCCAGATGGATTAATTTCAAATAAGAAATATATTCTAGTGTGTCCAGGTATGAATTAAATTGTTTGCGAGCTCAATATACGCAAGAACGTTTCCGCGAGAGACGTTGGAACGCCTTTGTAAGTAAAATTAGTTGTGTTTTCTAGTACGTTCATTTTGCCTGGCAACAGTGTGGCCCCTTTGCTGAAGTGGTCACTGTGTTGTTATTGAAGGCGCGTAACAAGGAGTCAAGAACAGGAGCTTCCAGTGTTTAATTATACGGTATGTACAATGCGATCGCCAGAGGTCATCTGCTTGTCTAATATCAGATGCCCGTGTTATATGAAATACGAGCGAGGCTACAAAGCTAACTGGGAATTGACAGCTAATCCCACAGTCAAATCCGTCTCTTAACATACTGTTTCATATTTTTAACTCAAGATCAAGTCTAGAAATTTCGTATCTCCGCTCGGCCATGTAATATGCTCTATATCACACACATTGCTTTCCCACACGACAAAAGCATCGTTACCTAATCAAACAAACACAATTTAACTCGCAATTTTTACTTCTTTAACAGTGAAGTTCAATTCAAATTTGAAACAAAGTCGAAGTAATACGTTTTTAGTAAAACATTTAGTTATAAAAACGAGCGATAAAAAAATAAGACGAACGACGTTTCGACCGTTCCAAGGTCATTTTCAAGT
Source organism: Montipora foliosa (assembly GCF_036669935.1). Lineage (NCBI taxonomy): Eukaryota > Metazoa > Cnidaria > Anthozoa > Scleractinia > Acroporidae > Montipora > Montipora foliosa. Next base: position 19,950,612 of record NC_090869.1, on the reverse strand, counting down.
TCAAGTTCATGGATGCGAACTCAGCAAGGTACAGATTTTGTTAGCTTGCTTTATGCAAAACAAGAACATCATTCTAAAAGCTTATTCTATACGCAAAAAGTAGGTTCTGGAGGTAATTTTGAGAGTGGAAATCAAGGTTACACGGCAGACGGCAAATACAAACTCACGATTTAATTAGTTAACACACCAGAAAGACGCTAACCTCATTTTGACCCGAAAATGCTTTACTATTGCCATAAAAACTATCGAGTTAAGCTCGCATATCATAAAACATGATGAATTCATAAAGGCCACCCTTTCCAGCGAACAATTTTTTGAAACAAACAACATATTTGCTATTAGAGGCAAAAACCCCTTCTATTTCATTACGTGCGTGAAGAGAAGAAACTCAATCGTGTCAAATATGCGCAATATTGCAACAAACTAAATTTCAGGATCAAACCGTTTCCATGAAGAGCCTTTTCCTTGAATTGAGGCACAAAATAGACGACAAGCTTTCTTTCAAATAATTCTTGGCTGTCACATTTCCAATTTTTTTTTACCTGAAGATTGTGCAGAGTTGATCACAGATCCACTTAAGGTGTTCGATTCGTTCGCTGTCTTTGTTGAACCCATAAGTTACCAGAGAATATTCCATTTGGTTTCAGTGTTCTACATAGCAGCACACTTGGTAAAAAATTAGAAATGAAAGCTCACTTTGATTTTGGCTCGACGGGCGACAGATTGTTGTGGAAGTCCATTACTCGTCGCTTTTAAGATTCCACCGCCTGTCTAGTTCAGTATCCAATTGACTTGCCATTATTGAGCTTTATAAGGGTATATTTTGTTCAAAGATCCACTAAAACGCCATTCGCGTTACTACCCTCTCGATCCTAAGAAAATACATGCAGAAGGCTCTATCCACAAAGACACCACTTAGCAGGGGAGTGACAGGCAAGACTTTTACCGACACGGAAAAAAAAATTAAAAAAAATAGAACAAACAAATAAAACGCAGACCCCGACTAGGTTTGCCATACTGGCAACCCAGTAATGAAACAAAGTCGAATGTGAAATGCAGAATTTTTCAATTCAATGTCAAATTCAAAACTTTGATTGGATGTCAAATTCCCATGTTGAATTTTGGCGGAGATATAACTCCATACAATTAAGCCTAGAGACAAATTAGGGTCAGTTTTGGTTACTATATATGGATATCAATTGACTTATTATAGAAAAGTAAATAATGAAAACAACTGTGTTGGGTTGAGCATGTTCGTCGTTGTAGTGTAGTGGTGAAGACACAGGACTATAGATGTGCGCCCCAGTTGTTCAAACGATGGATAGCGCTATAGGACGTTTTCAACCAACCTCTAGAGACACCAATATACAATAGAGAAATGTACCACTTCTGGTGGACGAACAAAAGAAGCTAATGAGACATGTTTTGTTTTCGTCCACCAACATGGCGGCGATGACGTCACGTGAAAACCTCCTATCAAGCGGATAAATCACTATCCAGCGGATAAACACTAGCAGTTATCCACTGGATAGTGATTTATCCGGCGGATAGCGCTATCCATCGTTTGAACAACTGGGGCCCATGGAGGGTCCGAGTTGGAATACCGGTAAGTGCATATTACAGTCCTTGGTCCCTTGCTACGGAGTTTAAGAAACGACAACGGCTACGACTACGACAACGCCACAAAACAATATCATTGGTTAAAAGAACATAAATAATCGTGCTGCACGTGCAGCACGGATTTTAGCAAGTATCTTAGCGGTCCTCTGCATAACGACGACGTGAAATCACCAAATTTGAGGTTTTGACGACAACGTATGCATGCAAAAGAGCTAGAATCTTTCATTCTTTATTTCCACTATAAAACCGCTCGTACCACTTTATTTTTAGGATACTTCACCCATAATGTAGGACGAGAAAGAGACTGAATAATGGCGAAAGACTTATGATAAAGCGAAGTTATATTTCGAGGTAACCATGGCCGTAGCCAGAAAAAAAATGTGACTGCGGCAATGTCCCTGGTTAAACTCTCCTCGTAGGCATTTAGGGTGTTTTTGATGCCTACATTAAAGACAGCACTGGGATCCTGCCTTATAAAAAAAATCAGGAAAACTGAATAACTGAGGCAAGTGCTTCGGATTGCCTCGTACTGGCTACTGCCCTGGTGACGTTTTCGTCGACCGTTGCCGTCGTAGGATGATGAATGGATAAGTGTATGAATATAGAAACTGATAAGATGATACGAGAAATTAAAAAGATGTGTTGAGGTGCGTAAGACAGAGCCTGAGGGAAGGTATTGGTTTTTTCAATTTTTTTTTTTTTTTGTGTGGGGGGGTGGGGGGGTTGATAGCTGCTTTAACTTAGGCCAGAGTGTATATTCAACCTACGTAAAATGAGAAATGAGCATCACCAATTTAACCTACAATACTAGACATATTTAGTTGGAACACTTAGCGAATGGTCAGAATCATCGTGTTACTAGGTCGTAGCTTATACCACATCCCCCTTCCCCCATTCAGGAAGGGGGAAACGGCGATGGGTGTTCCAACAAATGTGACGAGTATTGTAGCCTACCAAAAATATTAAGATGCTGGTTAACTTTTGACAAGGAGTTGAGATTTCGGTTGATTCTACAGGGGCATAAACGTAGCGTAAGAACCGTGCGTGTCTGGTCTTCTCGAGACAGAGGTGAGAGATGATTTTATGCAGACTGGAACGCCTAAATTGCTCTGTTGTAAACGTGGCGGTTGACAGCACCAGTGAAGTCGTCTCTCTGGCCTTTCTGTGGACGAATTCCAGGACCTACCGATACAATTTGAGCAAGTTTTGAAAGCTAAAAACTTCAATCGATGCTGTATTTTGCCGGTAGGACTGGGTGGCTCCACACTCATAAGAAAATCTATGAAATGAGAATCGGGGGTCTTTCCTTGTCATGGAACGGCCGAATTACCCAGAATTCCTTTTGGGCATGAAGGAGGCAAGCGGAGACTGGTCCTCATCAAATGATTAAAAAGTAGCGAGAAGAAGATTTCTTGGCGGATACTAAGGAGTAGCCAAGGTGCGTGCTGTTAACGTAGACATTTTATCATAGGAAATTCGGCCTGGCCTTTAGTAATTTCTTGTCAAAGAAACGGTATAATGTAAATAAGAGAGTAATGAGATTTATATTTGCGATTACCTGTCCTCTTACGTATCACTTAAGTCAAACTCTACATCTCTATGCAATAAGCGCATTCAAAATTTCCTCGTATTATTGTACAAAAGTAGTTAAAGAAAGAAAAGGCTTGTCCTGCATATATGAAATATACGTTTTCTCTCCCGTTCTCTTCTTATGCATGATCTTCGTGGAAATTACATTCTGTCCCTCAATAAACCTAGAACAACCAGTTATGGTCTTAGTTCTTTTTCTTACGTATTAGCTAAGTACGTTGCGAAATGCGCTACCTGATTTTTCCCGTACCACTGAGTTTACTGGTTTTAAACTAATCCAAGGCCGGATTTTGTACAGCGGCTTTTCGTTTTGATTCATATATCTTTAAATATTATTTCATATTTACTTACGTATCTGTATATATTATGTATGTTAGCTGTAATGTCTCGAAGATATTATTCTGAAATTCGAGATGAAATAAAGTTTTATGCATGCATGTATGTTACCTTCGGCAGGGCGCATGCGTGCACTTTGTAATCTGCGACTCCAGTGCTTACCATATGACAAATAAAATGACTTTTCTCTTGAATATATAAGCCATCGAACTCTTACGTTAAATTGTAATGACAAGGGCGGTTTGGAGCTGTGAGTAGGCGTGGGATTTGTCTCATATGGTTTAGGGGCCGACATATCCCTCCCTCAATGCCGTACCGGGAGGCGAGGTCGGTAGCAGAAAGCAGCGAAGGGCCAACTGCGTCCAAAAGAGATCGCACGGGCCGAAATCCCGGGATGACTCGTTTGGTACGACGCTCCAGCGCCACGTCTGGAGGTGCTGCATATTTTTCTCGTCTCGTCTTCAAACATTCCGTCAGCGCATGCGTGCGTAAATGTTCAGCCTCTCCGGTACCTACAATACCAGACATATTTAGTTGGAACACTTAACGAATGGTCAGAATCATCGTGTTACAAGATCGTAGCTTATACCACATCCCCCTTCCCCCAATTCAATGTTGTGTGAGACTTTTTCGGGCGACTACTAGTAGTTGTGGAAATCAACATTGGAGGAAGGGGGAAACGGGTGTGGGTGTTCCAACAAATGTGACGAGTATTGTCGGTAAAAACGGATTCAACCTGAGCCCGGATTTGACCGACAGCTCATATTGACATGCAGTTACTCGAGGGCAAATACTGAAATCTTTGCGGAGATTGTTGAAACTGACGGATAGTGACTTATCCACCGGCAAGTTATATATACTCTCTTGCCTCCGGATAAAGTTATCCGCCCTTTAATGACCAACTGGGGCCTCGCCAATAATTAGATGCCGCGTTTGTCATAGGCTTTCTTGATTTTGCCGGAAATTGCCTTACAAACTGTTTTTTTTCTTATGTTCGCTTTATCATACTGAAGCAGATGCTGCATCACTGAACTTACCAATGCCACTACCAGAGATTTTGGTGGAACCATCTCTTATAGAGCCATCTGTAGCCACAACCAGCGCACCGCCGAACATACCGCTACAAGGCATTTGGGTTAAACCATCTCTCCCACAGCCATCTCATGATAGCTTCAATCGAACCCGGAGCCCATTTTTCAGGGGTCACAATTCCTTCTTCTGTAGCTTCACAAGGCAGAGGTTTTAAGTCATCAAAATCGTGACAATTATTTTGTTGTTTGTTGTCTTAATTGAAGGCATTTTAAAGGACCAGCTTATCAAAACCAAAACAAGCGAATGGCAGTTCCGTAATTAGCTTTTCGGGCCAGGGGGCCGTTTCTCGAAAGTCCCGAAACTTTACGGGCCATTTTCGGGTGTCACCATTCCCTTTGTATCTCAAGAACGGAGAGAATTTAATTCGTCAAACCTCACAATTATTTTACTTTTTGTTGCCTTGAAAACATGTTAAAAGATCGGGTTTCCAAAACAAGCGGTTGGTAATTTCACAGATGGCTTTTCGGGCCCGAAAAGTTTTCGGAACTTTCGAGAATCGGGCCCCAAACAGAAGCATTTTTGCGTCTTTGGAGACACCAGTACAGGCTCACGATCCCGATTTGGTGATACTGTGGTAGAGAAGAAGCCTCGAAGCAGCGTCATTCAAAACTTAGTACACTCCGGGCACGACCCTAAATGGAATCATTAATTTTGTAAATTAATAATAGACTATTTCTTGGTGGTGAAAAAATCTGGAAAGATTCGTAGAAGCCGTGTTAATAAAGAATTTAAGTGCATGTAACCAATTTCGGCTTCGATTCTTCGTAGATAGACCCAACGCAGGTTCCATATCGCGGGTTATACCGGACTTGATGGTATTGTCGACCTTGTATTATTTATGGGATCCATCCTGAGGATGTGAAAGCATCGCAAAAAAGGAAAGGTTTTCTTTCTCTATGTATTATAATAACCTTTCACTCTGCTATAAATTAATAATAGACGATTTCTTAGAGGTGAAACAAATCTGGAGAGATTTGTAGAAACCTAGACAGTGAAGAATCATGATTTCTAGAATGTCCGCTTGCCATCACCCGTCCGGTTGAGGCAACCGACAGATACGTTTTTCATATAATTATCACATGCTATCTCGATTTTAAAAAATCAAGAAACGGGAATGAAAAGGCCATCAAGCTCTTCCTCATGTTAATCTTGGTAATTTGAAACGGATGCACTCATAAATGACGAAAAATACAAAAAAAATATACAAAAAAAACGCGGGACCACATTGTGAATTATTTATTTTTCAACAATTGAATTTTATATACGAAATACAAACTAACCCTTCCAGGCCATCCCCGTTTTTTTTTTTTTTTTTTTTTTCGTTTAGCGTCGAATGCGTTTCTTGATATTGGGTCGATCGGTCGGATTGAAAAAGACAAACAGAGAAAAAAAGGACAATACGTTTCGGAATAGGAGGCCTGGTACCCCAGCATCATTGCTGTGGAGCCTGGAAACAACAACACATGAACGGAAAATCAATATGGCAGAAAAGTTGGTTGATGTTAATAAAAAATTAAGACAATGTTATTATGTTACTATGCTCATTTTTCTGATTAAAAGACTTTTATAAAGTGAAAAGTGGTTTAACTACGTCGTTACTTTTTTTTTGAAAATGCCAAGAAAAAAAAAGGGGGACGGCCTTACCTTTTTAAAAGTGTTTTTACTAAAAGAGTAATCTTCACTTTTTATACCCTTAATTCCATGTATAATTTTTATCTGCATGTGATTTAAGTACTTCACTGTAATCTTAACTTCCACCACGAAATATCGACACTAGGGGTATGCCTGTGTTCAATTCCAGTAATGTAAACGTTGCATTCTGATACAAATGGGAAGTAATTGCAGCTGAATGATAAAAAACTGAGAAATGTGAAATGCATATATCTCGGCCTCAATGCGCGCTCTCCTCTTTTTTCGGTTGTCTTTTATTTTCAGTCATCTTTGAGCGTGCGCAGAGTTTGAATTCACAAGAAAAGTGGAAGAGTAATGTTCACCAAACTTTCTGATATCATCATAATTCGACGAAACCACAGCTAACGGCATGAACTGGTTTTTGTTTTTTGTACTCTTAGAAGCAGCGCGGCAATTTTTGCAAAGCAACAAATTAAAGAACCCGAGTTTGACTATGTTATAAAGGCAAAACCAAAGCGGAGACGGGTTTTTTTCAAACTGGTTCTCATGAGATATCTTTAGGCTGATTTACACAATACGATTTTAGGCGCATGCGACAAGCTTACGACGCAGGCCTACGACATGACTTACGATTGTCGCATGCAGCGTTTTAACATGTTTTAAAATGCTACTACATTTTTTCTGACGTACACGACAATCGTAAGCGAGTTGTAGGTTTGATTTATACGAAGCAATTCGTGTCGTAGGCCTGTCGTAAGCTTGTCGCATGTGACAAAAATCGTACCATGTAATGCACCGCCGCTTATTTTTGGTTTGACAAACACGGATTTGCTTTTCCCCACAATTGCCTTGGTCAACACTCGAACTCGCTTATGTTCATCATCCCGTTAAAAATACTTACTTTCTCTAAATTTGGAGGGATCTTAATGGCCGTTTTTATACTAGAGACGCATAATCCGTCCAGACGAATTATGCGTCTCTCATGTTATCCGTCTAGTGTAAAGACGGGACGAACTATATGAAACGCATAATTCGTCTTGGACGAACCTGGGCGAACATTTTTTCTTCGTCTGTTAAATTCGTCCAGTATAAAGACGGGCACTAGACGCATAATGCATCTGGACGAACTTTCCAGTTTAGTGCGTCTTCGAAGACGCACTAAAATAAATTCTTCGTCCAGACGCATAATGCGTCTTGTGGCCGTCTTTATACTAGACGAATTTAACAGACGCAGAAAAAATGTTTGCCCAAGTTCGTCCCAGACGAATTATGCGTCTCTAGTATAAAAACGGCCAATGTCATGGGGGAGAGAAGAGTCACTTCGCGTGAGTCCTACGAGGAGCATGTTACCTATTGCACTCGACGCCATATAATAATCTCTTTGTCTGCATGGCACGGTATCAATAAAAATACCAGCCATTACTTACTCAGTACTTTTAACCGATTTACTTCGAGTTCTGAAAGTTCCCTTCACAAAGCCCTGATCAGTTAAGTTAGTCATTAAAACACCCAAGCGAGCATGCAGTCAAGGGATATTTTGCGCTTGAGTCTTTCGCTCACTTGTGGCATTTATATTCTGCTCTGAACTTTAGCTTCCTCGAGCGAACAAAAGATTAGCTGTAGTTGGTAAAGATAATTGTATGTACAATATGTTCAGAAGCAAAGTTCAACATTTGTCTTCTATTAACAGTATGTCACGAAATTATAGTAAATCGGCTTTCTGTTCTGTTCTTGGCTTGTGGAGTAGAACGACATGTGTATTCCCTCCACTCTGTCCCCCACGTAGCCGTTAATGGAGATATTTTCCTGGAAAGCATGACGAGAAAAGAGTACTCTCAGCTTTGAATAATTAAACTTTTAAAAGAGAAGAAAACACTACAAGCATTGCATTACAACCAGCGTATTGCATTAATCTGCTTCGATGATGCGAAGAGGGACCACGGGAGTGATACACGTACGAAATAGCAAAAAAATGCATTGCTCGCCGCATGCTTCGGAGGTCCGCTTTCAAAACCGGCAACATATTGTTGTAGCGAAGGACAGAATAACGTAAGTCATATACTGACATAGGAACTGTGGACATGAAATAATTTTTCAAACGAAGAGTCATGGTAGTTATTGAAATAACTTACATCAGCAGTTGTTGTCAATGAGCCTGAAACAGCGAACGGGATTCCAGCCCATGAATGTGAGGCGGCGGGACACACTGCTCTAACACTGATCTATCAGGGAGTTGGTCAATTGCAAATTTCTTCTATATCCCGACGTATTATTGTGGGAGGTGAAGGGGGGGGGGGGGGGGGGGGCGAAAATGGTGCTGCAACAAAACGTTCGTTACGAATCGTCCCCTGCGTTATGTACACGCTAATTTATATTTAAACCCTTAATTTTATGATCACATGAAATGCAGCAAAATACTCACTCGTCCAGTTCTTCTACAGTTACGAGCCCTTTCAATTCTCCGTTGAGCAAGGCAATAGAAGATAGTGAGAAAAGTCAAAATAAATATTGCCAGCCCCAGGGAAGCGCCTACAGCAATGAAGTCAGCGGAAGTGACATCACCTGCCAAAGAAAGAAATAAAAACCTTTTAGGAATTAGAGTTTCATGATCTGAGCACACGCACCTTGAAAACATTCCACCGTCAAACCTAACAACTGTGCTCAGTGGCCAGACAACTAGCACTCACAAATATACTCGTGCTCGAATAGAAACAAATAAATACCGCATGGACATACTCAACTTTGACCGTTGCCAAACCTCCGAATCCCTTTCATCACATCTCGCTCTCTTTTTGACGAAGGTTAGGAGCAAATCTCAGAAACAGCCCAAAACGCTTTGAATGGACATGTGAAATTGAGAACCTCCTAAGAACTGACACCTGTAAGATCTGTCATCTTTGTAACTCTTGGAATAATTAATGGCATGGACAGGGTTTCCGAGTTTGTCAGAGCCGCCTTTAAAAAATCACAGAGTTTCGGTGGCTCTGAATCCACTGTACAGAGTTTTCTAAACGTCGCGGAAAGTTTCATCTGGGCCTTCTGATCACTTTCTAGCAGTAAAAAATGGGGGTCACCAAGTTTGTTTATTAGATATGAGCAACTAAAGACAAAATGAAGTGTTTTATTACAGAGATTTCCCGTTGCCACAGTGACTTACTACGCCACAATAATGACCGCATCTTGCTCAGCAATAATTGATGTTTCTCATGGTACCATAACATTGCTAATACGTGATACAGTGCCAAATCTTCAAATAAAAACGTTACTTGAAAGCGTTGAAACTGGTTTGAGCCACCTTAATAGATCGAAACTAGTCTACTTTGGCGCTCACTGATTCCCTTGGTAAGCTCGCTTTCAAGAGTGTCGATGTATTAAAATGGTTGTCCTTTCGAGCGTCCTGGTGAAAAAAAAGCTCTTTTAAGTCATCTTTTCAAAAAAATTATATCTATTGAGTGTAAGATTGTTGTAATGGTAATTGGTTCTACTTTTCATGAAAACCCAGATCCCCTCACCCAAGAGTAAACAAGTGTCATTTTGAAACCAGATTTCGCGGGAAAATAAACCATAGACCAAATCGGCTGACTCAATAGACCGATTTCGATATATTAAAATTCAGTTCGAAACAAAAGACATCATCTCGAGGCTCTGGGGAATAAATGTAAGGTTTGTATGAGTTTATTCCCCAGAGCCTCGAGATGATGCCTTTTGTTTAGGACTGAATTTTAATATATCGAAAGTGGGCTATTGCGTACCCAATTTAAACCCTTTGGAATTTGAAAAACCTTCGCTCCAGTTATTTCGATATCATCTAAATGCGAATGCAACATTATAATGCAAATACAACACGCAGAGAGTCTTAACCCAGGGAGATAATTTTAAATTAGGTTCAAGATTTGGTTTTTTCCCCACAAAACGTTTAAAAATAGACACTTATCTGATGCTGATGGGGACAAACCTGATACTAGATTTTTACTCTTGGGTAATGGACACTCTTGTAAAAACTTTTAAAAACAAGGCTAAGGCGTACAATACCACGTGAACTGCGTCACTTCCTTGATTTAAATTTTTTAGCCGGTAATTTTTGCTCAACGGATGACGAAAATTAGGCCTAGTTTATACGTCGCGCTATTGTCGAATTTAACTCAGACGAATTTAATTCCAATTAAATTCGTCCTTCCGTCGACATTAATTGTACCGTGGTTTTACGCGTCGAAATTAATGGCTCGAATTATGGTCGAATTTATCAGGAGTGGCAACTTCTGTCGCTGACGTGAAACCTTCCTCGTCACTCTCCATTAAAGCAGTAGACTCGGGTTGTTTGAGGAGGTTCCTTCGCAAGGACGTTCCTGACTCAGTTTTTACGACGTACGATCGAGGAGTGGGCCATATATCAGTGACAATCGCGGGAACCCAGGATCTATTCTCTCGCACTCTGGGTCTAGACCCTTCAATGGTTTCGCATGGCGATCATAATAAACTTTTTGCCGTTGCTGAGCAGCAGCCACTAGCTTTTCACGTGCATTCAGTGTAACCTGTGGTCGTAGCAGTTCTGCCGTGGTTGGTAATTTGGACTTCAGACGCCGACTGTTTAGCATCTGCGAGGGAGAGAGACCAATTCCAGTTACGGGGGTATTGCGATACTCCATCAAAGCAACATAGGGATCTTCCGCTTTCCTCAAAAGTTGCTTGATTGTACCAATTGGACTGCGGGTAACAAGGACTGGAGGTTATCAGCTGGAACCCAAACGGTAGAGCAAAATGTTGCAGCTCGCGGCTTGCAAACGGCATATTATCTGCCACCAATTTATCTGGGACCCCACGTCTGGCAAAGATCGATTTTAAATTAACCACGAAAGAAGGAAGACGTCTTAGACGAACATAGGCTGATTTCAGGAAATTTGGAGTAGTAATCCACAACACACAGGTAATTTTTTCCTCTAAATTCGAAAATATCAGCTCCCAGCTTTTGCCAGGGTCTTCCAGGAACTTCATGGGGAATAAGTGGCTCCTTTTGATTGTTTCTTCGCCACTCTGAACACTTGTTGCAGCGGGTGATTGTGTCCTCAATGTCTCTTGACATACCAGGCCAGTACATTACTTCTCGTGCACGAGCCTTGCTCTTTTCAATCCCTTGATGACTTCCGTAAAGCAATGCCAGCATTTCCTTGCGCATACCTTCCGGGACTATCAATTTCTCTCCCAGGAACATGAGACCCTCTGCCTCATGCACTTGGTCTCTCACATTCCAGTAGGGACGAACCGCCTCAGGAACTCTTCTCCTCTCTGATGGCCACCAAGGACTGTGTTAGTTGCTGTAACACCATGAGACAATTATCAGTAGTGGTTGCTTCTTGCATCAGGGTTTTAGAGGCCACACTAAGGTCCAAGTTCTTAACAAGACTGTGCACTAAAACTTCCATACGAGACTGGAGGTCTTCATCGATTGACTCATGTGGCAGATAAGCTCCGGATAGGGCATCTGGAACTGGCATTTTTGGGCCAGGACGGTATGAAATGTCGAGGGAATGTCTCTGAAGTCTGAGAAGTATTCGCTGAAGACTGGGGGACACTTGATTAAGATTTTGCTTTTTGAGCGATTCTAGTGGCTTGTGATCTGTCACGATCTTTACTGGCTTGCCATAGACGTTCTGATGAAATTTCTCGCAGGCAAAAACTATTCCGATCAGCTCTTTCTCGATTTGAGCGTAGTTCTGCTCAGAAGCTGTTAACGAACGTGACGCGTAAGCCATTGGGTGACCCTCTTGAAGCAAAC
>NC_090869.1:19926069-19933569 GCF_036669935.1 Montipora foliosa | reverse complement strand
TTTCGCATCTCGAATTCCAAACACTAGACGATCCCGGACCATTGTATCAGTAGATTCAGTGTACTCACAGTTCTTGGTCATTCTCTTGAGATCTGTGACGAATTGACCTACAGTTTCTCCCTCCTGTTGACTCCGATTCCAAAACTTAAACCGTTCGAACAAAGTATTCTTGCGAGGACTACAACAATCATCAAATTTCGTCAGCACCACATCAATCTTTTTCTTATCCTCCTCTCGCTCAAATTCAAAGGTGTTAAACACCTCAAGACCATCCTCCCCGATACAATATTAATGCCGCAGAGTAGCAACTTGGATTTCTTCATCCTTCCGATCAGCCTTGGTTGCCTTCAAGTACAGCTCAAAACGCTGCTTCCAACTTTCACTAGTATTTCCTTCCAAACTCAACGGGCTTGATTGTTTCATTATCACTCTTTTACCGCTGCCACCATATCATGTTTTTTAAGTAACAGAACACAGTACATACAAATATGGCCGCTCCCAACTCCAACGAAGGCGCCAATAAGTCATGTGACCGGAAGTATACGTTACAGTATACATTTCATTCGACGCGACGCTGGTGCGACGGATAAACTGATGACGCTTTAATTAAAGATATTTTATCCGTCCTCTTAAGACGGATAAAGCGTCTAGGACGAATTAAATTGACGAATTGAACTCGTTTTAGATGTCGCTTTATCGTCGAATTTATGTTAAAGTAGGACCTGGAATTAAATTCGTTTGAATTAAATTCGACGATAGCGCGACGTATAAACTAGGCCTTAATTAAGCTCCACATTCTAGCGTCGTCCAAAATGAGTCAATTTTTTTTCAATAAAGGAAATCCCAATTGCATTGATTTCTCCACGATAATCGGCTGTGACGTAAGCGGCTTATACAAAAGCCATTTGAAGATTACCAGTAAAGGTCAACACAGGCCATCAAAGCCGGTTCTGAAGCTGTTCCAGATGGCACTTATCCAGCTCTCCCATCCTAGTTTTTTTATTATACTTATTCACATAGTCGTTTGAAAACGGTTTCATTAAACAATAGCTTATTTCGCGGAATGCTACAAGTTCGGCTGAGCGTCTCCAGGCTAACGACTGAATGAAAAAAATATTTCCCGAAAATAGCACGAGAAATAAATCAATGCATCGTTAACAAATCACATCGATCTGGTGGAAACTTGTACGCGGTCGTAATAGCTATAGCAGGCCGGCTTGGTAGAATACCTGTACACCCTGCTATATTAAAACTTACTTACTGCCGATAACAATAACGAATATAATAAATTTGAAAACAATCACTTATGAAGAAGGGCCACAGCATGCATGAAGTTAGGAAATGGTGTTTTCCTGCCCATTATTCCTCCCTCCCGGTGAGCTCCTTCTTCCCAAGCCGATCGATAAAACTATCTCAAGTTTAACTGCAGAATTGCTCGTCAATGAATATGAATATGCGTAATGGAACCCTTGAAGAAATTGCTTTTGTCGATAAAAACAACGTCCAATGTATTCTGACTATAGTTAGTAAGAAAAGTTAAGTAACGTGGACTTGTTGACTCTTATGAATCAAATTAACATCTTCTACAGCTAGCTACGATATTTGTTCTTTCTACAAGCTAGCGTGTAGTTTAATACAGGCGACTAGACAACAGTCGTTCCTGTAACGTTGGAGAAAGGTTTCCACCCTGGGCATAGATTCCATTACTATGGATTACACAGGAGTAAAATGAGCAAGTAAAGTTACACTTTAATAGATATATCGATTGTAACTTTTCCCGGATTCGACCAAAAATTACAAGCCAACAACCTTGGACACATTGCCGGCAAAAAATATCGCGAGGGCACTAAACGTAAACCGACTGGGGATCTAGGCAAGAGACGCCGCCTCTTTGTGATTTCTTTCAAAATAATAAACATACCGCATACGACGCATGGAAGATGCTGAACAAAGATTCCGCAAAACAAGAACGTTGCTCCAGCGGAATGCATCGGACAAGCACACGAAGACGTCAATTGTTAATATTCTTGTAAATACTTGGTCACGCACGCCAAAGAGAGAGAATGGTGTGATTCATTGGCTATCTATCACTGAAAAAGAGAGAAAGAAATGACGACAGTGAACATGCGCAACTCAAGGGCTTAAAGCACCGCAAAAGAGGAAAATTGCGTTACAACATTTGACTTAGACGCACAGAAAGTACTTTTGGGAAGCGATTGATTCGTGGTAAAAGATCAAGTTCTTTCATACCATCATGGCCCTCGGTACGCTCAGCTATATACAGAATCTCAGCGAAGGCTACTTTTGTAGCCGTGGTAACGTAAAAATCAAGTTCAGTCATCCACATCATATTAAAAAAAAACAAGACTGACATGTCAATCAAAAAATGTAACGAATATTTCAGCTTTTTTTCGCGTTTTGTTCATTGGGTGCCATAAATGTTCATAGGTCACGAGTATCACTCACTCTCTTTGCAGAAACAGTCAGAACTCAGCGAATTTATGAGTAAATTGCACAACCATAATGTGGACGAGGCAAACTGGGCCAGGATTTTCTTTTCCGTGGAGTATTTTTGACCAAACTAACACAATTATTCCTTACAGATCCGGAAAGAATTATGCCTAGAATGTTTGGCGCGCGCTTTCCCGATGTGTCTGTAAAGAACGCTTCAGTTTACCATCTAATAAGTAAACATATACTCTTTCAAATCTACTTGAATAGGAACAAGAACTTGTGTCGTACCAGTACTCTCCAAAGTGACTTGTTTTTTTTCCCGAAAAAGGATACTGGATTTAGATTGGGCACTGTCATGATCATGTCAGCCGAGAGAATACTTTGGCCTCACGACGGCAACACAAACGGCTGTATCATTGTAAGGTCATGTGAATCGCTTGGGATCGAGTAGAATAAAGGAGAAGTGATACACGTGTTATCGATTTTCACCAGTAATTTCTCTAGCATCTGGTTTCACCAGTGCTATTGATCCTCGGCTCATCTTTTTGAAGAAATGTTTTAATCTACTTGTGTTTGATTTGCTGAAGTCGGCGCGAAGTAGTCTCCGTTTTCAATTTGAGCAAACATAAACAGCGACAGCCTCCTTAATTACAAAAATTTGGTTTATCAACGGAGTTGATAATGTAAATTGACCACCGTACAGAGATTCTAAAAGCTGACGTTTCGAGCGTTAGCCCTTCGTCAGAGCGAATCCGATTCGCTCTGACGAAGGGCTAACGCTCGAAACGTCAGCTTTTAGAATCTCTGTACGGTGGTCAATTTACATTATCAACTCCGTTGATAAACCAAATTTTTGTATACTACTTCCCCACCGACGCAGCACCACAGTTTCTTTAGAAACTACCCCTTCAGCCTCCTTAATTAGTTTGTTTGGACGCCTCTTTTGGTCAGGCACTCTTTGAAACCCTTCTTTCAACTTCGTGTTTTTTACAAGCAACTTTGCCTCCTTGTTTCACTGTACCTTTCAAACTTGGCAGTTGCAGACGCTGAAAGTTCAACGGTAGCAACGGTTTGGTTTTGTTTCACAGTCTTTGTGCCATGATGTCGGTCCACTATTATCGGTTTTCTGCTTTTAACGGTCAACCAACTGTCCCTGCAAACGTGATTGCAGGTGGCAGTAAAAAGCCAAACAATTCGAAAAAGTTTGATAGCTTCAATGCCGCAAATTGCTGAAAGTTACAGTAGAGTTCAAGGGCAGAAAACATACGGCCCCCAAGCCGACATGATGTTATTTTAAGCTGTAGGTATAGCAAGTTTTCAACCAACCTCAAGGGACGCCAATAGCAATAGAGAAATGTACGACTTTTGGTGGATGAACAAAATAAGTTAATGACAGATCTTTTGTTTTCGTCCACCAGCATGGTGGATCTGGTGGCTGTGACGTCAAGTGAAAATCTCCCATACATTTGATTCGTACATTTCTAATCAATCATCAAGAGCTTCATTAATTAAATCATAAGTGGGAAATTATACTTGATTACTGAAACTTTAATTTGGCGAAAAGATCCAAAAACGAGATCACGTGTCTCCTACTATTCAGAGTATATGGAGATGAAGAAGTGCCGTTGAAATCGATAGGTGAAAGTTGCCTGCTGGCTGACCCTCTCCAAGAGTGCCAAAATATTTCCAAAATAACCCACAAGCATAAAGGAATTACGTTTGGATCGGTTGCGTATCTCATATAGTTACCTTTCAGTTATAACATCTACAGCATTTTAGGGAGGTAAATTCTGAAAATCTCAGACGCTTTGACTCTCCACAACAAATATTTCACCGGAGATTCATTCCCCAGATCAGTTTAAGCTCATTAGCGTATCGTCTGTTGACGATTTAAGCCTCTTTTCTTGGCCCTCATTTCAAATTGATTTCTGCCCATGAATTTCTGAATTGAAGATTATATTTCCTTAAAATTGTAGGTCACTCCAATCAATTTTCAGCCACCAAATCGGAAAACCTCGGAAGAGTTCCAATTGTTCTAGCAGTATATTTTTCGGTCAATATCCATAGCAAGGAACTTAGAAATGACCGACGGTCTGAGTCTTTTAGTTGAATTTCTTTCGTTGAGTGCTGTTGCACAAATAGGGGTTTGACAAGCTGTGATTACGGCAACAGCTGCGATAGCTTCACAAACGCAATATTGTTCAGTGGTTCCCAGCTTAATTAAAAGAGGAAAAGTAATCGTGCTGGACGGCGTGCGAGACGCCTTTGAGTACATTTCTTTGCCGCACTCTAAGACTGAAGAGCTGAGCTGTAGCTTCCTTGCTTGCCAAAAGGGTTGTCTGCGAGGCATTTTGCTCAGCTCTGCAGCTTTGAACGCATTCTAACCAATTAAAGGACCATACTGTGCACCGAGAAGGAGACTGAAACATTGTGATTGTCTTACGATTGCCAAAAGTACGTGATAATTTGAGGCGACGCCTTTTCTTGAATTGCAACTATCGTGAGACGAAGCAGAATTGCAGGACTCAATTTCAAATTCAAATGTTTCGAGTCTGTTGTTTTAACTGAATGTACGAGAGCAGAATTTATATCATAAATAAGCGAAGTTACTGCTCTCGTTTTCAATCACCAAACTGAAGAGCGGCATTGCACCGTGTGACCTGCACGATCCTTCTGCATGGATACGAAAACAACAACAGAAGTTTATCTTACCTTGGGCAAGAATGATGACATTGATAACAATCACTGCAGCCAATAAAAACGATTGCCCATGCTGCAAGATTATTGTGACTTCCACGCTTGCGTTAGGTCGCTTGTCAGTTCAACGAATGGTGAATGCTCCTCAGTGTGTTTAATTTCATTACACAGACAGGACAACCTCAATGTAAGTGACAGAGTAGGTGATTACGTCGTGATGAGCTCGTGCAAAACCAAACAAATGTTATTATGAATTATGAAATATCCATGGAATTTTAATTGTAAAAACTAAAATTGGAGATTGCGGTACACTTCCTGATCCAGTTAACCCGCAAACTCAGCTAAAGAAGCAAAGCTGTTGAACTTGTTTCAGGTCTACTAAAAGTAAAAACAATATATTGAGCATTTTGGCAGGAGCTTGGCCAAGAAATACCTAATCGGTGCGAGCGAGTACATGTGACAAGTCACACGACCATCTATTGCGCGGGAAAACACAAACATGTCGGATGCCGTATCCCAGGCAGTTCAAAGGGCGGTCGATGAGGCTCTATCACGTCTTCCAAGTCAGGGAGTCACTTCAACCAGTTCAAGCTCCACCTCAAGCTCGACCTCGACCTCCACATCGAGCTCAAATTCAAATTCTCAAGGTACGTACATGTGCTGGCCGACAAACGGTCATTGTGTTCGTCTGGAATCTCGTGTGTTATTAATATTTGGCCATTTTCATTTTTCCTGTCTTACTGTAGACTGTAGTGTTTGATGCTAGTTTCTGTGGTTTGCAAGTTCCAGCAGCTCTAAAAAAGTTGAGTTTGGAACGGAAATCCCCCGCCTTTTAGACATTGTATTTTCTTACCGTTGCGCGACTTTGTTGGTAGTCGCCAAGTTATCGCTCTTCAACGACTTGAAACCAAACCTTACAGCTAGCATAGATGATATATATTAGGTTATTCTCAAAGAAACTGTCTCTTACTGTGTTGAATTGCGTCACACATAACTGCAGTGTACAAAGGTTTTATGTCATGTTTAAAAAGGCGAATGACATTTTGGTTGTTCATCTGTAGAATGGAAGGGCTATAGCATTGGAAAGGTGACCCCCGCTACCGACCGAGTCCAACAGAGTTCAATTTCATAATAATATTACATTTTTATATCGTATACAAGTACATACAGTGTTCATTAATGAAAGATATTTCATCTTGTGCCTTCATTTAACGAATGAGGTTGCTCTCCATGACTGGCCGTTGACAAAGAACAAGGCAACATTACCTGAAAGGGTGGTAAACAATTGCTACTGATCTACCTTTTATCACTTTTCCCCATATAAATAAACACTAGATAAAGTGAAACCGGAAGTTAGTTATGACACGCTGTAAGGTTTCGTCTCAAGTGTTGAAGAAAATGTTCCATCGAAATCAAAACATTCTTCCAACAAAAAGTGTTGAACAAACGTCGTCAGACATGCATGCTACACGTTCTAACATTTTTGACCCAACAAATATTTATAACAATGTTTGAACGTGTAGCCGAGGCTAAAGAGCGTTCGCGACAATGCCGAAAGGTAGTATGGGACAGTATTCAATGTGAAGCGAACGATCGATGCCACGACCGTACAGTGAGGACTTACGATGGCAAACTATTTGGATGAAAGAGTTCTTAGGATATAGCGTTGATGAAGTGGCAATACGCGCAGACTTAGGTTGAAGCTCTCTCCCGCCATCACGCTACCAAAACGCGTCCAAAAACAAAAGGGCTCATTAGCAAAAACTATGGCTCTGCCCGTGCGCCATGATATTTGGTACATTTTTCAAACTTTCTCTGCGAAACATGATATAAAATAAGTAAGGTAAAAGTCGACAGAATCTTGTTTTCTCTGTGAATCCTAACCCTTTGTTACTAATCCATGGCCTGCATCGTTTCACTTAATTAATGAAACTCACGCATATCTCAATGTCAGTAACACAGCGTGAGCATGTATTTCGATAGCATTGCCGTCATGTTCTCGTTGACTCAAACTGACAGTTTACCATAATGCCTTTCGGCATTGTCGCACACGCTTTTATGCTTCTTTTGGACAAACTTCCTCTATACAGCTGTATACTGTGATGTAAATGTTCATTTTATATCTTCATATTCCATATAAAAGCACTCAATATCGTAACGTTATAAGTTATCATAGAAACAGGAAAGCCATCAAAAACCCCTAATTCTTATTGCTGGGAAGTGATTAGCACAGGTTGAAACTCTTTGCCAAAGTGAAAAATGCTCTGGAGCGAATGTAGATGTATCCCGTCGACCGGAAAGTTTAAGGCCAGCTTAAGCTCATAGATCATATTCGTCACGATCCTGACA
>NC_090869.1:19918569-19921069 GCF_036669935.1 Montipora foliosa | reverse complement strand
ACAAATTAAACTGGTTGGGCAATTTACTCTCAAGTTCACTGAGACTTCGCTGATATGAGCTTGAGTATTAGTATGTCACCAAATGAACAAAACGCAAAAAAACTAATTTCGTTACAGTTATGATTGACATTTCAGTCATGTTTTATATGATTTGGTTTGGAACGTACACCACGAATCTTCGTTCATTTTGACCAGCGGTCGATATGAAGTAAGGCTTTCGGGCCACCATAGTGAGGAAAGTTCTAATGACATCGCAATAAAGGGTCGCTGAACGAGAAAACATTTTTGCGAGAACATTGTTTCCAAAAATCATTTCCCTACCGCGCAGAAAAGGAAGCATTTGGAGAGGAAGTAATAATATTTTCCTCGTATACGGTGCTTCAGGCATTGAATTGCCGCGCTTGTTCGCAGTTTTCATACGTTTCTTTTTATCAGAAAGTACAACTCAAAATTGTCCATTGTTTTAAATTCACCTCTCTTCTGTTTCTCTGTATGGTCTTTCAGGCGCAAAAATATTGACTATCGCAGATGGTGGGTTAGCGCACTTCAATTGCTCGTCAAGTAACAATACGTCCATATCCTGGAAAAAGGGCGACAAAGAGCTAAAGGATAGAAGTCAAGGTGTAGCAATAATATCCGGCTGCGTGGAAAGTCATTTGCTTGTGGCAGTCACTGGCGACGAAATGCGAGGGACGTACACTTGCGTTTTAGGGAACAATGAACAAAACAAGTTTGTCATAAAGGATAAGAATTGCACACGGACTGCAAAGCCTTAATGAAAAAACAGCTTAGGAGCAAGGTGACTTTATTTTGCGACATACTACACGCTGCGGTAGGCAAAAAGAGAGCCCCCAAATTTTTGTGTGAGGATTCACAACATCTCGCAAATCCGAATACAAAGCTGGGTCTTAATGCAATCAAATACCAGCGTTTGGTAATTTAGAGGTTGGCATTTGGCGAAGAATATCCCTAGTTTAGAAACTCGGTAACTGGAACCCCAGGTAGGATCTTATAAGAATACACGGATTTATTATATGGAAGAGAGTGTTTTACTGGGAACTAAACCACTCCTAGATTCCATACGCCACTACATCCGGGACCCGAGTGGCGTATTTTCCGTATGTCACCTTTGTGAGTGTCGAATCGTTCAATGACGTCACGATTCCCGGCTTTTTTTTTCCCGTCTTTTTTATAAAGCCCACCCATATTTGTAAAACTTGACTACTTTGAAACACAATAAAATCGGAATTTATCAATATTTAGTCTCCATATAATAAAAAGAACATTACACGTTGGCTCGAAGATATGAATTTTATGTTCTCGTGGCAAGAACAATATCTCATTCGTTCGCTTCGCTCACTCGTGAGATATTGTTCTTGCCACTCGAACATAAAATTCATATCTTCTCGCCACCGTGTAATATCCTCTATTTCTTTCACTACAGATTTGGTGGTAAGGCGGTACCTCAACGGAGTTCACATTCTCTAATCAAGAACATAAATTAGACATTTTTCCGTACTGATGGTTTGAAATGAAAATAAAAAAATGAAATAAAAACCTTCTCTTCTGTGGGAAGGAGTTTCCTTTTATTTACATTTTATTTATTTCTTTATTTTTTGTTGTTGGATACGCAGGTCAAGAAACAAAGCTAGAGACTGTTGATTACATTGCTATTGGTGTAAGCCTTACCATAGCAGCCTTTTTTTCTTTTGCGATCCTGTTTTTCCTTCTTCGAGCAAGAAAACGAAAGAGAGAAGACTTGTTAAGACAGACATCAAGAGTCAGCGTAAATGCACAGGTAAATAGCTTTTCGCATGCAAGAGCGTACAACTCCCATAGTAGGTCTGAGCAACGGCATTTTCACGGACTACCATGATACCTCGAGACGAGTTTTTAAATACGAATGGGTTTGCACCAGCTAACATTCTAAATCTTTAAGGTTTGTGATTGGCTAGCCTGTTCCGGGCTCCCAGATAGTCGGGAAAGGGAAAGAGCGAAAACTGCGTGCGAAAAGCTAGTGGAAACTGGGGTCGAGGTAAGGCCCAGCTCCCACTTGTTTTTCGGGCTATTCGCTTTCCCATTGTCTGGGAGCCTGGAACAGACTAACGATTCGTTGTTTTGTTTTCGTAAGAAAATTCATCCGCCGTTTTACAAATATAATTAATCGAAGTTGTTTTCTCTAGGCCTTGAGGTTCCGCTTTTTTGTGATTAACTGCCATAACCGCGTGCCTTCGTTGCCAGAGACATGTACCGGATTTAAAGTGACTCTTATTTCAGCGGTTTTCAAGGAATTGGCTTATGCAAGAGACGTTTACGTTATGTGTTATCTGGTGCTAAGCAAAGCACGAGAAGGAAAGCGGAAGTGAAGGTTTCATCTACATGTTCCAGCACTCGGCAAAGTCCTTTTTTGACTTATGGCTGTTTCTTCTTAGGTGGGCTCATACACCATAAGACTTTTTAAAGACATATATCACTGCCAAGTCGGTCACTTCTGCTGGAG
>NC_090869.1:19873569-19913569 GCF_036669935.1 Montipora foliosa | reverse complement strand
ACAGCGAATGGAATATACAGCAGAGGCTTGTCAAGTTAGAGATCGTAGCCAAGAGCATGAATGCAGAAGAGCTTGCTCAGAGATTAATTCAGTGCCTGGCTGTAGAGCATGGAATTCAACCAAACCAGCTTCTAGCAGCAATGAAGCTGGGTTGCGTCAAGTCACGTTTTTCTTCCCCAACATTCTTAATGTGACATGTTTCTCTCACACGATTGACAATGTTGGCAAGCACTTTGCATTTAGTGTCCTAGACACATTTTCTAGGTATTGGAATACAATGTTTTCATTTACCCCAGCTGCTAGGCTACTGTGGAAAACAAGGACTTGGACAGCGATGCGACTTTAGTCCAATACCAGATGGTGGAGCAAGTGGGAAGTCCTGAATCAGGTGATGGAGTTTTTTGGCGATGTAGAGCCTTTCCTAAGGGAAAACGAAAACCTTTGTACTGTGTGTCGTGCAGGCCAGTTGGAGCTTTTTGATGACCCAGTCACTGCTAGAGACTTCAAGTAAGACATTGAGCTTGCTGCTATGATTGACGCTAGCAAGCACTTTGTTAAGGCAACTTACTATCTTAAAGGAGATGGTCCATTAGTATTTAGCTGCAATGAGCATTTGTCAGCATTAGCCCATGCAATAGCTATTGAATCATATCCCAACACTGAGGCCAACGCTCACGAACATGCAGGTGGAAATATGGTGTTGTACAACCAGTTGGTTGCTCAAGCAAAGGCATGTATCAACCCGGGCTTCCGCTTTCAACAGCAGAAATTCAGCGTGCATTTCCATGATACAGTCTGTGCATTTAAGGCTGCACGCTTATGCTGCCCAAAGCAAGTGCAAGCGCTACAGCCAACTGCGGCTTCAGTTCAGGAACTGGAGCAATTTAGTTTCATTACTGATGCACAAGTTTTACAGCTTGTGGAAGAGCTCCCCAACTATCTGGCCATGGCTGATGGTGCAGTAATTGAAACAGAACAAGGAAAAGTACAGTGGTGGGCCACAAATGCCATTGCTCTCACAAATTGTTCTGCTGCAGTCAAAAAGATCTTGCTAGTGCAACCTAGTTCAGCATCAGCTGAACGACTGTTTAGTCTGCTGCAAAATGCATTTTGCAAGCAGCAAGATGCAGCATTAGAGGAAACAGCAGAGGCATCATTCATGTTACGTTACAATGACAATAAGCGTGCGTGATAGCTAGATTTATATATTCAGTTTGTCGGGGAAAAACAACTGGGGGTGCAAAACATCCCTATCAGTGACCACCCAAGAGAGAGCGCTCTGTACTACATCCGCAAAGATGCTTAATGGTTTGGGAACTCATGAATATTCTAAGGATATGTTTTTATATGGCAAATGAGTGACTGTCATGTACGTCAGAGAATGTTTCAAATAAGCATATTAGCAACGTTTGTTTTGTTTGAATACCATCATGTGATTATTTATCTAGTAATAATTGTTATATAAGGAAGCTAATGAAGAGAATCAGAATATGGGATGTGGGTTGAGAGAAGATAGCAATGTAAAACTTAAACTTACACACAATTATAATGAAATCAATATGCAATATGTATCTGGCATCTATGCAAAGTGAAATTCTTCATGAACATCTTCATTTTAGTCGATAATTAGCCTCTTACACCAAAATACAAAAAAAGCAACTTCTGAGCCACTTTTGGATTTTCAGGTAACTTTTGAGCAACTTTTAGAGTTTTGAAGCAACTTTTGAGCAACGTTTTGAGAAAATTCGGAGCAACTTTTCAAACATTTATGAGCAACTTGTGGACAGCCCTAGCTGTCAAGGCTAGCGAGGCCAAGTGTCCAAGGCTCACGTTTCAGTGAATCATGCAATCCAGATATAGTTGTTGTACCTTGATTTACAGACTAGTATAATTTCTCGGGCTCCTGTTCCCGCAAGAAAGAAAAAACAGAAAAAAAATCATTCTCGAAAATCACGGCTCACTGTGTGATTGCCAAAATCACGTTTCAAGAGAAAGGCGGGCCATTTCACATTTCGTAGAAAATGAAAAAAGCAGTTCATGGTTCAGGAAAATATCTTTTACCGCCCTCTGCTTTGTTTCACTCGGCTACCAATGCCGACTGTAGTCTCATTGCACATGTCCTCCAAGTTCTCCCCAAAGTTAGTTGACTATGATCATTAACGGAGTTACAGAAGTAACATAGTAACAGAGGTAACGGAGTCACAGAAGTTACGGATTTCGCATGCTAGGACAGTAGTGTCTCCCAGGCTTTTAACCTAATCATCTCTAATGAAGCAAAGATACGTAGCAATAAAAAGGTGGTAGTGACAAGACAAGTTAAAAAAGGAAAAGAGCGCACTTCCGGTTGCCGTCCGCAGCTCAAAGGCCAGGTCTCGGTTGTTCAAAAGGTGGATAGCGCTATCCAACGGATGAACACTATCAAAACCGATTGACTTATCCAGTGGATAGTGATCTATCCAGTGAATAACGCTATCCACCTTTTGAACAACCGGGGCCGGAAGGATTGGAGATGCTCGGGATGTCTTGTGTAGGCTTACACCGCCTACTACCTCTCTCATCGTTTTTCGTCATCATCATGTCGAGGCTAAGTACAGAACGCATGCAACAAACCCTTGCTAATCAATATGGCGGCAGCGTTAGATGGATTAGAAAACTTGAACGAGCGAGAGACAAGGAAGGCGGAAGAAGACGGCAAATCCTCCGAAAGGTAAGTTAAAATAATCTTGGATTTTTCTAAAACTTCGCCAGTTCGAATTATAACAAGGCTTTGTTTTTTAATCAAATGCAGTTCTGAATCGAATCAAGATGACCGCCAACTTGCAATAGCAAACGACAAACGAATGCCCGATCGTAGGCATGAACACAAGAAAAAGAAAAAGAAACATAAACACAAGCATAAGAGCCATAAACACAAACATAAACGCCATAAGAGAAGAGACAAAGACGATACTGCTGAAATTGCTGAGCCTCCGGAGAAAAAGTCAAAAATTGCCGACGAACTTTTGGAACTTGAACGAAGGAAGGCTTTTCTTCAAGAACAGCTGGCAGAGGCAGCCAGAATAAGTGAAAACGACACATTGCAGGGAATTAAGCAAGAGGATGATTTAAAAGATAAACACAGAGGATTTAAGCCAAAGAACGACCGGGAAAGTAATCGAAAGGAAAAGGTACCAGAGATTAAATCTATTTCTGAAGATGGTTATGGTAGAGATGAAAAGCACAAGGGGAAAAGAAGTCCATCAAGGGATAAAGACCGAAAAGATGGGGGCAAGGAAAATAGCAAACCCCATAATGATTCACAAAGGGATGAGAAATCTCGTGACTACTCTTCACACAGCCATAGCTCCAGAAGGGTCCGAAGCAACTCTCGTGATACCAGTAAAACTGATTTAAAACCAAGGCATGATAGTGAAAATTTAGATAAGGGCAAGTCTGCACTCCAAGAGAGAGATTCATCCAAGGTGGAAACAAATAGAAAAGATAGATCTCCCAAAAGACATTTAAAATCAAAATCACCAAAAAGAGATGGGCTTTCTGACAAGGTCAGAGAAGGCTCCAAAAGGTCACCAAGGAGAACTTTATCAAAGGAAAGGGAAGGAAGGCATGAAGAGCGACGTAGGAGTAGCAGATCTCCTAAAGGAAAAAGAAGGTCTTCCTCAAGGTCAAGAAGGCGTAGCAAATCACCAAGGAGAAGGAGCCGATCACCAAGGCACCGAAGTCACTCTCCTAGACGAAGAAGAAGTAGGTCTCCTAAATGGCCTAGGTCTAGATCACCACGGCGTCGACAAAGTGGCGATAAGTATCAGGGAAGTTACTCAGAAGGGCAAGCACAGAAAGGAGATTCAGATCACGAGTGAGTATTAGCTTTTAGTGTACACATAATCAGATTACCCAATTCTGAATACTAGTACTGTATTAAATAATTATTCATTTCGAGTATTTTCGGTACCCCAGAAAACAGGGGTCTTCTGAAGATGTTGTTGTACAGCTGTGTATACACTGTACATGTATGTAATTTGACCTCGTTTGTTCAATAATTTTTCTTTCATAACTTTAGAATTATATTAAATTTCATCTACCGTAAACAGGGGCATATAAGCCGCACTCGCAGATAAGCGGCACCCCGAGTTTAGCAACTTAGATTTTGGAAACAAAATTTTGAAAGAAATTAAAATGAATCAAAAGTGGAGTCTTGACAAAGCTGTCTTACATGTAAATGCACTGTTTCTTCAAGTTTCCTGCACGTGTCAACCCGCGTATTAACTCACTAACATTTCAAACAGAGAATACTAAACTCTTACCTATAATTTTGACTCTCTAATAGTATGAAAATCCGACTAGGACATAAATTTGATCTTTCTCTGGCATTTTTAATCCAGTATTTTTCATTCCTGTCCATTCCTCATTTGAATTTACATGCAACAATACCTGACGAACAAAGTAAAGTAAAGTAACCATATTTGATGTAGATAACTCGTAACAGTAATTCAACTGAGAAACCTGAGGTCGATGGTGCGCTCATTTTACTCCCCCCGCTCCATCAGTGCTCCGTTTTACGGGTAGTTAAAGCTACTTAGCTACACGGAAAGGAAAGAAGTTGAAACAAGGATGCCAGATCTGGGATTCGAACTCAGGACCTCTTGCACCAAGGCCGCGCACTAACCGACTGTGCCATCCTTGCTCGTTTTTAGCTTAGTAACCAGGCATTTGATCAGGAGATAGAGTACTGGAAATGAGTAGGTGGGACTAAGGCGAGAACGATAAATTGTTTGCAGAGTAGAAAAGGCAATGGAATCAATTCGCAGTCAAAGTACTGAACGGCGAAAAAACGGTCAGCCATTTACAGTACCGCACGAATACTCGAGAATAGCATGGTATTTCTCACTCGTGGTGGATCGATTTCTGTTGAAGTGAGTGGCCATCGTCGACATTGTAAACTTGTTAATTTATGCAAATTTACGACATGGTGTCTAGATGTTCTCACAGATAAGCCGCATCCCCGATTTGATCCAAAAATTGTGAGCAAAAGGGTGCGGCTTATACGCCGGTGTTTACGGTATTTACATTTTGTAAATTGTAGAATGTAGATGAAATAAAAGGAGAAAAGATATTGCAGATGCAATTAAAGCTTACTATGTAAGGGCCTAAGTAATTTGAGAGAATTTGGCATTACTTCTGTCAGTTTCCAACTTTTGTAAACCAATGACCCTAAATATGACATCATCATGCCACGCCAGGGCTCGAAATTGCGACCAGTACAGTCGCATTTGCGACTTAATTTTTCCCTTTGCGACTAAAACATCTGGAGAAGTCGCAAATTTGCGACTTGTTGTCACCTTCACTCTTTGGAAACAAAAGGGTTAGCAGTTGCCACTTTTGCTGCTACTTTCGCTAAATAAATAAATAAGTAAATAAATGACAAAATTGTTTTGTTTCTCGCTGTGTGTGTTTTGTTTCTCAGATAGCGTAATTGTAGAGTAATTTAGCTGCGATGTTACGTGCATAGCTCCATTCCTTCGATCATTCGCCATTTTCAGCGGTTTCTTTACACACAAGTATTGCGGGCTCATATTTTTTTGCTAAACCGCTGACAACACGACTAAAATTTGCGAAATTGCGACTAAATTTTTGTATCTTGTCGCAAAATTGCGACTGGATTTTTTCGTTAATTTCGAGCCCTGCACGCCCATGGTCACATGACCAATAAAAGAAAACTCTAGATTTGTCTACTTAGGTATTTAATCAGTGGTTTCATAATTTGTATTCATTTTTGCATCCAGCCAAGCATGATTTTCTTTTTATTTAAAAAAAAAAAATTAAAGAGATAAACGATACTGAAATGCCCATAATATTTTCAAAAAAGATGATTTGAAAAAATCAATGCTAGGCTATATTCTTTATTTAGGGGTGAAACGTGCCATATAAAAGAAATTAATTCAATTTAAAGACTGCCGCAAATTTAGCTTTTCCTCAAACCTGAAGTCAGTTTGTTTACGCGTGCACAGATGATCTGAGAACGTGCTCGAGGAAGGGCTCGGAAAAGCCTTCGATGCAATAAACTGTTGGTGTGGTGATTTTTGATTGTGAGTGGGTTTTCTAATCAGCTTATGATGTGATGATGTCAGTCACCGGAAGTAGCATTTCACTTCCTTAGCAATGTGCGAAAAATCCGTCTGTGGGCCCTTAAGCAGTTGCAACTCTTGTTATAGGCTATAATTTCCAAAACTGCGCAGGGAACTGGGGCGAGGTTCAAATTTTAACCAATTGATAAATTGACACCATCACATGAAAGATAACCTTGAGATTGGCCGTCTGTCCAAGTTTGATGGGTTAAGGTTGACCAGAGACCAAGTTATGGACTAAAAACACATTATTATTAAAAATAGGCACGCATTGCGTATGTGTGGTAGTGCAATAATTTGACACAGTGCTGTATTCCATAACTGTCAACTGAGCTGCATTTTGTTTTCCAGGAGATTCAAGTTATTTTTGTGTAATATGTAGTTCTAATAGTACACAATATTGTTTTGGTATCATAAATCATTATAGTGCTATGGTAGATGTCTTAGGTAAATAGCTCCCTGGGAAGAAATGTGGTTACTGGTAGAATACTAAACCAAGAAAGACTTTAAAAAAATGAAAGGGAATAAAGAAACATTGGCTACATGGCTGACCTTAAGTTTCCTTCAACTTCTTTTTTACAGCAAGTTTAAGCGTGTACTCTGAGCATCTGACGGCTTTTCATGACAAAAGTTCACTGAAGTTAATCCCTGTCAGGAGAGGTTATTATCTGGATAGGAGACCTCAAAATGTATGACTTGCTTTCAGAAACAAAAGACCTAAATTCTATTTTAACGCTCAAAAATGCGAACTAAGCAAGGTACAGATTTTTTTAGCCTGCTTTATGCAAAAGAAATTATTGATTCAAAAGTAAATAAATATTGATATACAGTTCTTACGAAGAGTAGAAGGAAGTTTTTAGGAAGTATGGATCGGGAATTAAAAAAAATTGTCATCAGTGCTCAACAAAATTTGCCACAAGAAATAAATTTTGTGCCGTGAATGTATATAGTTAGCATCAGCAAAAAACATTTTGAGACATTTTTGCTACGTTCAATGTTTCTATTGTACTTTTGGCCTCACAAGTAAATTGCAAAATCAAAAGTGACATCTATTTCAGCTGCTGTCTGTGATCAAGTTACATTTTCCTTGCATCTTACCAACAACTCAAGAAACAAAGGATACATCTGTGACAAAATGACTGCAAGATACTGGGTCTTTGTTTTTGTTAGTTTGATTTTTTTTCTTTCAACTGTTATAAGAAATGACAAGAAATGTTCGAGTTCAACACAAAGATCACAATCGTCTATAAAACTCTGGAGGTTGACCATTGTTTCACCTGTCTAGATGAGGTTATTAATTTTATCACACGGTAATTCCATCATTTTGGAATTAGAAGCTGCTTTATTATTCACCAGCATCACAAATTCATGCTGATTTTGGGGTCAAGCACGCTTCCAACAGACCTGTTCATTTTCTTGATGCATGCGCATGCTGTGGGCCTTTTTTCTACCATGGACTTACACTCGCGCACTCACTTAGCTTACTCACTATTACAACCCGGTGACATAGTGTGTAGTGGACTTATAAAGTGCATTGGCACAAAAATCCATACAAATGTCTCTAATTTTGAGGCTGCGTCCCCCAAAACCATAAAAACTCTTAAATTTTTTTGCGATTTCTGTAATATTCATAAAACTAGGCAAACAAAGCAATTTTCACCTCACCTATTTCCAAATAGTGGGTCCATGACAGGATTTTCCAGTTGTCCCAAATCTGATAAAAAATTTTAAGAGTTAATATGGTTTTGGGAAATCCAGCCTCAAAATTAGAGATGTTTAAATGGATTTTTAACTATGTTTTAAAGTCTGTAACTTGGTCTTTGTTCGACCTAAAAGAATCAAACTTGGATAGGTGGCCGATTTCAATGTTATCTTTCATGTGATGGTGTCAGTTTACCGTAAAAACCCGCCGATAAGCCACACCTTTTTTCCAAAAATTGTCCCTAGAAATCGGGGTGCGGCTTATGTGCGGGAACATTGGAAAAAGGTGTCGTGAATTTCAATGCCAATTTCCGTTAACTGACACTTTTAACAGGAAAACGTCAGGAAAACGTCACACTGCACGAAATCTCCATTGCCCTGCAAACCTGTTTGCAGCGTCGACGACGGCCTGTAACTTTAACAGTAATCGATCCTCCACAAGCAAGAAAATACCACGCTTACATGCATTCTCGAGTATTCACGATGGTAGATAGCCCACTGTTTCTTCGCCATTTAGCACTTTGATAGCAACATATTTGTGGAACAAATAGTCTTGTGTCAACTACTGACAAACAAAATAATAAAGACCCTGTTACACTGGGCAATGTTTCGTGCAGCTTATCGCTTTGTGAAATTCTGAAAACATCACGCTGCTTCCGGCTGTCTAGTTTTTCATTTTTCGCGTCCGATCTAATGCCTGGTTACCAAGCTTCAAGCTGCTCTGTTTACGTTCTTGTTGTTGTAATGCAAAAATCTATGTAAAAGCTGGGCTGTGACTAAAAGTGGGACGGGGACGTGGGACTTGGCACGTGGGGACTCGGGGACTCGGGGACTTGGCACGTGGGGACTCGGGGACGTGGGGACGTGGGGACGTGGGGACGCGGGGACTCGGGGACTCGGGGACTCGGGGACGTGGGGACGCGGGGACTCGGGAACATGGGGACGTGTGGACGTGGGGACGTGGGGACGTGGGGACTCGGGGACGTGGGGACGCGGGGACTCGGGGACTCGGGGACGTGGGGACGCGGGGACTCGGGAACATGGGGACGTGGGGACGTGGGGACGTGGGGACTCGGGTACTCGGGGACGTGTGAACTTGGGGATGTGGGGACGCGGCGACACATTTTCGAAGTATAGATTTTCAGAAATGGGACAACATCGCCAAGAAAGTTGAATTGCTTGTGTTATTTTGCTTTTCAAGTACCAGCTAAATACACAGCGAAATTCAAAAATTGGATTCTCGAAAAGTCATTCTCGCCACCCGTCACAGAGCTCGAATGTGAAACAAAGCAGAAGACCTAATGGCCCATTGCTGACACTGCAGCTGAAATTTCAGCGTTTTTTGTTGTTGTTGCTCAGAAACTTGAGCCTTATGACTCCTCTGTAACTGAAGTTTAAATACCGTGCCAATGTCCTTGTTGGCGGCATTGTGACTGCATCTTTCCTGGCGCTTGTTCAATTTGTTACCTTTGATTCGGGTTGTCACCGTTGATGTTGTCGAAAATGTTCGTCATCAGAGGGCCAGAAGCTCCCCAGGAGGGGGAGGGGGGTACTGCCATATATGAGCTATATAGGTATGTGCCGCTGTGAAGGGTATGGTTTTCAAGCAGTTTGCTCTAGGATAGAATACATAAATCAGAGCGTTTGTTTCTAGAATTGGATATAATTTTTCACGGAACTGACCAGTTGGTTGAAGATTTTATCTAGACTAAGGAAAGTTGATAAAACCAAATTTTTGTATACTACTTTTCCACCGAAACAGCACCACAGTTTCTTTAGAAACTACCGCCTTCAAGTATAAATAAATCATTTTTTGAGAGAGAAACGATTGTGGTATAGGTTTTTCTTTGGCTAGACTGTGCTAGTGACCTCAGTAGTTTCTGAAAAATAGTTACTCTAGGATAGGGAGGGTTTGGGGAGTTTACTCTGGTACGGGGTAGCAAAATTCACCTGAACCAGCTCTGGTTTAGGCTAAGGGTTCCAAGGTCCTAGCGGCACATCCCCCACCCAGAAATTCCTAAAGTACCGTCCCCGGGCCAGAAGCTAAATAACGCCTCTGTGTGTTAAGGCTTGACCAAGCGAATAAGTTGGCAGATTTTTGTTTTACGAGGAAACATTTATCCAATCGACGTTAACTTGAAATCTGCATACTTTGCTTTCTACTCCCTCTTTCATCTGAAATGTGTCACGTGATTTTTAACGGCTAAAAACAATTGAAATATTTTATCGGAAAAGAGGATGGAAAAGTCATCTTATATCAAGATACCTTGCTGTAGTACTCCTACCGAGGCTTTATCACTCTGCCTTTTAATCATATGCCCATCTTAATGGCAACGGTAAATCAAAATTAAAAGAAAAAAAAAAGGTCAAATCACATAGAGGTCACAATAAAAATGAACGATATCACATTGATAGGTATAATTATACGTTAATGGTAGTTTTAAGCAGTTTCAACCCAAACTTTGTCGGAATTTTTTAGGGTAAACGTTCCCCCAATCTCAAAAACAAGCGTTATGACGTCTTCAGTCAAGAAATGTGACGTGACAGACAACTACGAGTGAAATGCATAATTTAAAATAAAAAGGTTAGGATGCAGAAAGTGGAAGTACTTTTAAATGTTCAAGCCTCGATATACTTAGGGAATTGTAAAATGATCTGAGAAATGGTCATACCAACGTTTCGTTCATGTTGCCTATGTCAAATAAGGACTTAATGCAAAAAAAAAAAATTGTCCCTTCGTTTTACCTAAATTACTCCACTATGTAACTTGATAGTAGTATAATGAAAGTCACCTTTTTATGAAGACGAGTAATAAACTATACTATATATATTTACTAGACCTCTGTTTCACATCATACAAACGAGGAACTTAAACCGAGGTACAACGCAGTTATGATCAACAGACGAAGATTTTGTGAAATATGATGAAAAGTTAAACAAATGGTAAAAATGCGTCCCCACGTCCCCACGTCCCCACGTCCCCACGTCCCCGAGTCCCCGAGTCCCCGAGTCCCCGAGTCCCTGCGTCCCCGCGTCCCCACATCCCCACGTCCCCGAGTCCCCACGTCCCCACGTCCCCGAGTCCCCACGTCCCCACGTCCCCGAGTCCCCACGTCCCCACGTCCCCACGTCCCCACGTCCCCGAGTCCCCAAGTCCCAAGTCCCACGTCCCAGTCCCACGTCCCCGTCCCACTTTTAGTCACAGCCTAAAAGCTGTGTTGAATGAAGAAATTCCTGTCAACAAATGCCGGAAAAAGATCAGTCATATGTCAAAGTTGGTAGAAACAATGTTTATTATGTTCAAGTGCTAAAATTGTGGGCAAGACTTTATAAAGTATTTTCGGTTTCAATGTTAATAGTGAGTTTACATTCGATGGTCAGTGGATGATGAAGAAGATTTCTCAAGGCTCAAGTTTGGATTTCTTTTGATTTCTTTTAAAAAACTTTTTTTCCAAAATTTAAGCGTCTAAATTCAGGGTGCAGCTTATCTGCGGGTGCAGCTCCCTGTTCCCTGTACAATTCCAGAATGGCCTATATTCAGTCAGAGGTGAATTAAGTGATTTTCGAATGAGGTATGATATTATTAAATTTCGTATATGTATACATTACTTCATGGTCCATGAGTGCATACGAGTGTTATTCATGAGTTGTGAAGGATCCTTTAATTAAATGAACAAGTGAGCGAAGCAAACAATGAGTGGGTGGGTGAGTGAGTACCATAATACAAATCATACAAGCTAGCCAATCATGAAATAATAACAGGGCTTGAAATTAACAAAAAAAATCCAGTCGCAATCTTGTGACAATAATTATACGAAACTTAAGACGCAAAATCATTGCACTAGATTGTGTCAGTGGTTTAGCAAAACAAAGTATGAGCCTGCAATACTTTTGTGTATATTAAAAATAATTATTATTCTACAATTATTTCATTCACCTTCTTAAGGAACTTGAACTCCCAATGCACCAACTATTAACTGGCTTGATTACTCAGTCTTGTTCAAGCCTGGAATTTCTCAGCTTATCTATATAACTACAGTATTTACCCATGTGTACACTAAGTCGACCTCCCATTTTTGATGGCGAAAAAACAGAATTTTCTTAATTTCTGAGTGTTACCATAAGTTTACTTGGAGTACTAATCTTGAATTTCATAGCCAGAGATCGAAATTAAAGAAAAAATCCAGTCACAATTTGCAACAAGATACGAAAATTTAGTTGTGATTGTTCCAAAGACAATAATTATGCTAATTTTGAATAAATTATTTAGGTAAAACTTGGCTTTACCTATACATAAGTTGAGGGCAATTTTTGGAGGGTATTTGAGGTCATAAAAGGTCTGCTTATACACAGGTACATGTAAATATGGTACCATGATCATTCTAAAATAATATCATTTCATTTTAGTTGATACAGTGTCCATGGTCTAAACATAATTATTTGGAATTATCATGAGAAAATTGTTGTTTTTGCAATCTGAGCCATTCAAAAGGGTTAAAAGGGAGAAATACTTTTGATGAATAACTTATTGATAACATTTCATTTTAGTGTTGACCTGTACAATTTTGAGATGGATGAAGAAGAAAATGAAGATGAAGATGCAATTATTGAAAAAAGACGACTTCAGAGATTGGCTATTGTGAAAAAATACCAAGCAAGTGGCACAACATCCAATGCTCCCTCGTCTGTTACATCAAATGTTTCGCAGTCACCTGCCGATGACAGGTCAGACAGTGAAGACAGTGATACTCTCGAGAAATTGGCCAGAGAGGAGCTGGAAAAGGAAATTGCTTTGGCCAGAAGGCAGATGGCAAAGGATTTTGAGGGTGCAAGGAGGGAGAATAAGTTGAGTCCTGGTGATCAAGCAGATTGCCCAAAGGTTGAGAAGACAAAAGCTAGTGTTGGTGACATGTTTGCTGATGATGACATGTTTTCTGAAAACTACAATGTAAGTGGTATTCTTGATAGTAAAAGTTTAGAACTTGCAACATACATGTACAGTACACTGTAGATGCAACTTGCTTACATGTGCATATAGGTGTTCTAGGTTAAGCTACACAATTCTGGAATTTTTTTTGGAATTTTAGACATCGAAAAGAATTTTAGAAACTCTCAGGAATTTTAGACAAAAATTGGACAATTTCAAGAATTTTAGAGCAATTGGAACTTTCACCTGACATATTGGAAACTTTTCACAGACAAAAACGTTGACAAAAAGTGCTTTTTTATATTCCAACCTACCAAGGAGAGGGGTCAGTCCAATCATATCCATTCCTTGTCAGCGGTTATTCACTAGAAAGGGTCCTACAGTGCATCCAAGCAGCGGTTTCTCACCGTAGTTTTGGAATCCGGATCTTTGCTTGATAGCCAATATGGAAGACTTTGCAGAGTGCGTCTTAGTTGGGGGGCAAACACGGCTAAATTTACAGTAAATGTATGGTATTTTGGCCGACTTTGAACCACTGTAGTGCCGCTAAAAAGAGATGGATTTCCACAGTGATAGTGTCTTTCAAAAGACATTTATACTGAGATTATTTCCATGAAATATAAAGAACAGATTCAAGCTACAACGACCATAAACGAATTTTTAAGATTCCATACAAACCCTTCTAAAACCATTGCCGGGAAATTAGAAGCAATATGAAAAGATTTATTATTCGAATGTACGGACATCATACCTTCCTTAATGGCCTTATTTTCCGTTGAATGAATGATGTCAATAAAAGTATTTAAAATAGTGGCAAAAGATGGAAATCTGTCTCTTTTTAGCGGCGCTTCAGCGGTTCAAAGTCGGCCAAAATCCCATACATTTACTATACATGTAACTTTAGCCGTGTTTGCCCCCCAGTCAAGATGGCGGTCAAAAACCGTGGAAGGGTCTAATAAAAGGCAATAGATCAAATATTAATTCTTGACTATAAATTAGCTGGACCCCCAATATTTTGCAATGGACCCCCAAATTTGAAAAAAATTGAAAAATTTGGTTTTTTGGTAGAGTTGGAGCTGGTTTGCTATAACTTGGGAATATGCAAATGTTTAAATTAAGTGGCAACTGTTGGAGGTGGCTAGTGGTGGATATTTAAATTTAAAAATTTGCAAATACTCTGAAATAAAGTCTTAGTGTATACTCAAACAGTGAGATAATATGGCACAAAAAGATGATTTTAATTCAGTTATTTCTGCACAGATTACAACATTTTCGTCCGCAAATTCTGTGCAAATTGCTCGCAAGTGAATAGCAATGGATATCTGGAGTTTGAGTAGCCAATCAGCGCACGCGCTCAACACTGTCCACTGTTTTGGTATATACTAAATAAAATTATCATTTAACCAATCACCAAATGTTACATGGTTAAAATTCCAGAGTCCAGCCAGAGCTTTGAAGTTGGAGGCAGGGAAAGAAAACCCAAATCTGACCGATAACTGGGATGATGCAGAAGGCTATTACAGTAAGATGAAGTTTTAATTATTGCGGGGGGTACAGAGAAAATGTTGATGCCAACGTACATTGTACATGTACATGTACATGTAAGTACATGTATATGCAAGTCATAACAGATTTTACTGGTCAACGGGGGGAGGGGGGGGGGGTGTTCTAGGGCGTTTGAGCTGTCAATGGGTCAAGCAGTCCAAAACTATGTTCCCTACATTAATTAACCCATTGACTCCCAGGGGTTCTGTCCAGTTTGGATGCCAAAGGGTTAATTAACCCATTGACACCTCAAACGCCCCAAGATGCCCCCAGTTGATGAGTAAAATTGTCTGGAGTTACAACATGGATAGTAAAATCCTTTTATTTCTTACATGTAGACTTAATTTCAGGAACTGCTCAAGATATCATGTTAGATTACTTGGCTGTGCAAGTTTCATGTTTTATTGAAGAAAAGAGGTGTCTGTTGAACTTAATGCCTTTGATAACCCAAATATTGGGTCTCTACTTCATAATTGTGCTACAGTAGTGAGTATCCTCAACTACAGTTAAACCTGTATATAACGGCCCCCCTTAGGACTTGAGGAACTGGCGGCTTAATACAGATGGCCGCATAATACAGGACCACTAAAAATACTCGTTGAGCATGGTCTAATGTCAATTTTAATGGCATATACAATGTAATACCAAAAACACTTTTGAGATCATTGAAGGTCGATTTATACACAGGTAAATTTGGTACAGTATAAACCATAATTATTCCAAAATGGCCACCATTACGCTATTCATTTGATGGCTTGGAAATTGGCCCTTCTTTCCTCGTTCTTAAACTTAAAATTCAAAAGAATATTTAACCTTGAACGAGGCAACAAAAGCCATTTTGCAAGTAAACAAAAGAGTACTAAAATGGTAGCCATTTTGGAATACGTTGTATGTAATTTGAAGAGGGCCTTGAAGGGAGATGTGTGCTGTATTGCTCTTTAGGAATTCGTATCAGTGAAGTACTTGACAAGCGGTATTGTGTCTATGGCTACACGGGAGCTGGTGTATTTGGCAATGTTGTGCGTGCAAGAGATCAGGCACGAGGAAACCAGGAAGTGGCAGTGAAAATCATCAGGAACAATGAGATGATGTAAGGTGCCTTACATGTGTGGTAATATTATTTATTTGGACAGCTAATCAAGCAGTAATTTTTGGCAGAGACCTAAACTTCCTCTGTTAATATTATTGTCTATTTTTACATAAGTATAGAGATTTAGGTACATTTCTGTGATGAAATAAAAATGACATACAATGTTTTCACTAGTGAAAAATTGCGAATCGGCCTTTTCATTGGTCGGACGATTTTTTTTTCACCAGTGAAAATTGTTGTAGCAGCCTTTTGATTGGCTAATATTATGTTGAACTTTGGCATGAGTGGCCTGTGCAACAACAGCGGGAGTAAAATTTGTAAGCATGGCAGCTGACTGGTGTATGGTTTTCAAAGTTTTTTGTGTTTTATTGCTTACATGTAGTTTTCTCCACAAAATACTTTAAAAGATCTTAAAAAAATTAAGTTTTTAAAGGTAAAGATTTCTTTTAGTTCAAAAATATTTTGCTACATGTATTTGTTTGGGGTTTTTGTTCATGATCGGTGCTTCTTGATAGCCTCTTGATTAACACTTACATGTACATTGTTAACTTTATGATCTCTGTACTTATAATTATAATGAACAGATTACTTCATGGTTGGCTCGTTTGTACGATTTTTATTACTCACTCGTTGTGAAGGATCTTTAAACTCACTCGTTCACTTCGCTCGCTCATTTGTTTACCCAATCCTGCACAACTCGTTAGTAAAAATCGTATGCACTCACCAACCATGAAGTAATCTATATTTCTAGCTCTTAGTCATACATATACAGTCGTATGTGTATGATAATACCTTGAACACCCGCAGATATGCGGCACCGTGAAATTAGCTGCTCAAATTTTGGAAAAAGGTTTTTTTGAAAGAAATCAAAAGAAATCCAAAGTTGAGTCTTTAGAAGTCTTCTTCATCCACTGTTCATCGAAGGTTAACTGACTATTAACATTGAAACGGAAAATACTTACTGTACCAACTTTTGACATATGATTCATCTTTTCCTGGTATTTGTTGACAGGAATTTCTTCATTCAACACAGTTTTTACATACTATTAGATTTTTGCATTACAACAAGAAAGCGAGCGGAACGTTCGTAGCTTAGTAACCAGGCATTGGATCAGACGTGAAGACTGATAACTGGACACCGGAAGCAGCCTTTTTCAGATGTTCGTGCAGATAAGCTGCACCCCTGATTTCTAGCAACTATTTTTGGGAAAAAGGTGTGGCTTATCTGCGGGTGTTTATGGTAACAACATTACGTGCACTTAAGCTCATCAACATAAGATAAACTTAAAAGCAAGTTTCTTACAGTTTGATGGAGAAACGTAGGAACCTAACCTCGTTCCCAGGGTCTTCAATGACAAAGGAGGCAGAGAAGATAGTCCCTGGAAACGAGGCTGAGCAGCCCTGAAAACCTGAAAGATTTTACTCCCCAGAAACCGCTGTCAGCAGTATTATTATTATTACAGTTAAAAGCACCTTCATCCTGAACTTTCAGTTCTTGCGAACCTTGCCTCATTTATTCAAAAAGTCTACGGTGTTATCGATGGGATACTACCAAATCAAAGCGATCAGTGAGTTATCCTCTGGACTGCGATAATTAATTTTTATCTTGTGGGTGGATAGTGTCATTGATCTTGTAAACAACCAAGACCACCTGACAAGAAATGAGGAGGAATGAAAGAGGGAAAGCTTGCCAGTAGTCTAAAATGATGGCCTGACTGATAAACCAACATGAAGCAAGTAATGAATTCAAGTATGATGACTAGGTTGAAGAGAACCTTTCCCCTTGCCAAAACCCGAAAGCCACTGATGTAAACTGTCTTGGGTTGATATCACTGAATTGCTTCAATTTTTTTGTAACCTTGCCAAAGTAACGCTACTTGAAGCACATGTACAGTGTGTTTTAAATTGAAAATATTTCCACTTACGCACTTAGCCCCGCCACATAAACACTTTAATACCCAGTATCCACTGACTGGAGCCTGTAACATGAGATACAGTACATGTAATTTTATAAACAACGATATTATGTATAGTTAAATGTTATTTTGTTGAAACAATCATGACAGGCACAAAACTGGTCTGAAAGAGTTGGAGTTCTTAAAAAAGCTGAATGCTGCTGATCCAGATGACAAATATCACTGCCTGCAATTGTTTCGACATTTCTTTCACAAGAATCATCTTTGTCTAGTGTTTGAATCTCTGAGGTGAGCAAAAAGTACATGTTACTCAGGATTGCCATATGGCGATGATAATGATGATGATGATGATGATTACCAGTATTTTTATTTTTGATAAACTGTAAACTTTTTTCACGCTAGTTTTGTGTTATCACTTCTCAGTTTTTTTCTTGACTTTCTTTCTGGAAACTGTTACCTAAAATCGGTTGTGTGTGTGTTATACATGTACAAGGGTAAAAATAATATGATAGGTTTATTGACAGCCTCCTATGCAGTGTACATGTACAATTTACACTGTATAGTGTATGATTGAACCACAAGTTAGCAGACCACATCAGCTGTACAGTTGAGCACTGCATCTAGAAATCCAGTGGATGCTGTTTTTCAGTGGAATAATATTGTATCAGTGAGGTTCATTGTCCTTTTTGCTTATTGTTTTGTGTGATTCAAAAATGACACAGTCATAGCGAATCTGTGACAAGATAGTTCTCTTCCCCACAAGGGTAAACAACAGTCAACATTTCGAATGTGTGGATTCCACATAGCTGCATGTATTGTTATTTGTGTTTCCTTATTTATTGCAGCATGAACTTGAGAGAGGTTTTGAGAAAATATGGTCAGAACGTTGGATTACATTACAAAGCAGTGCGATCTTACAGTCAGCAGCTGTTCCTTGCCCTGAAGTTACTGAAAAAGACGGGTATCATTCATGCAGACATTAAGCCTGATAATATCTTGGTAAGATTTCGTACTTACAGTGTATTTATTAATGAATCCTGTATTGACCACTAAGGCACCAATCCTCAGACACACTGACATGCCATTGATGGTCATTAATTTACCTACATTGTCGTGTGAGCTATCTTTTTTTTTAGTTAAAATTGGTTTTCAGCCTGCATAATCCTTTCCCTGTTGTTATCACTGAAAATTGCAAAGGCCCTATAAACATTTTTTCCATGAAACGCAAATCAACAAGCTTACTGAGGTAGATTTCGATAAGCCATTTTGGCTATAAATTGCTGGTCAGTTAACCCATTCACACCACAAATGCCCTAGTCTTAAAATCCAAATCCAAATCCAAATCCAAGGAAAAGAGTTGCAAGTTACATGCTTCAAGGTCACGTGCTTCTGGTTAGAATGACAGGCCCACTTGTTTTGACCATTTTAGTTGAATTTCAAGTCTTTTAGATTACCTGATGGAGCTCTTGAGAAGTATGTTGGACTACACAAGTTTGCATCATAATTTATTCTTGTATTTAGAACACAGGGAGTCGGATATCAGCTTTTTACTCGTTTACTCCTGAACTGCCCCCCTCCTTGACGAGTAAAACCGTCTTGGGTTTTGAGTGGAATTCTTAGAGACTCCTGAAATGCCCTCCATTGACAAGTACAATTTTCTGGCGTTGGGAGTAAAATCTATTAAGACTCACTCCAAGGAGTCAAACTTAGGGTTAAGAGCCTTTTTTGGAACCAGTGATTGATAATGCAGTGTGCACCATCTCTTATTTTGCAGGTGAATGAAACTAAGCTGGTGGTGAAATTGTGTGATTTTGGGTCAGCCTCATTTGCTTCAGACTGTGATATTACACCGTACCTAGTCAGCCGCTTTTACAGAGCACCAGAAATAAGTAAGTTTTTTAAATTAAGAAAGCAATGAACTTTCAATGTACATATATTTGCGCAACAACAATAATGATAATGAAATATTTA
This sequence comes from Montipora foliosa, assembly GCF_036669935.1. Classification (NCBI taxonomy): domain Eukaryota; kingdom Metazoa; phylum Cnidaria; class Anthozoa; order Scleractinia; family Acroporidae; genus Montipora; species Montipora foliosa. The sequence continues at coordinate 19,894,297 of NC_090869.1, read as the reverse complement.
CAGTTGTAAGTCTCAAGTGTATTTAGCACTGATGCATTAATTGCGGCATTATAAAAATTATTATTTAATAATATAAAAATCAAATAATTATAAAAATCAAATCAATTCAAAGCAACACATATTAAATCATACATGTAGCGTCATTTTTTGAGGAGAGGGGAAAAACAGTGTAGCTGGAGAAAAGCCACTTGGAGCAGAGTAGAGAACCAACAAACTAAAGTCACATGATGCCAAATCTGGGAATAGAACCTGGGAGGCGAGTGTTCTCACAAATGCACCATCCCTGCTTTATTGAACAGAGTTGTTTATCCTGTTCAATAATATTATTGTAATAGCAAGAGAAATACAAGGGGTAAAAATGGAGATACACCTATCTAGTGTTTGGTGCACCTACATACATGTACTACAATAATTATTGAAATTTTCAGCACACCTAAAATTTATGGAGTGGTGCATTCTATTAATAACAACAACTTTTACAATAAGAATAGGTTTTATTTGCCATTGGACACTTAATTGAGGCAAAGCTTTCCTTCTGGATAATGCATTTATAAGTGATTTTGCGTGGGGCTTTTTTGCTAAAGGTCCCCAATCTCTGCCATGACCGATTATCTGAGAAAAAGTAGTGGTTCTTTCTTGTGTATTTAGTACTGTAGCGTCGCCAAGTGCAAGGATTGCAGGAATATGAATCAAAACAGACCAAGATACACAACACAAGACTATAACTATACTAATAACCCAAGACTCAACTTGCATTGCTTACACGAAACTCTAAAAATCCTAAAACAAATACAAACGGCTAAACAAAGAAGTCCTATCGCACTGAATAGGGAGCTTAAGATCTACGACGGCGACGTCGACGAAAACGTCACCTCAAAATAGAACTTTGCTCTAGTAAAAGTCTTTCGCGATTATTCCATCTCGTTCACGTCGTACAATGTGGGCGAAGTATCCTAAAAATAAATTGGTACGAGCGGTTTCCGACTGAAAATAGAGAATGAAAGATTCTCTGTTGCATGCTAACGTTGTCGTCAAAACCTAAAATTCAGTGATTTCACGTCGTCGTCAGGCAGAGAACCGCAAAGATGTGAGCTAAAATCCGTGCTGCACGTGCAGCACAATTATTTATGCTCTTTTAACCAATGATATCATTGTTTTCTGGCGTTTTCAACGACGTCGTCGTCGTAGATCTTAAGCTCCCTAATAACAGAGTACTTGTTGCGGCCATAGAAAATTCCCAACGTCGCAAAGAAACCCTAAATATAAACAAGTGACAATCTGTGCCAGTCATGAAATCATAGCTTCGCTACAGTACTGTTGTCCTAGCTACAAAATTTCTTTCGTTATCAAGTATCCTCAGAAGTAAAATAACGTAAAAGTGCCTGTCCCAATTTTCCTTACAAGTTTGGTTTTGGCTTTGTGAAAAAACTTTGTTTGATTGTGCAACATACGATTTCCTGTGATCTGGTTTGATGTACTGTCTGCACAATAAATTATTAGTTGGTTGATAAAGATGATTATTACATGTATCTGATGTGAAATTCATGTATTTCTTTCCATAGTTATAGGAGCAAAATATGACTATAGCATAGACTTGTGGTCTGTGGCAACTACATTGTTTGAGCTCTACACAGGAAAGATCATGTTTTCTGGAAAAACTAACAATGAAATGCTGAAACTCATGATGGACTATAAAGGTAAAATACCCAACAAAATGGTGCGGAAAGGAGCTCTTCGAGATCAACACTTTGACGAAAACTGCAATTTTCTTTATCAGGAAGTGGACAAAGTTACTCAAAGGGTAAGTTTAAGTAATAAATAAAGATGTTAGTGTTCGTTTCACAGACCAATGTTGGGCAAGATCAAAACAAAGCTTCTCCTTATTCCCACTAAGGAAACTCCTAATATGGGCAGTAAACAGTTAGATTGCCCAATCACATTACTGCATTTCAGATAATGTCAAAGCAAAATGCAGATGACATTGTTTGCATCCCCGTTCGCTAAGCCAACGAAAATTTGCGCTTGTTTGTTTTTGTTTGATAAGCCAAGTAAATGCTTTGCATTTTTGTTTACGTGGTATTTTTACGTTTATTTTTCAAGGTCATGTGATAGTCGCTCTAATAGGTACATGTGCATGTACTTGACATCTGCAAAAAAGTACCATAATATCCAGCAATAGATTAATCCTCACATTCACTAAATGTGAATTAGCTTTTACTATACAAGTGGCATCGGCGTCCATGCAGCAGCAGTGCAGTTTTTTTTCTCGATTTTCATGCAGTGCTCAACCTTAGCAGGGCTCGAAATTAACGAAAAAATCCAGTCGCATTTTTCGATAAGATAGTCGCAAAATCGCCCCACTGCATTGTCAGTGGTTTAGCAAAAAAATATGAGCCCGCAATACTTGTGTGTAAAGAAACCACTGAAAATGGGGAATGATCGAAGGAATGGAGCTGTGCACGTAACATCGCAGCTAAATTACTCTACAATTACACTATCTTCAGAGAAAATTGAGAGTGAGAAACAAAATAATTTTGTCATTTATTTATTTATTTTAGCAAAAGTAGCAGCAAAGTGGCAACTGCTACCCCTTTTGTTTCGAAAGAACAAAGGTGACAACAAGTCACAAATTTGCGACTTCTCCAGATATTTTAGTCGCAAAGGAAAAAATTAGTCATAAATGCGACTGTATTGGTTGCAATTTCGAGCCCTGCAGGGATAGTCAGCCTTCTCAAAACCGGCCGGTCGACGGCTCAATGAGCCACCTCCTCAGAAAGCTTGACCGTCTCCTTCCAGTCAGATAATGTCAGACACAACACATTTCTATCTCGAACCTGAAGTCACTGGAGATATTATAAAAGCTTGAAAAAAGTTTGTTTCACATACAAGTTTGCGTCCCCAATATTTTTTTGGGTCGTGCACATTTAATGTTTATTTAACTAACATTCCACTATTTCTTATCAGACTCCAAGCAAGTGTCAATTCCTATACGTGAAATTTTGTCACTTTAAATCCCCCAGATTGCACTAAATTGCATCTGTGAATGTCTAAATTTTAAAAATTCCCTAAGGGAGCATGCCCCCAGACCCCCCCTAGAACCTTGTGTCCTTTGGGTACTCGCTTGGGTGCCTTTAGCACCAAACCGTCTCCACTTTCCTTATGACCTGCTCCCCAAAAATATTTTGAGAAGGCTGATAGTAAAAAATGGGTTTGGGCTAGTAATATTTTAGAACATCTAACCACTGGGCTACTCAAGGTAGAACAGGTTTTGGAAAGACAGTTTTAATCGCGACAGAGAAAATAAACAAAAAAAGAAACTGATCTCACATTTTGGGATAGATAACTCCATTAATTTTGTGGTCTGTCTGTGAACACAAATAGACTGGTAGGAAGAATGAACACTAGTGGGACCCAGTAATTCATGGACAGGCCGCCATCTTGTAATATGTTGATCACAATCTTTGATTTTAATTGGGCCCTTGATCAGTATGAAGAGGATAGACACCTTTTTTCAAGAAATGTGATAAGCCTGAGGAGGAAGGAAGTCAAGGAAGATGAGGCACAACCAAGCAACTCAAAACTGAAAAATCCTGGCTATAATGCCTCTAGGGCAGTTGCCAGATGGCTTAACTCAGGGGAAGGCTGAGGAGACCACAAAAATGTCCACAGATTAAAAGGATTTACTAGTCTTTATTTTTCTTTGCACAAAGTAGTAACAATAATTATTGAGTCTTGAGCTCTTTATCATTCAATCACAAAATACAACGTTGAATGCAACCTTTTAATGACTTTGTAACCAGATGTTTGTACCAATTCTAATCATGTGAGCTAAAGGACAGGCTTAAGATCCAAGCGCTTTCTTCGTGTGCATTTTTTGTAGCTTGATATTATTCGATTATTACTAATAAACAAAAGGTGTCGTTGATTCTAGGAGCAAAATTAATTGTATTCACTCAGGCAGATTTGTCTCTATCGAGACCATTAAGTGTGCAGCAAGATCAAAAGTTTGATCCCGGGCTTGGCTCCCAGGGAATGACTTTTGGCTAGTAATTTCTAACCTCCCTAGCCCAAGGACAAGTCAGTTAAAAAGTTAAGGTCAAGCACTGCTGTGTCTGTGGTTGGTGATTAAGATGAACAGCCATCTTGGTATTGATCACTGAAAATATTTCTTGCTCATTCAATGTGGCATTTGCTAAGTTTAGCGAAAAACCGTGTTGATGTCTCTCACAAAGAGAGAATAATATTAATTTTTCTGTCTTTCTTCAACCAAGGGATAAAAAGAAACTTGCTAAGCAATCCAATCACCTCAAACTGATGCTTATTCTATCTCTACTTTTACATATGTACGTTTATCATCATAATCTTCAACTAGTCGTCAGCTTCATCCATACAAACTTGATTTTCTTCTCAGTACGGGTCTCATTTTTGAAGAACGAATATTAATTAAGCAGTTCAGCATCCCTTATCGAGGACCAAAAATCTGGAATTTATTGCTGTTTCACTAATTAGCTCACCATCTATTTTTTTTTAATAGCAAACTGAAGGCTTACCTTCTTGAAATCCGATTAACCATAAATTTAAAGTTTGTGTTGTATTTGCTCACTCTGTACTGTACCATATATAAATGTAATTATCCGAGGAGGCCTGTTTAATATAAGCTCTAAGCTTCACTAGTCTTCCTTGTCACACCATTCTTTATTTAATTAACAGCTGTATTGTAAAAAAAAAGTATTTACATCATTGCCAACGTTGCAGTGTTTAACAACGGAAGCAAGTTGCTGCCAAGTTTGTGCAATGCATAGCCTGTGTGCAAACTCAACTCATCACAGATGAGGGAACAGTGTCAATCCTGTTTTTGTGTTTTGCTAATCTCTCATGGTCTTTTTCAGGCAAAGATCACAGTTTTGGGTGCAATTAACCCCAATAAAGAGGTGGTTGAATCTTTACTTGGTTACAAAAGGCTGAACGAGGAACACAAACGGAAAGTCATGCAACTCAAGGACCTGTTAGACAAGTGTCTCATGTTAGACCCAGCCAAAAGGATCTCACTCAATCAGGCTCTTTCACATCCTTTCATCACAGAAAAGGTTTGAGCCGTCGAACACTGTTCATAAGACTTGATTTCTTTTATCTTTTGCCTTCATCTATTCCGTGCAGTCTTGGTTACAATGAAATACATTCAGGGGCCTTGGAAATGGAATTGGTGCATAATAACATACTGGTAGTTGCATCGTGTGTGTTTAGTTGAATGTCCCAAAGGGGAAAAAAACTTGGATGAATAAACAGACCAGTTTGAATGCCTGATAAGACAGATAAAGTGATAGTAAGACTTAAAGTGCCCTTAAACTCAATTTTTTTTATTCTGGAAAAATCAAATGTCAGCCCCATAAAACATGTATTTTATGTTGCTAACTAGTAATTTGTTGTGATTTTGCCACTAAGAGGCCCAACAACATGTGGTAAGTTAAAAAAAATTGCTGCTGCTTGTCCAACAGCTGAGCTGGTAGAAGGCATTGGTCCATTCCCGAAATAACATCAAAAACTGCTTTGCATTGCAAAAAATTACTATCAGAACTGGACTGCAAAATAGTTTATGATGTTATTTCAGGAATAGATCTGTTCCTCATACCAGTTTGACCATGCGGCAAATGACTGCCAATTTTGTAAACTTTAAGCAACTCATGGGGCTGTTTAGAGGCAAAATGGTAACCAGTTAATGTAAAATACATGTTTTATGGGTCTGAAATTTGACTTTCCCGGAAATGAAAAAAGTAAAGTTAAGGGGCACTTTAAAAAAAAGGTGGGGAGACCCCCTTGTGCTGAACCTGGCTTTCGATAATTTTTCCTTTGGGCAAGTTGCCTCTAAGAGTTATTTGGGATGCTAGATTATGGCTAAATAATTAAAAGGAGGTTGTCTTCTCCTGTTCATTAAAAATTATCAATGTTAAATTTTTTATACATGCAAGTTTTTTTTGGCCTTTTCTGTTTTAAGTATATTAATTTTGATTCTCAACTTTGTGGACACATTATACAGTACAGGTGCTGTATTTAGTCTTTTTACCTCTCTTACTGACTCATAACACTGTTTGCCATGTTTAACCAATTTTAATATTATTAAATAATGTAATTTTAGCATGTATTTTATGGCTCTGGTAAAGACCCCCTGTGGAGAATTCAGTGCATTCCTTGCAATTTTTGCCATTAGTCATGCAATTTTCTCCCCAGCAAATTTGTTCTTTCAGGTACATGTACCATCATTCTTGTACTTTTTCACCAGTTATCTTGAACAATTATTTGCATTTTCAAAAAGTGGGAGGAAATGACAAAATTGATAATCTCCTTGATTTGTGAGGTTATGTAGCATTAAAGTTAATATGCCACTTAAGGACGTTCGCGCTAATTGTTTGTGCGCAACGTTACTGCGCAGGTAACGCGACTGTAATATGTCACGCATTACTTCGAGCATTAGTGAAGTTAAGGTTTTAGAACCTTTGCAAAAACCGTGGACGATAAGTCTTGCACAGCGTTGGATCAGAGAAGATCGTGATCAGTCAAAATTGATTAAAAATATTTATGAAAGTCAAGTAGACTACTGCACGACTGATATTCGCGAGGTTTTATCAGTCGTGCACTAGTCTACTTGACTTTCATACAAATTTTTCAAGCATCAGTTAAAATACCATGGCGACAAAAACGCCGAGGAAAAAATTCCAGGGCGGCAAAAGAATGGCACATTTATTTCCGAATCATTTTGAAACTTCAAAGAGAAGTGAGCGCGAGGATGGAAAAGCTCTGGAAAAGGTAGCTGATCGAGTAGACTAGTCGCTGAAAGTTTGGAAAACTCGAGGACGAACCGTTGCGTAAATTTAATGGGGCTGTTTCTTTGTAATGTTTTTATTACCCTACGAACTTAAGTTCAAAGTGAATGCATGTTTTTAAAGTTCTTTTCCTTTACTTTCGTGAAAATTGAGCAGTATTTTCGTCCTCGTCCGCTTGAATAGTGCGGACCTGCGTGGTGACAATCAGCGATTGAATTTCACAAAAAAGCACACTCCAGAGGATGAGCATGACGGCAATGGAGAGATATTATAGAAAACACCAACCAAATGAAGATGACCCCTGCTTAAAACTTCGTTGCTATGGTCGAGAAAGGTTTTTTTCTGTAAAAACCTTTCATCTCTTCAACGATCGATCCTCTCTTGGGTTCCAGTCCTTGCCCGACAGGTCACGCAAAAGCGTGAGAAACGAACTTTTCCAAGAGCTTTGCAAAATCACATCGATTTTACTCGTTCAGATCATCGGTGACCCCTATTTTTTTAATCATGAATCACTTACTTTACTTACTATCTACAAAATATGATGAAATGAAAAAATTCTCACCGTAAGAAGTTATCTTTTTTTAACATTTTCTTTCCTCGTGCCATCGAATTCCGATAGTGGTTGCAACGGATAGAGCTTACGAAAACGCTCGTCGAGGATGAACTGTACTGTTTACCACATCCCTAGCGGCATACAATTATCTAAAAATCTCACTCCTAAAAACCTATGCACGGAAACTTTCACTCCAACAGTTTATTTTTATGATTTTAGATGGATGAGCAGATGAGCCTACATCTCGCTATTATGACCGATTTCTCGAAATTAAGGCATTTTTCCACTGCCATTTTCTCCGAAACAAAGTCGGTGACCCCCATTTTTTTTTTCATTTTTGGAGTAAGTACTTTATGACCTAACTCTAGGCGAGAAATGAAGAAAATCTCACCGTAGGAAGATTTTGGCGCGAACGTCCTTAAGTCTTGAATGTAGTTTGTGCATGAAAAACAGTTTTATGGGTCAGATACAAGTTATGTTACAGTTAGCTTTTGGCAGTCTTTGTTGAACCTTTAACATTTAGATGCAACAAACCCTTAGATGCGATATGCAAAAATTATTTGCAGCGGCAAGAGGTGATATTTTTAGAACAATCCGTTGTTGTGTAAATCAAAGCTCCTCTTCAAAGAATAGGTAACAACTGATTTGCCATAGTTTTTGCTGCGGTTGTCACCTCATTCATGATGTTAACTATCAGAATTTTAGCTACTTAGGTGTTAGAGATAAGTGTACAGTTTTGGATTGTCATACAAGAAACCTCCATCCAGTGTTCATGAACGAAATTTAATTATGAATTTATCCCATCTACATGTCATCCACTTGAATTGGGAGAATAGTAAACAGTGGAGTGTTCTCTTTTTTTCTGTATATACAAAATAATAGTTAATATTTTTTAAGCATATATGCTTGCTTACTGGCTTGATGCTATCATTGCTTTTGAAAGTTACACGTAAGGTAAATAAATGACAGAAGTTTTTTTGAGGATCATAAGTGTCTTGGACCATTCAGTGCAAATTTAGGGGACTTTTTTTTGCATTCGATCCAGCTGTAAAACAATTTAGGGCAACAAGTCGCACACAAAATTGGTTCAGATTAGAAGAGGAGTTTGAGGGGGAAGGGAGGGGAGAAGGGGGTGGGGGGGGGGGGGACTCTTCACAGTGTCAAGCAGAGCTGGAAGGTCTGACGTGGACAAGTTCTGCAGCCCACTACCTTTGTGGCAGAAATCTTTGCAGTGTTTAAGTTTTGTGTTCCATTTAAGAGTTCTTTGTCATCTAACAGTCAGCGTGCAGAGGGTTTCATTAATTAACCCTTTTACATTTGATGCATTGTCACTGCATAGCTCATTATTAACCTTGAGGATTGGGGGAAGGTACATGTACCCCAAGATTTTTGTCGTTTCTGATGAAACAGCTGAATGTAATAATGCAAGTCTATCCGAAATGTACTTTACCTGGTATTATGTAAAGTGCTCGTCAGGAGCTTGTCTTGCTCAGTGCCATAGAGATTAGAGGTGGAATGAAAGTTATGGATGACTGGAAACACGTTGTGACAGCTCATCAAATTATAATTCCTTAAAAAGTTTTTTTTTGCCAGCATACTGGCATTAGTTATTTGACTCCTTGCGTAATGAAGAATATTACATTGTCTTTGTTGATGATTTGAATATTTTACAGGTTTCCCAGCAATCTGAATAGCAATGACTTTCAAAGGATTACAGATTAAAACTTCATTCTTCTTAATTGGAGGTATTACTGATATCATCAAGGAGATTTTCCAACTTGAAATAGCTTTGTTACCTCGCCTCTCGTTGTTGTCCACACTGGAGAGGGACCGTCACTTTTTGCGCTTAAACTATAAATGTGCAATGACTACTGACTACTTCCCATAATTAGGCTCTTGTGGGTAGTCACCAAGAGCTGAAGTTTAATTGAGCAATACGTAAATTATGGACCAGTTATTAAAATCCCATCTTCTAATCTAACTTGTACTGCTTAAGATGAGATTAGTTATGGTAAAACCCGCACATAAGAACCTAGTGATGTAAGAACCTACAGGCTGAAATTTGGCACTTAAATACCCAAGAATATAAAAACCTCTTCAGCCTGGCAACGAAAAAAGGTTCCTAATAATCACTTCAATTTGACCTTCTGACAAAACGTTTTTGTGTACAGGTGTATGTTTTCTTAGATTTACATTTGCGTGGATTTTCACTAGAAATATGCTACGTTTTCCACAAAGCTCCAAGGCACTACAATATATTGTTGTTATTGTTATGAGTCTTAGTATTATTATTATTATTATTATTATTATTAACATTGGACTTTAATTTTTTTATTCTAGAACATGCATTTTATAATTCTTCAATTTTATTCATTTGTTGTTTATTCTATTTTAATACAAACTGAATTCTTGAATCTTTATTTTTATTTATCTCTCTGCCATTCATTTATTTATTATTTCCTTTTGTTTCTTACATAATTTACATAGCCCAAAATGTTTTGTTCAGCAAACAAGGCAAGTGCTTAACCCATTAACAGCACAATGTTTCTGCCAATGGTTACAATACGACAACCTCTGAAAAATAAGAACCTAATAAGAACCTAATCCGCCTGATTTGTGAAAAACTCTCCCAAAATATAAGAACCTGTTCAGCCTGACCTTGAAAATTCTAGGTTCCAAAATGCGGGATTTTATTGTTTCACTTGGTGTTGGGTGCATTCTTTTTTGTTTTATTCCGGTATAGAATTAAGAGAATAATTTGAAACGCGGCTTATTTTAAAAGGAGTAATGATGCATCCCAAAAGGACGTCGAAATCAGTTTTTCCACGGTTCGTGATATTCTCAAAGGAATGTGCCCAAAAAGTGTTTGCAATTGTACGTTCATTATTTAGGGCTCAGAGTTTTATCCAACATGGTTTCCCATCAGTGTTCTTTTTATTTTTCCAGGTGGTAGAAGTCCAGTCATTGGTAACGAAAGGTACTGTGACATTTCAAACCCTTTGTAATGTTACTTAAAAGCCAGATTCGTGTGCGTCTCGAAAACTTTTGTATTTCAAGAATCTGATTTTAAGGCCTTGAAAGTACTTTTCTCGGTTTTTGGTCTTGGAAAATTCTTGAGTCGAAGGATGTTATGGCATACAGATTAACCGAGAAGCAAGAGCACATCTGTTGTTGAGTGTCTCGAAAGGCTTTCAAAATGTGTGAAAGAACTGTTTTGTGCCCGAAACAGGTTTCAATAGAAACTTTGTTTGGCTCAACATAAACTCAAAAAGAAGCCCTCTTGCCTTTTTCAGATTTGTCCAGGAAAGGCCTTGATCTTTTTGTGCTCATAAAGAGTACCATAAATGATCCATAAGGTTATTTTAATATTGCAACATCAATTGTCCAATTTAAGAACACTATGATTACATTTACAACCTCGATTTAACAAACCTTTACACAACGAAGTCCCTAGCCTCCGTAGCCTGCCGTTTTTTTCGGTTGCGGCGCGCCCGAGCAAGCAGCGAAACCTCCAGAGGAAGGGGCGGGGAGAAGAAGATTCTTTGTTCCGCAGACCCATTTCCCCTGCGGCTTCGGCCTCCCAAGCTGACAAATCGCAAAGCTACGGAGGGTTCGACGTTCTGCGTGAAACGATGTTCATTAGAGAGGTCGCAGCATTGGTCCATTGTGTTCACAGTTCAGAAACTGTCTTGCTATGTGTGGCTTACTTGTGTGGCAGATACAAGTAAATTTTCAAAGGGTAAACGGGGTATCTTTGCTACAGATGGAGAAATTTATGGAAAATTCTTGTTTAGGCACTCTTACCTTTTTTACCTTTGTTTTTTTTTTTCGGAATTCGACTGAACTTTGTTGCTTCTGTTTGAATTGTTACTTATGTACTTCTTTTCCTTTCGTAGGTGAGTCGTGTTTGGCGTTTCGTTTCAATCGATACTTGTCAAATGCAGATTCAGGCTGTAAACATCCAACCGCTATTTCCATTGATTGATACGGCTGAAGTCGGTCGTGATTGACCGAAAGCAAGGGATCAGGATGAGGACAAATAATTTTCGTAACAGAACGTCCAGTTTTTTGCGGCTTTTTCCTTATCCCCGCGTGTTAATGGTGAGCACTAATAGAGTGTATTCATGTGACGTCACGGCGGCCATGTTGGTGTCCCTAAACAATGGAACGGTGGCCATGTTGATATTCCCAACGAATCCTCCGGGAATTGATCTGCTCTGTTATCATGCAAACGCTTTCTTTTGTTCCGTTGGAAAAACAAGGTTACTGATCACGTGAGTGCAAACAGTATTGGGTGCACTGTAGGTATAAATGAAATCAAACATTGGTTTTTGTGGAGAGGGGAAAACCTCTCGGAGCAAGCAACTAACTCAACCCACGTGTGACGCCGAGGCTGGGAATCGAACCCGGGCCACATTGGTGGGAGGCTACTGATCTCACCGCTGCGCCAGCCGTGCTCTTCGTCGACGTCAACGGATCGAACGCAATAATAACACAGGCCTGGGAATGCGGTTATTATTGGCGATATCGACTGGTAACTTTGTTCTAAGAGGAACAAAAGATCGTAGCTAGGACTGATTCTTTAAGGAAGTTGAAGGTCTCCTCCATGACGTGTTCAGAGACAGTGGCCCATTCAAAGATCTGATGAACCCACTTAATTAAAAACCCGTCGGGACGGGACTGAGAGGGAAAATCGATACTAAACGTTTTCCCCTGATGGTTTTCTTCCTGATCCAATCAACTTTCCCTGGGTCTCTGAGAATATGTTATTAACGTTGGAAATAACCTATTTTCTGACCCTATTCTCGTCAGCGCGAGCCTTGATCTTATGATATGGGGTGTTGTACCCTTGCCTTTTGAAAAGTAAAAACGACTCCCCAAGCCGTTTTTGTCAGTCTCAACACAGAAAGGCCGGAGCCCGGTTATTTCGATGAATGACGCCAATGTATCCGTATGCAGGAAGGGTGCGCACACCGTTCTCAATTAAATGATGCAGTGTACGCACAAGAGGTCTTTATCTTGTGGATGGGATTGGTAAAACCCTTTACTCAGATGTCTCCCAATGACTGGCAGTTAAACGATAAGAAAAGGGACCAAACGCCACAAGCCCACCAACTCTCTCTCTCTCTCTCTCTCTCCCATCGATCCCAGTTGCCCTTTTAGCCCCCCCCCCCCCCCTCCCCCCCCTCACCCCCCTGGGAAAGCCTCTTCATAACGGGAGTCTTAGCAGCATCACTGTTTCCTCGTAGCCTTAGATGTTTTGATAAGCAAAATAAACTTGGTACCGTGTCTGACAATTCTTGTGTCGTTCCCTTTTCGATACGATTTTATCTACCGTGAAATCCCAGTGGTCAACAAAACAATCCTTGTTCAACTCCCCGGTCGTATCTTCACTTGGGGTCTTTTGAACAAACTGCATGAGAAGGAAGCGTTCCCTGCGTAATGAAACCTATAAATTTCGAGACCTCCACTCTCCAATAGAACGAACGTCGTAGACCCACCTCACATTGTATTTATCCCTGTCAACTGTGAGATTTCTGTTATGGTTGAGCTTCTCAGATTGTTCCAGACGTAAGACCGAGTTAACCTACGGAAGGATTACGATCAAGAGTGTTACCCAGAATGCGTGAATATCATTCATTCACTCACAATCTTTGGTTACTCTCCTAGGGCGTTCTAGCGCGTAATGGAGGTAATAGACCATATTCGTATTCTCGGTGTTGGACTGGAACTAGCTTGCAATGGAGGCTTATGCGGGGGAATATATTAGAAAGTAAAGATTCCCCCGCATTAGCCTCCATTGCAAGCTAGTTCCAGTCCAATACCGAGAATACGAATATGGTCTAATTATTAGCCAATATCAAAAACACCATAATATTCTTTGTTTGACCCTCCAAGATTTTGCATAAGCATTGTTTCCAGTTTATCTTGTGACCATTTTAAGTCCCAAGAGAAAATAAAAACACTGCTTATGCAAAATTTTAGAGGAACAAACAAAGAGTATTATGGTATTTTTGTTATTGGCTAATTGGGGACATATTCAGGCCAAAACACATCCGACAAAACTTGAAAGTCTAACCATTTGCGGATGTAATGATAAAGGGAGCACTTTATTGTCAATTATTCGTCAGTTATTTGAAGTCCCCGAGTGTTGGTATGACCGGAGTGGAACTCGCGCCTTCCCGCACGTTAGTGCGATGCTCTATCAACTGACCCAATCGGTCGGCGGTGCCCCTTGAAAATAAAGCGCTTTTCTTAATATCGGGAGTAAAACAAAAAAGTTAGCAAAGCCAATGATTATCCGGATTTCTCTACCAGTTAACGTCCATCTGCATTCAGACGCTAGCGGTTTTGCCTATGGATAGATTTTCCGCGGGAATAGCGCCTCGAAATTAAGCGCGAGGATTTCAGAGTAAGCCCGGGGCAGCGCATCCCACGCATGATTTGAGAGCAAATCGGAGCACTCTGAATAATTCAATGGTTGTCGTTGGCTTTGCGCCCACCAGAACCCAACTAATAACGTATCCAAACTGTTATCAGCTATCCTCTCTCGGGGGAAGGGCTCAATTCCGCTCTCCGGCTATAAAAGAACGCCTGTTTACAATTGAGTAACATTCACGTGAATCTTGGTCAGAATGTTACTACAGTAATTACAAAATCTGTTGGACAAATAAGAGGGGAAGGTTTCTGATAATGGTAATTATAAGTATTGAATAAATCTTCCTTGCGTATGACACAATAAAGATTGTTTTTGCTTATCGAAAATTCCACGGTTGTACGTCATTTGGTGCTATTAACGCTGACCAGGAGCCCATCACCCGGAGCGTGTAACTTAACTATACTTGTGCAACGGCGTTTTCACAAGTAAGGTTATTTTTAGATTGAATTTCCCGCTAATGAGACTCCCACAGGAGCCCGTGGGCTCCTGCGCTGACAGAGCATTGGGAACTTGAACAACGCAATGAAATCGCTGTTTCATCCCTGCTAAGGGACATGTTTCTGCTTCTATATCGAAGCGAGGCTACAGAAGACTATTTGCGATTGGCAGGAGGGTATTAAAGCATCGTCCCAAAGCCGTTGAGCTGGGCTTGTTCCGATCCCTTATATTGGTGTCTTGCGCCAGTGTAGTAGTGCCAAGAATTCTGACCTCCCTGACTTTGCATTTCTTAAAGATGCGCTCTACCGTTTTAGCCACATTCTCTGCTTCGCCATTAGACTGTGGGTACCTCGGGGACGGTGTCAAATGGTTGAATTCCCAGGTCCGAGCGAAGGCAACAAACTCCGCCGAGGCGAACTGGGGTCACTGTAGGTAACTAGGATATCGGGTATGCCGAAACGCGCAAAGACTGCTTTAAGTTCCTTGATAATCAATCTTGTCGTCAATGCACGCGTGCAACTTCAGTATAGTCCAGGTCACACAAGTCAGCGGCCATCTTGAACGAGGGTCTTCCCACGAATTCATGCTGCTGGATTGGTTCCTTTCTCTGCTCATATTTGTGCGCCATGCAGAAATCGCATCTCGCTTCGTACTCCTTCATCTCCGTTGACATCAGTGGGCGGTATATGCAATCGCATGCTCGTCGAATCGGATGCAAGCTTCAACACCAACGTGGGATGCGTAATTAGTTCCTAAAGAAGAGAGGCTGGTACGACAAGTTGAATGCCCTTTAAATTCTAGTTCATGCATCTCGGCTTTTACGGTGTTCGAAGGCCAACCATGCTGTGTCACCATCACGCAATTCCTGGAAAACAGGGTCTTCTGCTGAAGCCTGTTTTATCTGGCGCCATCGAGCTTCTCTGAC
This sequence comes from Montipora foliosa, assembly GCF_036669935.1. Lineage (NCBI taxonomy): Eukaryota > Metazoa > Cnidaria > Anthozoa > Scleractinia > Acroporidae > Montipora > Montipora foliosa. Next base: position 19,879,124 of record NC_090869.1, on the reverse strand, counting down.
TGAAGTGCGGACTTGTGGTCTATTTCCTCAAGCTCCTGTAAAAAAGCGGACACTTTAACTTCCGGTGTGAAAGCCCTGCTAAGGGTTTCCGCGATGAAAAATTTCCTTATACTGCTCGTTCACGTTGTATCTTTGGAGACGGAGCTGAAGTTGTTGTGGTGCTGCGTTGAGTGCTTTACGAACAATTGCCTCCAGCGGTTTGTGACCTGTCTCAACTGTGACTGCATCTCTACCATGTATGTATGTGTCAAATCTTTCGCACGCAAAGACAATGCCCAGTAGCTCTTTTCTTTTTTTTTTTTCAGCTTCCTTTAACCGGTTAAGTGCAGCGACCTGTGCGTGTTCCTAGCGCCATTCGACATCGTTCTGCGTCAGTTCCCTTAACGGCTTAGCTTAGTGACGTCGGCCAAGTTGGGAAGGAATTTGCTGAGGTTTTGTACAAGATCCAAAAGCCTTTGGACTCCTACCTTGTCTGTAAGTGCCGGCATGTTAAGGATGGCTGGGTCTGCTCGCAGCCTCTCAGCGGTGGCACTGTGCCCAATAAAGGAGACTTGCCTTAATTTAAGTTTTTCCATCTTTAGCTTGAGCCCGTGATCCTGACCTAGCTGGAGGAATGCCATAAGGCTCTTCTCATGGTCTTGAACCACCTGTTCTCTACAAGCAACAAAAACAAAGTCATCGGGCACCACTTCGACCTGCGGCATTCCTTGAATGAGTTCATGCTCCTTTCGCTGAAATACTTCTGGGGCTGACCGATTCCCCAAAGGGCTTGCGCTTCCATGGGTACCTACCGAACGGCGTGTTAAATGTGGTCGGATATGATGATTTGTCATCCAATTTCACGTGCCAGAAACCGTTTCGAACATCTAGCTTTGAGAACACTTTAGCCTCGTGCAGACGGGTAGCTACGTCTTCTATGTTGGCAGCGGCTAGTGTTCTCTCTGGATTGCACGGTTGCCATCTTTTGGGTCTAAGCACAGCCTTAGCCGCTCGTCTTTCTTAGGGGCAAGCCAAGGGAACTGACCCAAGGCGCAGGCGTTGTTACAGGAGTAATGACATCTTGTGACACATTGCGGTCTAGTTCTGCTTTCAACTGGTCACGCAAAGCAACTGGTACCCGACGGAGCGGATGTTGAACCATGTCCACTGTTGCGTCGACTTTGATTTGGTACTCGCCATCTAGCTGCCCAACCTCTTCAGTAAAGACGCCAGAAAGTGTTTCAAGAGATTTTCTTTAGACATTCCTTCTTCTCGGTTCTCCAGGAGGTAGACCGAAGCACTCTTGGTTTGGAGCTTGTGGATGACATCATTATCTGTGTGCTTGATAATGTTCATACTCAGACGAGCCTTACGCCTAGCATTGCAGTCAACTAGCTTGCAAGTCAATTGATACCGAGAGTTAAGCCACACTCTGAGGGTGACTTGTCCCATGACCAGAAGTTTGGAGTCACCATGGGCTGAAATTACTGATTTTGTGGGCTTAACATGCCTTAGATCTGGATCATTCACGGTTTTCTTTTACAAGGGAAGAGGGATCACATTGCATTGACCCCTAGTATTTGGCTGAAAACGTTCGTAGTTTCCAGAGGTTAGACGTAGCGTGACGAGTTGCGTGTCATCTAGCGTGACCACAGTGATACATTTCCGCGTTCGAGCTCCTTGTCTTGGGCTTTGATCCTTTATGTTGTCTGTTTGCTTCGACGCTTTCCACTGCGGCATATGGCCGCGAAGTGATTAAGTTTCCCGCAATTGCCGCATGTTTTCCCGCGGGCAATGCAGTTATTTGTGTCATGTGCACGCCCACAATTGCCGCATTATGTAAATCTCTCAGTCGTCGGTTTTGTTGTATGCTTTGTTGATGCCACGCGTTTGACGAGGTATCCTTCTGAAATTGACTGCATGCACCGTGTTGAAATTGTAAGTCCCTTTTACTGAATATTTAATGCCATCTCCAGTGAGATAAATGGCCTTTTTTCAATGCTATTCCTGTTACCTTTCATTGAAGCCAGGACAGTAAAGTTTTTCCCGCCTGCTGAGTCCTGATTGGTCAATTCAAATTTCAGGCACGCCAACCGCATGCAAAGAAATGCAAAGCTAAGATTTATGATAAAGCTGACTTCCGGTTGCGGTCCCGCGACAAAAACTGGTACCGACAAAGTACCGACAATATCGGCGCCAATTTCCCGCGGAGTTTCCCGCGCGGTTTGGACATACCTTGAGTAGATCCTCCATGATAAAAGGAATCTTTAAAGTATAAGAGGAAATTTGAAAGGACCACAATGTCTCAGACGCGAAGCAGGCGACGAAAGACACAACGTGAGTACTATGATAAAAGCTCGGCACTCTGCTGTGATCAGGGGCTTTCTTAACTCTTGATCATAATATTCTCGAGGGTCTCATTTGGGCCCTTCAACAGCGCAAGGCACAAGCTCAGCTGAGGCGAAATTCTGCGTTGCAAGCTTAAAGATGAGGCTTCGAATGTCTTAAACGCCCACACGTGTTTAAGATTATGCTTCGTTAAAATTAGAACCTTTTTTTTTTTGTTTGACTGCAGATCCTGCAGAATACATTGCCACAACAACAACAAAAACAAAAACAATTTTGTGGAGTGCCAGCTTTTCAGTTAAATCTTTTCACATAAAAATGCATCACAAAATTGGCTCGTGTGGATACAGCTTTAATGATTTAGTGAAAATACAAACATTATCTTATGTTTAATAATATGTACGGTATGCAAGAATTTCAGGGTGATGATTGGCTGAAAGCAGGTCATGAACAATTAATCCCAAACAGAGTGCAAAGGACATTTGAATGGTTTCATCTGTGTTGTTTTCATCATTTGCATGCTCCTTACGATACGATCCTCAGTCAATGTACCCTGGGTTCCAGAGGATATTTTTTTTCTTATCGATACTGATGGTTTGTGGCGAAGCCGCGTTAACGAAACAAAGCTCAATGCAGGAAGAAGACAAAACACTAGAAACGGGCAACAGGCGATTTTTCAGTTGTTCTTCGCCGGTTGCCAAGCAACTTATATTATAATAAATCCCTCATTGAATGGTTTAACATATATTATCAAAAATTTCAACCTCAGTTAATGCATTTCTTGTCGCATCTTCATCAATTTTTTGTTATTTTGCTCAGATTTTCTCCCTTTTTTCACTTGTATTTCATACTTCCAAACTTTTGGAGTTTAAGGAATTTAATAAGACAATTATTCCATTCACGCTTGTTGGTTATGAGACTGGTTATAGCCAACTTGGCGCTATGCGCCTTGTGGGCTATTTACCGTCTCATATCCAAGGCGCGCTCATGGAATGATTGTTAAATACTAGGTGCAGACATTTTGGTGGTTGCTCATGTTTTCTGTTGCCTCGTTGGTGCTTGGAGAAATACTACACAACTGGCAAAAGATGCATGCTTATAATATTATTTATTTAATTTTGTTTGTCTTAGAAAAAATTTACTCTCTTATATATTTATTCCAAATTGCACCCGAAATTGTTTGATTACTGATACTAATAATATACCGGTACTATAAAAAAATTTCTCAGTTCTGATTGGCTGAAAAAAATGCAGTTGTTGTATAACAGCGCAAATTTGTAATGTTAGGGGAAATTATAGAAATGCACATTTCCAAGTTTACAGTTGAATGACTTTTGAATGATAAGCCTTTTGTAAAATTTTGAACTTGACAAATAATAATAATAATAATAATAATAATAATAATAATAATAATAATAATAATAATAATAACTTTATTGGATTGACACAATTACTGGGAAAGAACCAGTAGTTTACATTGTAGTCCAAAAATTTCTTGTGTAATTTGGTATAAATACATGTAAGCACAGTCTTGTAAATTTTTTAGATTGTGTATTGCACTCACCTTACAAGCTCATACAATTTTTGTTAGTCTGAAGAATTTACTCATGCTTGGTTGTGCCAAATTTCCCTTGAAATCATGTGATTACCTATACTAAGCTTGCAACTTTGTTTGAAGTAACTGTACACTTTTGGCATGTCTTAGCAAGTTCAGATGATCAAGATTCTTCAGCAAGTGCAACAACTAAAAGGGCAAAATTAGACACAAATGGAACATTGGATGGTGCTGCAGCGTCAACTATAAAATGGGAGATAGAAGCATCTAAATCAACATGGACACCATATTCAGATGAACATATAAAGACAATAACGGAAGCCTTTAAAACCGAGAAGGCTGATGTTGATATTACTGATGGAAAAGCAGAGTTGACTATTATATTTGAGCGCATGGTGCAAAGGAACAAGAAGAGTGGATGGGAGAGGAGGATTCGGTGTGTTTCAACAGATGGAAATGCAGACCCTGATGAATGTAAGAGACACATGTACAAATAGGTGGAGCACAAGTACCTCATTCATTTATAGCGCACTCCTTATACAGGGTTTTCAACAGTTTTGTTAAGTAGTGGACATATTACAGACTCACCTGAACCTACTTTATCATTGTAGCTTCTATGAGTCACCTGTAGGGTTATAAGCATTTGCCTGACTCATTACCAGTGAGTGAATCTTTTCATGTAAAGCCAAATTCTACACATTTAAATTCTCTTATTATAATAAAACTTGGCATCACTTCAATTTAGACAATACCTTACTTTATTCCCCAGGCCCTTGATGTTTTTACTTTTAAATAAATTTGAAACATTACATTTATTTTATACTGAGACAATTAATGAGGAAACTCACATGGACTATTCACCCTTTGTTGACCACTGTTTGGGTGCTCAAAGCTATAACTATGGTATGTTGAGCAGAGGGCAGTGCAAGCAAGTCTGAAAAATGCCAAAAGGGCATGCACTAACCAAATGAGTTGTGACTGGTTGTAATTTGCGACTGAACAAAATGTCATAATCGTGTCGTAAGCAGGATTACAAAGGGGTGAATCTTTTTTATTATACACCGTAGCAGTCATTATTGATTTGTTGTTTGTTACTTTGCAGATACCTGGGAATGGGAAGATGGAAAGGGAATCTGGACTGAATATTCCAAACCCACTGTGAACTTGCTAGAAGCAGCATCCTTGTGTGGTTTGACTAGTGTAAAGTTAAAGGAGGACAAGAAAGATCTTATTGTAGATTTAACAAAAAATGTTCAAACAACCAAAAGCAGAAGAGGATCAAAGAATGTGCGCAGGATAAAATCCAGTGATGCTGGTAATTACAGAGACCCAAGATTTCTTTGTTTTTAGTGCACTGCAATTTTGAGTGATTTTATAGTGCTTTGATATTAGCTGGGCTCTTTCTTTTATTTCTCAGGGTTAGGAATATTTCTAATGGGACCTTTTCTGCTATCTAGCTAAGATAGTATTTAATGACAAAATTGTGTGCAGCTCCGTCATTTCTCAAAATTTGGGTAAATCATAGGGATTTCATGTATGAAGAAAAAAGATATCATTTTGTTTTGTTTTCACAAGCTCAAACTCCTGGGGGGTGGGGGGGGGGGGTGGTACTCCCTTTTAAATTATGGCCTTAACAGGGACATGTAGTCTGCCAATGACTGGTAAACAAAGTTTT
>NC_090869.1:19866069-19868569 GCF_036669935.1 Montipora foliosa | reverse complement strand
ATAGTTTTGAAATCCAAAGAAAAAGAGAATTGTTTTTTTGGTCGTAGTACTACTTTAATTAAACAAATTTGAAACGTGACATTTATTTTATACTGAGACAATTAATGAGGAAAGTCATATGGACTACTCAGCCTTTGTTGATCCACTGTTTGGATGCTCAAAGCAATAAAAAACTATGGTATGTTGAGCAGAGGGCATGCAGTGCAAGCAAGTCTGAAATTTACTGATTAATGAATGTTAATTAATGTTATGTTCACGTGTGAAGATATCATGTTTTCACACAAAAAAAGCTCACTTGGTATTTCATTGGTGTTTATATAATAAAAACAGTTATTAAATCTATAATCACCCAGTTTAAGCATTTTGAGCGGTAGGGGGTGAAGGGTACAATAGCTGAAACTATCCAGACCTTTACAAAAATGCAAACCTTAGGCATAAAAATTATCTAAAGCATAGTGTAAGGTCCTAAGATTAGCATTTTTGGAAAGGTTTGGGTTGTTTCAGCTATTGGTCCCACTGAAATTATTCAGGTTTTCAGACAAGACAAAGAATTCATGGGAGAACAGGCAAAATTTTGAGAAAGTTCCAGGAAAGTATGACCTCCTCATCATGGATTACAATGCAGACCAAGACAAGAATGATGCTGTTGATGCAGCCCCTATCAAAGAGGAAAAACCTGTAACTGAGAGCAAACTGGACGAGAGAATTCAAAGCTTAATAGAACTGATATGCAATATACAGGCCATGGAGGAAATACTGAAAGAAATGAAGTATGACACAAAGAAAGCTCCACTAGGTTTGTTAGTAACAAGTTTTTCTCATCATAATTGTACACTTGATGATTTTGTAATTTCCGTAAAGTAGTTTTCAGCATCATCAGTATATACGGGCTTCCAGATAAGTTTGTAAGGCAGGGTGCCAACAAGGAATTCCAGCAAGTAAGTTTTTACAGCTCCCACCAAGCCTAAATCTTGTATTAATTTGTTGCGTCATGAAGCTGACCTTGTAGGGTTTTTGACCTGAGACCCACTCCCCTCCCCTTCCCCCTTCTCTTTTCTGAAACACTGATATATAGCATATCACTAATGCTCTACTTATTGGGGAGATGGGAAGACAAATCAAAATAAGATGTTGGGTGAAGAGGGAAACCAAGAGTTTCAACCCACATTATGGCGAGATTTACGTGTAATTAGTGCAGTGGTTTCAGGAACTGGCAGATGGCAAGTAGCAGGCTTCCACTTGTCATAAAAGTTGATGGAAGTTCCAACAGGCAAGAAATAAAGCAAGTAAAATCAAACAAGTTTCTTTAATTTGTGGCAAAAACGCAAATTTCCACCTGTCATTTGCATTAAATGCGATGCTACAGTGTAAATCTCTCTCATAATGCTGAGTCTGGGAATCAAACATTGGTGCAAGAAAGCTGCCTAGCTGCTGCCTTAATTAGAAGCATGTATTTCTTGTGTCCTATATATCTATGTTTTAGAGGCAAATGGAAAGAAAGCAGACTTACTGCAAGTCATCTGACTACGTATGCTCTATTCCTTTGTTATAATGGTTCTACAGCCCTCAATCTTGTTTCATTGTACAACAATGTTGTTTCCTCTTACATATAGGGTCACCACTATAGTAGCCTCCCACACTGGTGTTCTTATGTGCCTAAAATTATGCTGGGCTTACATGAAGTAGGAGCGCGTGCCAAAGCCCTATGAATGTCTGCGTGGAAGGTTTCTACTACCATGGGGCCATCCAAAAACTAATAATGGCATATAGGAATACATAATATTCCTAAAATTTATAAGCATTCATGTTGACCTTGTGGTAATATTGGACCTTCATCCACTTACCAGAGTATTCATCTTTAAATTAAACAAATTGTATGTTTTTGTGAAGGTAAACTCACCACTGATCAGATCAAGGCTGGTTACGAGGCTCTGAAGAAAATCGATGCCTGCATTAGAAACAGTGACTTTGGGTCCACACTGGTAAAGGCATGTGATGAGTTTTATACAAGGATTCCTCACTGTTTTGGGTAGGTGATCCTAAGCTGGGAAGAAAACAAGCCATTCAAGCCATTCATTGTTTTGAGGGAATAGGCCATGAATGGTTTTTATGCCAAAGCTGACTTCATTTCATTTCTTTTGTAAAATACCTAGTTATTATAATGATGCTGACATAGGGAAAGCAGTGAGCATTTTTATAAATGAAAACAAGGTCAACTTTTTCTAATAATTGAGCACTTCATGACTGAATCTACATGAGTATGCAGATGCTTGACTGTTTAAATAGCGTATTCCTCATAAAGCTCCAGGTTGGAGTACCAGTACTTGTATTTTAATTATCTTTGTTATATGACTTGTGTTTGTAGCCGATATAACGCACGCTCTGATTGGCTAATTGTGACTGAATTGTAGGGCATTATTCTCCCGTAATGCCCATGGGCTGATTACGGGCTTGCAAAAACAAAGCAAAAGGTAATTAAAAAGCCATATAATAAACTACT
>NC_090869.1:19856069-19861069 GCF_036669935.1 Montipora foliosa | reverse complement strand
TATTCCAGAGCTCCGTGTCTTTGCGCTGACCAAAAGACACGTGGGCTCTGGGAACGAGATTGAATATGGCGTAGTTTATCTGGCCGAGGGAGACTGGTTTCTAGTTCTTAGTTTTCGCAAAAGTCTTGGTTCTTTTGTTGGTGCAATGTTGGCGCAATGTTGGAACCGTTTGAACGGCTTCCGCACAACTTTGTTTTTGCGTCCAATATTTGCCCAACATCCGTTCAACTTTTGTTGAACGATTGTCGATCAAATGTCGAAGCCGTTTAAAGGGACTTTTAAAGCGCTTTCTAGTTGACTGTACAAAGTATTGTCTAGATTACCTTATTTTTGCCTTCCCTATTTTTCGTCGGCTAGTTAATTAAACTCGCCCAAAGCAATTGCTTGTGTGCGTTTTCCCGCTCTTAAGGCTCTTAACAGAACTTGTCATAAGGCTGGTTTCCAAATAGTCGTCCCTGTCGCTAGAATCGTCTCTGTCGCTTGAAAAGAGCTTCCCGTGGTGAAAAACGACAGACGCGATTGAAGCGATTCTTGCGATACCTTGGTACATAGATTTCCGATGAAACTTCACACACTGTTGTAACATGTCGAAGACATGATAAAAATGTAATAAAAAAGGGACCACCGTGCCCGTTTTCACTGGCCACAGATTTTTGCTGATTTTTTTACTTCTCCTTGAAGACACAATTCTCAGCAAAAGTCTAAAATTAAAAATGGGGGTCACCGTACTTGTTCAGCCATTCCTTGACGGATTAAGCGTGTCGTCAATGAAAATCCGCCATTTCTTCAATTTGTGCGAGCTAATGCGCGCGCCACTGACGCAAGAAATTATGCGCAGTAGGGTTGCGCAGTGCAAAACCAGGTAATCACCTTAATCCCGCCTGTGAATAGTTACTCTGATTGGTTGATTCTAGTTAAACCAGCTCAAGAGTACCATCAAAGACATACACAGAAGTAACAATAAACGCAAAAAACCTTAAAAGTCCACCTTCAATTACAGGCTTTTCGATCGTTTGCTTTTGTTCTGGAAATTCGGATTGCTTATCGCAGCGATCTGATTGTATGAATTTCAGCATTGCCGAGATAATTGTTCCACGGCACGCAATGCCTGTAGGGTAAACATGGGTCTTTAAAATAAATAGCAACTGGTGACATAATCACCTCATGAGTCACTTTCGTCGACAGATATTTTTTCGTTTTCTTTTACGGTTTTTTGCCGAAGGAAGCATGCTGTTAATTTTGTTTAAACCTGCCGACGAATGATTACAACATTGAGAACAAACGGGCAGGGATCTCATGGATATACAGACCGACCATAACTCTAAAAAAATGACCTTTCTAAGTCAGTTTCTAGAACTAAATATTGCTATAGCAATAAGGTAAACGAACGTTTAGACCTAATCACTGAAATGGGCACTTAGACTTAATCTGTAAAATGAGAGTTTAACCTAGGGGACTCGTGGTGGGTATATATCCATGAGATCTTTCCCAACAAACGCTTCTGAAACACAAGTTTTCTGAAACTATTGCGTGACAAGATGATCGTGTGATGCGCCGAACGTATGTGCAACAACAATAGTAGGCCCCGTCCTAATTCATGTGTTTGTCACATTCGTTTCTAAACATCAGCACTGAATTTCAGGTTACAAGCCGCGGTTAACTATTATGGTGTTTATATCAGAACACTAAACAAAGTAGAAATGTTACTTCCTTTCGAATGTATTTCATTCTCGAAATCGGTGATAATTTTCTTGTTGTGGACGCTTAAGTAAAGGGTTCCTTGCAACTGAGTCAGAGTTTTGGTTGTTTCCAAAGGTCTCAGTTCGAAATCATCAACCAATTATTATCATAATCGATGCATGAATATAATTTTGAGGGGTGCGCTTGACCTGGTTTGGCTTTTGGTCTGCTACTGTTGCCTGAGTGAAGAAATGCGAAATCGGTTCTCTCATGCTACTGATAATTCTCCGTCATTATCCACGACACCACATTTGTGTGTATTAACCTGTATGGTTTATGTTCTCTTGTAGTTTGGTAAAGGTATCTATTTCGCAGATATGTCATCCAAAAGTGCAAACTATTGCTTTGCTTCAAAGTCCAAGAACGTTGGTTTGCTAGTTCTTAGTGAGGTTGGTTATGTTACTTGATATCAGTTTTAAAAAGGCCTGATAACCCCCTTCCAGTCTGAGGGTCCATAGTATAGAACATGGTTCCATACTAATGTCCCTGTCATCTCCTCAGACTCTTGAATTTAATTAAGGGGATGTGAGGTCCATCGTCAAAACTTTGGGTCGTAAATCGTAACTTTGTAAGGCGCATTCGTTTACATTTAAGCCAGAGCACAATCAAACCAAATCTGTCGCATTATGAAACTAAGCTTTCCTAAGTAGCAGCGCGTTCATTTGAAAAGAAGTGTGTAATAGACCTTATTCATAAATGGAGGTCAATTTATAATTCTTTTGTCCAAGTGCAAATTAGCCCACCAAACCTCGATACCATACAGTGAATTGAAAAGAATTCTTGCTCTAAAATGAGGCTTGGTAGGCTAATTTGCACTTGGACAAAAGGATTATAAATGTGAACGCCATTTATGAATAAGGTCTATGAACTTGGTTTATATAAGTGTCAAGTCTTGGATACTAGTTGGGGATACCTTCAGTGTGCATAGAAATCTAATCATTTAAGTCGTATCAGATCAAGCATTGGTTTTTGAGGAAAGGGGAGAGTCGGAGCTCCCGGAGAAAAACCTCTCGGAGCAGAGTAGAGAGCCAACAAACTCAATCCCCAGCTATGACGCCGAGTTTGGGAATCGACAGACGAATGATCTCATTACCTGCACCAACCCTGCGGTAGTCGATAGTCGAGCCGTTTTAAGCCTTTTGCCCCCAAGGGGTTCCCCATTGACAAGTAAGGGGGGGGGGGGGGGGGTAAGGGTGAAAGGGGCTCATAGTTTTGCGTGGCCGTGGATGTTGTTCATATAACTGATTTGTTTCTTGACGTAAACGTTCCGCGAATTGTCGCAACATGGCCGTTGTCATTTGTCGCGTGTAACGTATCCTAAATTAACCATAGTGGTTGTCCCCGTTTTATCGCTCAGATGAATCTTCGCACTGAATTTTCTTCTTACAGTGAATTTACTCCGCTGTTTATCTGCAGGTTTCCCTTGGGAAGTGTAATGAACTGCTTTCTTCAGATTACACGGCTGACAAGCTTCCTCCAGACTGTCACAGTGTTAAAGGCATGGGAAAAGTAGCTCCAGATCCCAACGATACCTTTACAATGTAAGTTTTGTAGGTTACTTTATATTTAAATTGCAACTGAACCCTAATTTTGCAGTACTATTTTTCAAAACAACATCCAAAAAAATTGAAATGTTTTAATCCGCAATTTTTGAAAGGAATTTTAATTTCGAGCACTTTTCGAATTCCGAGGTTTTTAAATTCTGGAGGGACTGGACCGAGTGACATAATCAGATCAAGCCAGTTGAACTAACTTTCACCGGCAGGGTTATTGTCCACAAACTGCACAAACTCTTCCTTTGTACAAAGACCACACACTGGGTTGGCATATCGCTTTTTATTTATTTATTTTTTACTGAAAAATTGTTTGAAAATATGTCTTACTCGAAAGTTTGTTAAAGTTTCTATGATGATGATGATGATGATGATGATGATGATGATGACGTAAAATTGGGGTTAAAGTTGCACTTTAATTTTGAATGAAACAATCAACCGTCCCACCGGTCTCGGCAATTTCAGTGATTGTCACTACTAAAGGACCATGCTATCGGTATTCAAACAGTCATGTCCTCCAAAGTACCTGAGCCCATTTTTGTTAAGAGAATTCGATCAATGGCTTAACCTCAGTTGCCAGAGCAACGCACCAGTCGCGGAGGTTGTAGGTTCAAAGCTCGGGGTTTTTTTGTTTTTTTGTTTTGAGGCGAACGTGACGCTATTGCAGCGTCCCATGGAGTCGTTTTCTGGGGAGTCGTATTTCACCTCCACCCCACAAACACTTGCCTACTCGAAAGCAACTTTTCTTTCCCGAAGTCTAGCCAATCAAATTTTACCTGCTGAATTCTGGATGGTTACGTCAGACGCAGCCGGAACAACTTAAGCGGGAAATTCAGGAGTAAATAACGGGTAAACGGGCTTCTTTAATTGGCTATCGTTAGACAATGACTGGATCGTGATTAGTCTGGACGCTTCGCAGGTCAATCTGTGAGAAAGGAATTTTGCTTTCCGGTAAGCAGGCGTTTGTGGTGAGGAGGTGAAATAAGACATCCTAAAAACGACTGCGTTGGAGGCTAAAGTGAAACGAGGCCGAGCCCATTGCCCTTTTGGTCGATTTCCAGGCGTTTCCTTCGCACCTAAGAGATGAGGATGAAAACAGAACTCGCAAAACACTTAGATATGGAACCTACTTTGTGCTGCGAGTCAATAGATAGTTAAGGGTTTCTTGAATTCGAGTGGTAAACGTTTGTTTTCTTCATCCTCACAGGCCAGACGGGGTTGTTGTTCCTTTTGGTAAAAGCGCAGAGACTGGTGTGGTTAATCCGCGGGGATACACTCTCAACTATAACGGTAATTCGAGTTGAAACGTTGTGCGAGACCAAGAAACATTGCCTTCTAAGAAGTCGTTTGCTATTTCTGGCTATTCTAATAGTAGTTTTTGTTCACTATTTATTATTTTGGTGTCAGTCATAAGAGACGTGGTTACAAGGCAGATCTTTTTCTTTGATTTTGCAGAATACATAGTCTACAACACAAACCAGGTAATTTATACAGCGAGTAATGAAGATTTTTTCTGCTCTGGCGAAGCCGTCATTGCTCCTGAGTACTCAGGGCAACTTATTTCAACACTCGAATAATCCATTAGTGAACTGATCAGTTCAGACTACACGATTTCGTTATTAAGTTTTGTGGTTTTTTCTTGACTGAGCAGTTCACGTCGTTGATTTTCCCGAAAATATTCAAATTTTTAATGCAGTCAATAGGCTA
>NC_090869.1:19808569-19851069 GCF_036669935.1 Montipora foliosa | reverse complement strand
AACCCTACTGCGTATGATCTCCTACATAGCGTTTCCCAGAGCCTTGGGTCGATCCGAGGCTCTGGTGACGAGAATGGAGGGAACCGAAAAGCGAAGGATATACTGGCACAATTCCTTCTGCTGGGACAACCGAGCAAACTCTCTTATAAAGAAAAGAAAATGAGAGAGAGAGAGAGAGCCATATTACTGTTCCGGGTTTTTTTCGTCCTCAGTTTCAAGATAACTGCGGCGAGGCCCGGCGTATGTTAATAGATAGCCCTTTTCACGGTTACTGACTAGAGTGTAATGTAAAGTGCTAAGTATCTACCCCATATGAACCATGTGAACGTTAGCCCTACTGATGGACTTGCATTACAATGTAAATCTAACGTGGATGCGAGGCAATTTCGGATTAAAACTACAAAATAGCCCGAAATTGCCTCACATACATGCTAGATTATATTGTAATGCAAATGACAAAAGGGCTATTGAGATGCACCATGCAGATAACTGTACATCTATTTCATTTTTGGCCTACATTGAAAACAGTAACTATGTGAAACACTGGGAATTTCTTGTCTGATCTGATTAGAAGCTTGTTCTAATAATCTCAAAACAGCTATCAGCTTAATTGTTGAATATCCTACCATTTATTTGCATAAGAGTAACATCGATTTATTGTTTTCTGAATTATTCTCCAAAGAACGCCGCCTGATGCCAACAAAGGTAGCAGGGTATTCAGCAGTTGAGGAGGTACCCGACGCTTCGTCTAGTAGTAAAGCTTTATTAACGGTATCACTTCATAAAAAACGCTCTTCTAGGGAGCCCGGCGTTAACATAAAAATTACAATATCCTAATACTAGAAAGATTAGTGTTTATCTACTCTAAAGTTTATTGCACTGGAGCAAAAATTATTAAAAAGTTAACAGCAGAGCTAAGAATTACCTAAACAAGTTTCATAAAAACTAAAATAAGTACTTCCACAACTCCCTCAAATCATAGCAGACCCGAGAGAGTTGAGATTAAGCGCTTCCCTAACTTTGTTGTGAAGGCCATTCCCCATGACAGCACCTCTATAGCTAAGCGCCCTCTTAGGCCATCCCCTTTTTTTCTCCATTTCGCGTCGTCCGACCGACCCAAATTTTGGGCATTTTCCAAAAAAAAAAAAAAAAAGTTAACGACGTTTTTAAGCCATTTTAATGTCGCACAGGAGTTTCGGTGGTTGATCCTTTTTCCCACGCTGTCTTAATTTTACCACAACACCCGCCAACTTTTCTGTCATATTGATTTTGTGTTCACGTCTTGTTGTTTTCCTGGCTCCACAGCTATGATGCCGGGGTACCAGGCCTCCGATTCCCAGAATGCTTATGATTTTTTTTTTGTAAGGTTTTTTTTTTTTCAATCCGACCGACCGACCGACCCAATATCAGGAAACGCATTGGACGGTAAACAAAAAAAAAAAAAAGAAAGGTGACGGCCTTAGCAGCCTCGGTACGGGGCCAGGGCTCAAAAACATTGTTTGAGGAGCTCCACAAATTGTATGAATGAATTCCGGAGGTTGGCTCAAACTAATTCTTTAAACCATCCGAATAAAGAAAACACTTTAATATTGAGAGCTTTGCTCGCGGTTGTCCCACCCTAGGTCGTGAAGTAACTCTGCAGATCTTGTGTTAAGTATAGGTAATCACATGAGGCCGAGTACTATTAAGGATTAATTGCACGAGTGTTTTGGAAATTTTCCAAAATTGCCCCGAGTCGCGAAGCGACGAGGGCAATTTGGAAAATTTCGAAAACACAAGTGCAATTAATCCTTAATAGTACGAGGACTCATGCGATTACTTGTTTATCAATAAAGGGAAAAATTAACCAATCAGGATCAAGTAATCAAGCCCTCTCTTGATTACCAAAAATGCCCTCGATTAAGAAAAAAAATGCCCTCTGTCTCAGCCAATCAGCGCTCAGTAATTTTGCCCTTTATTGATAAAGGTCATAATTCAGATTTCTCCCGGCTTATTTTGCAGTCTCTGGATAGATATCTCGTTGGTGCATGTAAGGACGTTTGTTATGCCCTGACAAAAATTAAAACGCTATCAAGTTATTCTCTGATGAATCATTCACAACCAAAATCAGACAGGTTCCAATGTGGCCCGGGTTCGATTCCTCGACTCGGCGTTATATGTGGGTTGAGTTTGTTCTCTACTCTGCACCGAGAGGTTTTCTCCGGGTACTCCGGTTTCTCCTCTCCTCAAAAACCAACATTTGACTTGTTGTGTTAATTGTTAATTTCACTTTTCAGTGTCCCCAATTAGTGCTCCAGCGCTAAATCTACGCGACACTTAAATAAAGTTCCTTTCCTTTTCTCCACAATGTCCTGGACAAGTTAGCCATCTTCCTTCTTCACTTCAAAATCAGCGATAAATCCGTTCACCCGCAAGGCGATAATCGTTAAAAATGGAAAAAAGGACGGTCTAGTTTTGTATATGAAATGTCTTAGGTTGTACGTCGTAGATACCAGAGCAAACCTTTTTTAGTGAGCATATTATCTGTTGACCTTTTGACCTTCAAGCACATGGAGAAGCCATCAAATTTCCGATAAAGACTGGACCCTGACAGTTTATGAAGATGGCGGGTAATCTAGCATGAGGCCTTTGTGCATCGTCTGTGTAGGTTCACTTCCTTTTTGCCGCATATTAGCGCTCTAAAATGGCTGATGAGAGACCTAAACGTCAACGGAGAGCGCGATCGGCTACGGTAAGTTGTTTGGATGAGTCTTGGCATTTGACTACGGCTTGCGTGAGCGTCAATTTTTGTCCGCGCGGAAACCATGCTTCAAAACAATGACTTGAAATGTCATTGAAGAAAACTTTTCCAAAGTTAAAGTTCGGCGTGTTATTGCGTCTAAACAATATTTAATGAAGGAAGATGTCTCGTTCAATTCCTTGGAACTGATTCATTTGCGGCTTATTAAGGTTTCTAATTGACTGTTGTCGCTATCGTGCGTGAACACGAAACCGACAAAGGGATCAATGGATCTAGCTAGAGAGGCTCTTGATGTCGGTTTCTGAGGTGTTTGTGGAACCCCTTTGTGTATATTTAAGTAGTTGTGCCTTTTGGGGTTTGTTATCCTATCAAGCTAAGTTGAAGGAACTGTCCCATTCCCAATTGACAGACCTTTCCGTCTTAAGGTCATGCCGGGCTGACTCGTGAAGTCTCAGTTTAAAGTCTTCAAGCAGTTGAAAAAGATTATACCGCTGGTAAATGAAAGTTTTGGATGAAAACCAATTCCTATATTCTCCGAATAAAGACCTGTAATCTAATCAGGGGGTATCGTTTACTTTTTGTAAGAGAAAACACAACGGTTAAGACGAACTGATTTGAATGGATGCCTGGCCATCCCTTGAGGAGATAAATTAATACTCTAACTTTTGGGTACAATTATTTTTTTTTTTTTTTGCATAAATAGCGTTTCAGACTACGCAAAGCTCATTTAGACTGCTTGCCATTAAATTGAACATTTCCGTAAAAGTCCCTGTAGTCGTTGGAAAATATCGATCTCTCTGCTTTTGAACGTGAGAGATCTTGTCACTTTGGTACAAATGAATTGGCGGATTACTTAAGATGATTGCACTACTATGAATTCCAGAAACGATTAGTAAATTCTTTATAACTTTGTGAACTGATCTATCTCCATTAGGAGTTTTCTGGACTAGGTCTTCTGCATAAAGAGGAAGTAGAATTGAGAAGGGCTCTGCAGGCATCACTAAAGGAAGTAAGAACTGTTTATCAAAGAAAAGATGGAAAGCCTAGTGAATCAGAAAATGTGGGAAGTAAAATCTCGAAGAATGTACAAGACGAACCTGCTGAATCATTTGACACTAAGTCTGTTTGCACTGGTACCAATACAAGGTTTCGGTTAAAGTCTTCTGCTAGGAAAAGATTTGAGAAGTCTTCAAAGCAGTGTAGGGATTCTCTCATGAAGAAGCATTTTGAAGATGGCATCTGTGATGGCACAGGTCAAGTGATGATCACAGCTGTGAAACGAAAAAATGATAGTGGTGTGATCAGTTGTTCTGTCAAAAGGAAAAAAATGAACAGTGAAGAACTAGGGAAAGTTTCAACTCAAAATAGCGACAATAAGGTCTTGACCAAATTAGGAAAAAGGAAAATTGGTTCAATTAGCACAGACAAACAGAACACCAGAAGAAATGTGAAGAAGTGTTCAGAAGAAGCAAAAGGAAAATATGTGGCAAAGATGATGCTTCAAAGCCCACTAAACACACTCAAAGCTGCCAAGTCTTTGTGGAAAAAGGAGCTAACTATTCTACCAAAAAGCAAGTTGACTTTAAAGGAATCTCAGAGCTACAGAAAGGTGAATTGTTCTCAGAAAAGTAAGGTTGTTCAGAGTTTAAATGCAAAGTTTGGAGCCAACATATCAAGAAATGAAAAACAACTGCTTTCAGAACGTAGGAAAGGCAATGAAATTCAAAATGGTATGAAGTGTGACTCTGAAAAAACAATGAAGAAAACAGATTGGCAAAAGAGTGATGTTGAAAAAAGTGAACAAGAGTGCAGTTCTTCAGAAGACTCTACTAAGCAAGATAGGGTTTGTGAATCTAAGATGGTTTCAAGTTTAATGCAAGGAAGATTCAAGAAAAGACTTCAGCACAAGTTTAAGGACAGAAAGCTTGTGAACCCACTGGGGGAGATCTACATACCCGCTAATGTAGCAAAGACAGAAGACTTTCTAACATTCTTGTGCTTAAGAGGTACGTGGGTTTCGTACAAAGATTTCCAGATGTGCAGCAGGATCTGGCCAATTTCTTTCGAATGGTCGAATCCTGCCTTGATCTATGGCTGCAAAGATTAACTTTGTTGACAACAGTTTTAAAGTATTTGATGTTACATTAATTAGCTGACTAGGTAGTTTTAACATCATTGAGGTTTCTTGAAACTGTACGTTCGCCGAGTAATGGGCATTAATGTGACTTTCCAGTATGCAATGTTATCATTCCCCTTCCACTCTTTAAGTGTCCTGTTGCTCGGGTTACTGTAGCAGGTCTCACATGATTGTCATGATTGTACTTGTGCTTATTCCTTTTATTAGTTTACATGAAGCTGCTGCATGCATTGATTGCTTGATATCATCAAGAAATCTGAAGTGGTCAAACTGGGGTTAGTACCAGTGTAGACTGCAAACCAGCCATGATTTGCGTTGTGGTGAAGCGAAAGGTCTGGAGCAAAAGTGAAAACAAAGAGCGTGACTGGGGAGGGACACGTTTGACCAGCGCAAAAATAGAGCTGACATGTTTGCAGTTTAGTACCAGTGGGTCTTTCCCTTCATTTGCTTGATGAGGTCATTGGCTTTTTGGCCCCAGACTTATCTCTTATCTGGTGTACTGGTTAGCAGAGGACAGTAAAAACAAGAGAAACACAGTGGCATAAAAATTAAATTTCTCTGCTTTATTTCATAGTCCCCCTAGTTAGTAAAGCACTTATGCTTGCAAGCCAAAGTAACCCCTAAGACTTAAGTAAAATGATTATTACTTATTATTATTAGTAGTAAGTAGTAGCAGGGGCAGCGGTAAGTGGTATTTGTAATGAGAACTTTGATATCAATCATTGATTTCTGTATCATTTTCAGGTAATTCCAGTCTTCCGAAGTCTTTTGACATCTTCAGCAATCCCGATCCATTTGTCACACAACCAACTGATCAGCTGTCCTTCTCAGCATTCCCCATGCAGTCGTCAGTTACTTATTCACCACCTTCGTCAAGAGCACCGACACCGAGTGAGTCTTCAGTAGCTTCACCCATGTCTTCTAACGATGGTTGGACTGTAAATGAAGTCTGAAGTGTTCAGTGAGAGTTTAATGCCGAGATTATTTATTTAAAGGATGATGATGATAACACCTCTGAGTATATCATTTAAAACAGAAAGTAACTCAACATTGCACTCACTCCCCAGCGGTTTCAATAAGTACTGACAGCTGACAAAACGTTGGCTATTTCACTCAGAAAAGTCAGCTACTTTTTCCCTAAATTGAAGTAATTAAAGACAGATTCTTTCTAACATAAGATTAAAGTTATTGCTTTTGACAATGACAACATGAAGTCGCCTAAAGTTTTGTGCTTTGAAATGTGCCGTTTGGCTGTGTCCTTTTAAAAATGGCAATTGCGCCCAGACACCCTGGGCTACTCTACTGAAACCACCAACTTCCCAATAAGTTCAACTAATGTCTTGAATGGAGACTGTATCCCAAAATGCCAGGAACTGAATGGGAACAAACTTCAGAGAGAAAATCTACAAAGGAAACTTTGTTGTTGTAATTGTTTTTTTCCAACTTCCAAGATTATTAGGCCTTGAAAATGTTAAAACAAAGTCTCAATGGTGCATCAGGTTACTCTGCAGAGAAAGATGTTGGCACGGGTGGAAGGGGACGTTGTTTTTGAGTGGTTATTGCCTTTCACCCTAAGGGGTTTCCTATTTACAAGGAAAATCAAATGAAGTCTGGCATTAGAGGAAGATCTTTAATCAGTGAGTGATTAAACAGATGCACTGTATAAGGGACTCAATTGATTATTCAAGGTGGCCATCAACAATAAGGAACACAGAGATGGAATCCCTGAAAGGTGCCGTGTTTACAGGGAGAGAAACTTGATGGGGGATTGAAAAAAACTAACAGATAATACATGTATTTTACAACATACCAGTAATATGGACACATTGCTGTTAGGGCCTTTTTTATTGCACAATCCCTGAGAGCTGTGTATGTGTCCGTGGTGGTTTGACAAATTACCTGCATGTGAACTAATGTACCAAGGTGACCGTTACTGAAATCCGCATGCATTTATTATAATTACTTGAATTTCTGGCCTTTAATAGTTCGTCACGTTTAAGTGCCACTCTCAGGAGGGGAAAGGTTAACAAATTAATGAAACCATCACTTACATCTTACAGGGTTATTTGTATGTAAATATTCACTTGGTAGAACAAGGATGTTGTACAGAACTTATTTATTCTGAAAATGCTATTTTTAATACTGCTGGATTTGTATTTTTCATGATAATTATTTAGTTTTTTATGCATGTAAAATGCATGCTTTAGTAGATGAAAAAAAAAGTGAAAGTGACCTGGCAGGGAACTCAATAAAAGGTTATTTATTCACTCACTTGTTCATCATTCAGCTTGTATTTTTATTATTGCATTTAATAAATTCTGATCTTTTTAGCAATGCCTGGAACGGAAAAGGAAGGTGTACTACATTGTACATTATGTCGTTTTTAAGAGAATTTTTTCTTTCTCCTCCCTCAACTTATGTTTCTGAGAAGGAGAAAAATCTGACCCACCTTAAGTCTCCTGCTTGGAAGGACAAAGGAAAGTAGAAATCAACAAATTTCAACACCCCCAGTTTTTTTTTAATTTCAGCATGTCATAAACGTAGCTTTATTCCCAAGTGTGGAAAGCTTGCCATCAGGGAGTTCTTTTTATAAGAGCAAAGGTTTTACCACAAAATCTTGCAAAACTTGTCTCTGCTCTAACTTGTTAGCAGTCTCTGGCTACCCTACTTTGCTCATCATCATCTAATGCAAAACAAACCAGACTGCCTGCTTGCAGGGTGTGTTAGACTGTAAGTGCATTGAAAACAACATGGGAAGTAAGAAAAAAGGACATTACATTTATTTAATTTTATTTATGCAGTCGTTATAGTTTAAGTTTGGTGGCTTGGTATGGACATAAAAACTCAACTGTAAGGAGGAATCCCATTGCCTATTTACAAAATGATAGGAATTGAATTCAGGACCACAAAAAACAAATCTGGGAGTGAGAATTGAAGCCATAGCATCTGCTTGCAAGATCTGGGGTCTGCCTCTTGCAAGTCCTGCAATTCTTTGGGCCTTTATTGGATGTTGCAATTTCCTCTATATTTCACGACTAGACAGTTATTAATTCATCAAACTCTACTATCAGTTTGCTTTTATGTTGCTTATCAAAAATAATAAACTGAAAGTACACTTCTTAAATGGCTTTTTGGGCCCAACAAGTTTTTGGAAATGGGCCCCAGCACCCTAAATCTGAGACACAGCTCCTAGTGATTATTACGTTCTTCTGTGTGGTAGGTAACACTTGCTTGCACTTGGAAACCCCACGCTTCCATTCAAATTCAAGGTGAGAGATAACTGTAACTGGTCCATTGTAATAGTAAGAGCAGTTTTCAATTGAGTGTGGAAAGTAATTAGTGAATTGCATTGGTTTTGCATTACTTCACTCAGTGATTGGTTCAAAGTTCTCGCGCCATTTCGTCAACTATAAATCAGAAGTGAAACCAAAACCAATCGCGGCTAATGCATGCACATTTTCCCTTTTGTGCTTTGTGTTGGCTAGGTGTAATAAATTCAAGTTTTGATTGGTTTACTTGATTGTCTCTGTCCCTTTTAACCCTTTCAGCCCCGTGGGTTTCCCCATTGACGAGTAAAATCGTCTGGCGTTAGACAGAGTAAAATCTATAAGTGGCACTATTGGGAGTTAAAGGGTTAATTGGTTACAGTAATTACTTTGGTTTTGGTTTTACAACACTCGATTGAAACTTACTATAAGAATGATCTAATAATTATATTATTACTGTTTGAACATTTAAGAAAGAGGAGGCATGCAGTTGTTATTTATGAGCCTCAGAAAATAACAAGGGAATTATTAAACAGTTTCCGCACTTTAGCCTTCAGCTCTGGGATTCCTGTTCCATTCTTTGCAGACACCGGTATCACAGGAAGAGATAACGCCTCTGCATTGCCTTGAATTTCATCATCCCAATCAACCAAGTCTATCTTGTTAGCTACAATAGCACCTGGCCGTTGTGACAGCCGGTCTTTGAAAAGCTCCAACTCCTCACGTAAGCAAGCAAATGTGGTTAAGGGATCTTTCTCAGAAATGTCTAAAACATAAAGAAGGCAGCGGCATCTTTCAATGTGACGTAGAAAAGCATGTCCTAGTCCCTTGTTGAGATGTGCCCCACTTATTAAGCCAGGGATGTCAGCAACTAAAAGAGAGAGCTAGCACATTAATTTTAACCCAATTAATAAGTATAATTGTAATAATCAAAGAAAACTGCTTTTTTTTAGACTGAAAGACATGACTTTATAATATTTTTATTAAGTGATAGGAATACTTTAAACAAAATTACTGTGGTTAAGTCTCCCAATGAAATACCAAAAACTCTTTAAATGCTTGAAATGCAGTGTTTGCCTTATTTTTTAGAAACACTCAATAAAAGATATAATCACAGAACTAATATTATTATTATAAGTCAGAAAAGTTGATTAGCCAAATCAAATGTGGTTTCTACCCATGGATTACACAAACTTAAATGGTTGATCCCATATGTAGGACATGACCACAATAATACCATCATGTCTGGATCGAGACTGGCCAAACCAGTTTTAAAGAGAGTTCTGTTACCTGCAATCTGTGAATAATCCTCAAACTCCATTATTCCAACAAAAGGGTTTATTGTAGTAAAAGGATAAGCAGCTACCGCGGGTTTTGCCCTGGAAATTGCTCTCAATAGTGTTGACTTGCCAGCATTAGGAAAACCAACCTAAATTCAGGCCACATAAAAAGGAATGACAAACATAAATATCTATTATTTTGTGGTGGTCTTAGAATTAGAATTCATTCTTTCAAATTTGGGAATAAGGAATTCCAGCTACTTTGAAAGACAAAGGTTTGCTAGTTTGGGTGGTGACCTGACACCTCATGAAAGACAAAAAAACAACAACAACAACATAGTGGTCTAATTAACACTGTCCAGAAAAAATAGCTTCTAGAGTATCTGAATGACAACCAATGCATATAAACTTGGATTGGGATGAAAGGCTTTTCAAATTATTGTAAGTTGATGCATCCTTTTCCCTCTTTATTTGGTATACATGTAGTTCAGGAGCAGGAGGTTAGAGGATGGAGGGATGTCTGTTCTATCACACAATCAAAATAATAAATCAGTATGGACTGATTTATGAAAGATATGAATCAAATGAAAGCATACAAGGCTGAATGGTTTAAAGATGCTTTTGCCCTTGGCATAATATTTCAACTTGAATAGTTTTATTTTTACCTGTTTCACTACCAGTGTCCATTAAACAGCACTATATGAAAATGTCCTCCTCCCCTCCCCCCCTCCCCCTCCCAAGAAAAGGCTGTTCAGCATTAAAGCTACCTGGTTGTGCACGATAAAGACAAAATTACAACCAATTAATAATTATTTATTTCTTGCTTTGACTAACTGTAGTTTTTTTTAACTAACCAAGCCAATATCAGCTATAGTTTTTAGTTCCAATTCCACAACTTTCTCCTCTCCAGGGGTCCCGTCTGTAGACATGTCAGGTGCTCGATCAAGTGCTGTCTTGAAGTGTGCATTCCCAAATCCACCCACACCGCCATGTGCAGCAACAAATGTTTGCCTCTCTGCTATCATGTCTGCTATTACCTGACCATCTTCCTTTACCACTGTTCCAAGAGGAACCTATTAAGCATTAACAAACTTACTGGTCAGTTCAAGTCCATGGAGATTTTGAAGTACAAATTGGACCAACATAAATTGATGCTGTCAAGAGCATCATTAGAACTGTCGCATTGCCATGATTTCTCACCATGCACCTGGACCAAAAGGACATTTTACTAAACAACGAAACGAAGCCCCAAAACACCATGTATGACCCAGCTACCATACATTGAATACTAAGTAAACCGACAAAGGTTGGATTTGAGATTAAACATCGTTTTAGGCCAAATTAGACCTAAAAAGTTATTGCCCCTAATCTTAGTATTAATCTGATTCCTAATCTTTATCTCAATGAATTAGGAGCAATAACGAATTCGATGTTTTGCTGTTTCCTGGTTTAGTAATGCCCGGACCAAAATGTCTCTGTTGGTATTTGCCTGCTTTAAGTGTACATCATCTTGTCCCAATCATCACCATGGATAATCTTCATAACAACAAAAATGACAGCGATGCTGAGAACAAGTTAATGGTAGTTTCAATGGAGATTTCATGGAATACAAGGAATTCTAATTTCTCTTTGAGCCTTCCTCAGCCAAATACTTCAGAAGAAATATGTGCGATTTTTGTCCTGAAAACATCAACACCACTTATTTTTCCATAATTCAGAAAAAGGGTTTTTGTGTGGAGGTTCTTCCCTTGACGTCTGAAAGATGTTTGCAGACAGCATGGCTGACACATATAGCAAGAGCAATCACCTCCTGTTGATTTTTCCAGAAAACGATTCCCATTCCTTGCAGATAGACTGAACATTGCAGATAAACTCTCCACAGGTAAACTCGATATTTTACATTTCAAATAAAGTTTATCATTATTTTATAAATTTTAAAAAGCTGATTGCAGTTAAGCATTTACTGTTGCAACATAATACTAAAATTATAAAAGGTATTATGTATGCTCAGACTACTCCTTGTTGAGGAATTTAGTTAGCCATTTAATATTACACTCAGTCTAAGATTTCACCTCAAATATGCAGTCTGAGCCATTCCTCCCTTTGCAATCTTCACTTCTGCCAGCCCCACCATTCTCAGCCTTAATGTGTTTTGGAAGGTGAGCAAGTTCTTTAACGGAGTAATCTGAAATCAGAACAATGCTCCCTCCGTGACCCCCATCCCCACCATCGGGACCAGCTTTAGGTTCAAATCTAAAATGAAGTTATGAGTAATTTGAAAAAAATATTGTTTATGTGATGGCACTTTAGTGAGAATCACAATATAATTGAAAAAGTTTTGACAAATTTTGCAAGTGAGTTACAGATTAAAAAAAACATTTTTTTTTTGTGGAAAGTATATTAAACACTTATTTAATTAATACAACTTACTTTTTCCTCCTGAAGTGAAAACAACCGTTACCACCATCTCCTGCCTTTAGTACTACTTTCTTCCAATCAATAAACTGTCTTTCCTATGTCAGTCAAAGAAACTTTAACTTTTGTAATTAAATCAGAGGTAATCTTGAGGCATTTCATCAACTTACATTCTATATTGTGATTCAATGTCATATTAAAAAAAATAACTAATTAGCCAGCTACCTGAAAAATCTGCATGTGGCTCTTGATCCATACCTCTTTGATACCTAATTATGTACCTTATGTAAAACAGTTGACCTCGATGAGCTCTAAACTTGAGCCCACAATATGGTCATGTGATACTGGTCACATTCGTATACACGGAGGGTTGGACATATGTACTTGCAATCGTACGGTCATATGATCACCAAAACTGAATTTTCTTGCACAGATGGATTACTACATTTTCTTACCCATGGTGCTCTGCACGCACCCCTTTGGCACGCAGAGCTCCGCTATTAGGCTAGGAAGCGTAAGTAAATTTAAATGCCATAAAATTCCATGCTACCTTAAAAGAGGGTGTGAATGGAGTTAACCGACTAGGGACAATATTAGGGCTAGAAAATATTACTGACTATCAACAAAACGAGGGAAAAATTACCGACTAGCGACAAAAAAATTAACTCGGATTTACCGACAACCGACAAAGGTCAAAAATTTTAACCGACAACCGACAAAGTAATAAAATTTAAACCGAAAACTGACATGTGGACGCCCCCATTCAGACCCTCTTAAAGGTCAGAACTCAGGACTGGTTAAAAGAAAAAGGGGGAGTGATTTCAAGAGACCCAATGATGCAATTTCTTTGATTTTGTGATGACATCAATATTATTTTTAAAAAAGCATGGAGCTATAAACATTACTCATACGCAAAATAAGTGAACAAGTGAAGATAATTTTTTTTTTCAATGGAGACTCAGATTTGAGATACTCGGAAAAATCCAAACTTGTATATCAGAGTCACCATAGAAAAAAATCTCTTCATCTTCATTTTCTGCAGATAACCAAGCTGCTACCTAGGAAAATTTTTCAAGAGCCGTTTGAGCTTCCATCATTAAAAGTTAGTAGCCCAAGTCATTTTTTCAAGAACCCTGAATAAATTAATTAATAGTGAGGATAAATCACCTTGTAATAACTTAGGCGCCCGTTCTGGCTACTCATTCAGAAATTTGGTCGTCTGCGCTTGCAAATAAGGCGCCCCAGGTGACTGGACGACCGGGCGACCCTTAGGCAGCAGCCTTGATAACATTAAATTTTCATCTACTCCAAAACAATAAATTGAAAAAGTATTTAAGACTATCTAGCATAGGCCACAAATGAACATATCATTTGGGAAAAATGGATGCAAAATATGGAGATGTGCCTCATGATATGAGCCTTCAGTGAAACAATGGATTGTAAAATAAGAGCTCAACTGTGATTTCCAATCAGCCATATGGTTCACAAAGAAGAAGTAATTTGGGGAGGGAGAAATTCCCCATAAATTCAATGATACCCAAGGGGGGCCTAGAGGGGAATTACTTCATAAATTACTTCCTACTTACACTGCACACCCCCATCAACCCCAAAAACTGGCCCTTGAATGAAAAGACACCATTTCAACTTTACCTTACTATGTGCTTTGGAGCTGTAAAGACGACAGATGTACCTCAGCCACCCCCTGAACATTGCAGAGACCACATAGGCCAGGCTGCTAAGTCTGAAGGCGTGGCTGCTAATTGTGAACCCGCTGACCTGTCAACAACCTGCAAATGGAGGAAAGAGTTGTTTACAGATAAGATCAGATGAGGGCTGATAAATATGGTGGGTAGGTACACGTGGTCGCGATCTTGTTTCCGAATTGGCGTGCCAGTAACATTGAGATTCAGCAGCTAGCAGCCTAGAGGACAATGGCAGCAGAGCGTCCAAAGCGAAGGATAACACAACCTTGCTTGGTATGTAGACAGGAATTGCTTCAAACTGCGATTGAGGCAACTTTCTGTGGAATCGTAAATATTTCTGTCTAGTTGATCGATGTGTGCCAGAAACATGCTTCCAGGGTTTTTCTCTCGTTCATCTAAATAACCTACTCGGTCTGTTGCATTCATAACTATGCAGCTGTTCTTGGTCGCCATTTCAACACCGCATTTGAGCCTTTTTAGCATCAATTAATTCACAGAGATAACCTGTGTATTAAAATTTAAAAGCCTTTTCGTCTGTTCTATTGAGATCTTATTGAATTTCTTCAGAATTCATTTTCTTTTCCCTAGTATGTAGTATAAAGGAAACAGTTTTATCTACTACACATACAGGTGCGATATTTGGGCCGTAGGGAAAAAGTACCATGCATTCAATTTCGGAATTTCTTTTAAAAGCTAGTTAATTAAGCAGAACGCTCTCGTGGGCAGTGTAACTCGAAGGAAAATCGACACAAATTCCCCGCTTTAATCGTAGTTTTATTAAATGTGATCAACTCTTCTTTTCGTTTAAACCTTTGAGACATGTTTTCATGGAAACTCTGGTGTTTTTATAGTCAATAGCGATTGAATGACAAGTTTCATTGTTTTGCGTGTTTCTAAGGGAAAGAAAACACTGTTAATTTAACCTTAATTTATCAAAGTTGAATTAAGAGTGTTTTAGGTCCAAACCCAGTTGACTTTTTAATTTTTTTCTCATTGCTCCAAAGACACCCAATTATCGACATGAAATATTTGTTATCATCAGGATTATTTAATATAAGCTTAACTTCCACTGAACCGTGAAGGACCATAAAATTTGTTTTGGATGGTAAACAGATTTTAACCTGGGCTCTAACCCCTGTTATAAAAGAACTTAGACAAACTGTTCAACTAGTTATGAACAGGGTACTTTATAGCCTTGTCATTTGTTAATTCGATCTGTAGATCAACAATGTATTGAAGTTCCTTTAAATGATAAGGGCATGGAAAACATAAATAGAAGCTGAGTCAGTTATATATGCTGCCATTAAATTGCTTTATGTTTTTCTGTCAGTGGTTTTAGGGTCCTCTAGAAAGGTAATTAACTAATGTTCTCGTACCTTGATTTGGAAAGCTCGATACATATGGTTGACCGAAAACTTGACTACGCCATATAGTGTATAACTTACAGAGGCTTCAGGAATGTTGTGTGATATTTGCTTTCAGATAGACAGACATTATCTAACGAGTGACCTGCTAAGATGCCTAGATCTGTAGATGATCTGAGATCCATGATACATGTATTTGCTCTGCTTTAACACAAATGAGTAAAAGTGTTACAGTGGAGATCAGTCACATGACCATCAAAAGCTTTTTATTTTATTTTTTGAAACTTTATTTAGATGGGCGTCAATCAAAATTGTTTCCACAACAATAGTCCTGTTCAATTGGCACCAGTCAAATTCGTCATGGAAAGATTTGGATTGACGTCGACCCAAATTTAGTTTTAAAGCATGAAAAAATCATTGAGGGGCTGGTAACTGCTGTAATGCTGACAAAGTCAAGTTATTAATATTGAGACCATTTATTAACATGTATTGTGTACTTGATAGTTAATAAAATTAACGATAATGGTTTTTCTTAGGAATACAATGGAGGTCTTTTGCATAAGGAGGAAATTATGTTGCGTAGGGCTATGTATGCCTCATTGAATGATTCCAAGAAACCATTACCAACCAAGCTTCCGATTCATCAGTTAACTTTAAGCTCTCAAGATTCAAGTGATGTGGCTCATTCAAAAGGACAAGTTTCAACCAGTGAACTAATTAATGATGATATTGTAGACAGTAACAACTGTGACATTGACTCTGCAAAATGCTTTAAGTCCAATCACTCTGTCTTGAAGACTTATCCTGAATTAAAGAAGAGGCTGAAAATTTCAAAGGAGCCAAGCAAACTACTAAATTATGTTATCAAGAAGAAGAAAGAGAAAAGAAACAACTCAAGAGCTTTATTAGGGACTTTGTCACCAACCAAAGTTTCTGAAAATGGTGAAACTAGTTTTCCTAGCTCCCCAACTGTGAATGGGAAACCAAAGACAACGAAGAAGAAAAAGCGACAGAGAGGAGCACTTGCTGTGTTTGTCGCCATGAACAAGTCTGTTGGTGGAAAGATATCAAAGAACCATTTCTCTGAACCAGAGAAAGGCCTTCTTTTGAAGAACAAGAAAAGGAGAAGGAGAAAGAGGAAGGCATTCAAGAATGACATATTTAATAAAACTGATAGTGCCGGTGCTGAAGATGAGGATTCACCCATAAAGAAATCCAAAATAGAAGACAAAATGTAAGTTTATTGGACAGTCTTAAAACGTAAAAATGTTTAATGACATTCGTTCATTTTTCAGAGTACAGGTAGTTTTATAAGGATTATGCTTGAGAGAAATTAACACCAACGACGTTGCTGCGAGTGGGCGGGTGACTTTCATGTGAGGGGTTGCAGGTTCAAACCACGACCAAAACAACTCTCAGGATCTTCAAATAACTGGAGAGAAATATTATTGTAGCTTTAGTTAATTCATCTGCAGATCTTCGTAGATAAGAACTATAACCAAATGGTCTCACAGTCCTTCTGCATGACACAAAAGAAATCCACACACTTTGCAAACAGTAGGTCGCAGAGTTTACCAGTGTTATGCGCTAACCTGCAATCAGGGACAAAATTGGTTGACACATTGTGTTTAAACAGTTCTTTATAAGAGTAAAATAACACTATAATTTGAATCATGCTCTAAATTATTGATAAGACTCCCCACTCCCCCATTCAATGTTGCCTATTTGTACCTAAATATCCTGGGAATCATGCTACAACATTGTTTTGGGGGTGGGGGGAAGGGGGCGAATTGGACTTCCTAAGAAGGCTAAAAGATAGAAGAAATACGGCACAGGCTGGGGTTAGAAATGGTCAATTTGTCAACAATTTTGTCACCAATTGTCTGAACTATAATATTGCACATTTCTTAAAAATCAAGTACCGGTATATTTAGAATTCTGTTGTGACATTACATTGAGTACACCATAAGTACTTTCCATCAATTTATTTGGGTCCACACGCTAATAATTAGGGTTGATTATGTAATTTTATGGTGACGTTACAATCAAGTGGTTGGGCTTCAAAACTGTTCACAACATGGTTAATCAAGGCAAAATTCCAGAACAAACTTGTGCACTAGTTCACATAATTTGCACAAAAGTATGAACGGCTGAAACCAAGTGAAATTATGGGAAAGTTAGACTGTCTGTTTTCAGCTACATTAGACAAGCCTCACATAATTATTGATACTTTTGACAGATGTTCTTTACATATCAAATTTATGCACTGTCTTTACGGCATCTCGGCTCATCTAATGATTCCAACCTCCAAAGTTGAACTCCCAAGGATTGACTTCATTATCAGCGATTACTCCTAGTGTTAAAACTTTACATGAAGCCAATCGATGTTATTGGAGAGTAGATTCTGTAAAACCATCCTAGGAGGCCAGGAGATTATGGAAACTCAAGCCATACAGTACAGCATACCTTCCAGCATGTGCCAACATAGCACATAAATTAGAATAAGAGAGGAATAGATTATCATTAGGCAACCTACATGTACACGTACTTGGAGCTATGCAATATGCAATACAAGACAATAGATACTTAACTGACCACTCCCCATAGGGGCTTTTCAGGACCAATGAAACACAATCAACGAATTACAACAGAACAGAACAACAACAACTTAAAGAATACCAACTGGTTGGAGGCAAACCAGTTGGCTATTTACAATTGCAACAGAGAAGTTGAACCAGGGACTTCGAGGAACAAATTCAATGAGTAGTCTGAAGGGGTCTTGAAGCCGGGAACTCTGAATCACAATCTTGGTGAAACTGATTTCAACTTTGTCAATTGAAAATGAAATTGTGACTCCTTTAACTTGTAGATGTATTTTGTTCCTTAGACCTGTGAGAATAGTGCAAGCACAGAGAAAATTTGCCAAGGCCCTTCCATTGAGTCCATCCAGGTAGGCTACATTTTTGCTTTTGCTTTTGTGTTTTTATCTATTTGGGCTAAAAATATGCATTAATATTACCAATAATTATACTGTAGAATGAAATTTGTAATGAGCAAAGTATCAACTTTTTGTTTTCAGCATGAGGATTCAGGAAGAAAGACACTTGTTATCTACTTCAGTTTCAAGAGCCAAGACTGAGGATTTCTTAACCTTCCTTTGTTTAAGAAGTAAGTACCAATTTGTAAGAACTTCTTAGCTTATGACAGGACAATCTCGTTCCTTGACGCTGTGACCCCTTTCGTTAACAAGGATTTTAAACCTTTGGGTGATATAATCCAAAATAGGGCTGCCTCTGATTGCCTAGTAAAAATAAAGAAAATGGGAGAGGAAAAAGAGGAACAAATGTATGTGCTGTGCATTTTACAGTTTAGAACATTTCTTTGCCATCCTTTCAAAAAGAAATACCTGAAATTATCAAATTCAACGTTTTACTTAAATGACCGCATAACAGTAACTTTTTGAATTTTCTATCATTCTTTAAAAATTACTTATCTTATATAACTTGTTAATACTTCATGATGGGAAAACAAAAGAAATGTTTTGTTAATCAATATCTGTATTATCTGATCCAGATTTCTCTTCATTTACTCATTTGTGGGCAAGACACTTTACTCTCACGGTGCCTCTCTCCACCCAGGTGTATAGATGGGTATCGGCGAATTTAATGCTGGGGGGTAACCCTGCAATGGACTTGCATCCCATCCAGGGGGAGTGGAAATACTCCTAGTCGCTTCATGCTACATGTACAGA
Source organism: Montipora foliosa (assembly GCF_036669935.1). Taxonomy (NCBI): domain Eukaryota; kingdom Metazoa; phylum Cnidaria; class Anthozoa; order Scleractinia; family Acroporidae; genus Montipora; species Montipora foliosa. The sequence goes on along the minus strand of NC_090869.1, from coordinate 19,832,413 downwards.
AACCGGGATAAGCTCCAGCCTAATGGGCCACTGGTCTTGTAAGCAGACTTTACCCTTTGCTCATTAAACAGATCTTTCAAGTCATTGAAGCACCAAAAATACCTAGTGTAAATTAACACTTAAATGCTAACGCTTCATTAACAATGTTTGTTAATTAAACATCAGCATCTAAGTGTTAATTTATTCCATGAGAAAGGGTTGGATATGAGATGGTAAGTAGCCAACAAGGCACGTAGTGCCAAGTCAGCTATAACCAGTCTCATATCCAACAAGCGCGAATGGAATAATAGTGTTGTTTTATTAAATTCCTTAAACTCCAAAAATTTGAAAGTACGAAATACGAGCAAAAAAAGGGAGAAAATCCTAGCAAAATTGAAAAAACTTGATGAAGATGCGATGTTGTGTAAGACCTTGTGGTCAGACAGACGCAGGCTCATCACAAAAACATTTCTTGCCTTTTTGCGTACTTCTAAATGTGGGAATTGATCCAAACTTTCCACAAAAAAAGTTTTTTGTTCTTGTTTGGCTTTATTCAAAGAGAAATTTTGCTTTCCGGCGAAAAATTTTTTAGTTTAGCAATGCTTAAGTTAACGCAATCATTTACCATAATCAGTTCACTCAATCTCGGTTATCAGGTCATATACGTTAGTTTGACCTTATGTTGTAAGGTCAAACTAAGGTATATTATATGAGCTGATAACCGAGATTGAGTGAACCAATCAGAGCTCGCAGAATGCATTATCAGAGGTTGAGAATTTAATAATAAGTCATATACAGTATTCACATGAGATCTATGTCACATTTACAATTTCTCGGCTTACCCTTGAGATTGTAATTAGCCTGGGTGTGAAAAATGAGGGGGGCTTACCCCAAACCCCGCTCGTTTTTCACACCCAGATTTTTTGCTTTCCTTACTATCTGGGAGCCTGAACAGGCTAATTTGTAGTTGTGATACAGATCTGCTGCTCATATTTTATATACATGTATGACATACAAACTTTATTCTTTCCTTTTAACAATAAATATCATGGTAACACAGTTGGATGCCCTTTGGGAGCTCCTCAATCTTTCTCGGATATCAAGAAGTAATAATAATAATAATAATAAATAAATTAAAAAAAATAAGTAATAATAATAAACGAAATGACAAAATAATAAATTATTATTACCGAATTTACCCGTGTATAAGTCGATACCATGTATAAGTCGATCCCCCAAAATGCAATTTCTTAATTTCTTTGTTAAATATTCATGGACACTAATCTTGTATTCTTAGATTTCTGGAAATGTGGATACACAAAAAAATCAGGGCCTCAAACGCTTAAAAGTTTCGTTGTTCAACAGCTGTTGAATATGTGGGCATTTTGTCCTTGAGTTTTGAAAAAGTTCTCAGAAAATCGAACATGTAAACCTCAAACTCACCTGTTTCGTTGTTCAAAGATAAAGGGCTTTAGAGGATAAGCACAATGCACACAGAAGCAGGAGTCAATCTTTGAAAATAACTTGCGAACGATGCGAAAATGTGCAAGGTTTAATTGGTCCTTGACTTATAATTTCTCAAATGACAAACAAAACAAAACTCATAAACCAAACAATACAAAGTTTGCAAAAGCATTTAAATCTGCCAGGTTTGTATAAAGAATAAAAAACATTCATTACCAACCAGCATTTTCATGCAACACGAGTGACGATGCTTGCACGCAAACACGAGGTATTGCGCCAGGTTACTAAGCCATTGAACGATCGTGTTTTATTCGAAGAAACAGAAATGACTTTTAGAGCTTTCCGCCTTTGGAAAACGAAAATTTCCAGTGTCTATTTCATATTTGTGCTTGTGAGTATCTTCAACATTTAGAGTTGGACAAATCCTTTTTCATTTCAACTGGAATTGCTTACATTCGTTTTGAAGTCTTTTGTCATTCATTTTGAAGTCTTTACGTCGGCTTTTGTCCACTGTGTTCATTATGCCCAAGGCAACGTTAACATTATTATGTTAATTTTGAATAAATTACTTAGCTTGCACTTGGCTCAAAATCTTTGACCCGTGTATAAGTCGAGGGCGATTTTTGGAGCTTCTTTTGAGGCCATAAAAGGTCGACTTATACATGGGTAAATACGGTATTTTGTCGTTTGGTTTATTGTTGTCTTGATGTATTAGAGTGGTTTTCAAATGAGTGTAGTAAAACCAAACCAAAGTAATTACTTTGGCCTATCAGAAAGGACAGACACAATCAAGTAAACCAATCAAAACGCGAAGAAATTACACGTAGCTGACACAGTGTGGGAAAATGTGCACGCGCGAGCCACGATTGGGTTTGGGTTCACTTCTGATTGGTTGAAAAAGTGGCGTGAGAACTTTGAACCAATCACTTAGTGAAGTAATGCAAAACCAAAGTAATTCGCTAATTACTTTTGACACTCAATTGAAAACCGCGCTAATAACTTAGAGCAAGTGCAAAATAATATTTTTATCATTTTCTTGTGTTAGTTCTGTAGTTTTTACAGTCTCAGTGTTCATTACATTTTGACCTTCTTAGACTAGCCTAAAGAGCAGAAGTTGGAAATAGTTGTTACATGTAATATTTTAAGATTGTTATGTTACAGATCATCCTGTCCTGCCAGAAGAGCTTGAGATTTTCAATCATCCTTGTATGCCAGTATCGCCTTTGTCAGACGACCAAGAGGAAAATAACACTTCATCTCCACCCTCGCCTGCACAGTCTCAGTCCTCTGTCTCAAATGTATCAAACCTATCAAGTACAATTCCCAAATCATTTTCTGACTCACCAGCCCCTTCGATAGATAGTCCAGCCACTGGTGAGGGGCCTTGTTGGGAGAGTGGAGTGGTAAGGATGTATGCTGATGGTCCCAAGGGACTTGCAGGGAACAGAAAAGATCAGAAGAAATATGAGGAGCTACAACCAAGTGATGATGCCGATGTGAGTTGTTATGATTACTTTTTCTTGATGTGTGATTATTAAAATCTCACTACTGCTTGCAGCTGCTTAAGCCTCAAAATTATAATGGAACCACTTCCACTGGAGGAAATTTCGTGTTGCAAGTTCTTGAACTAATTTGTCATCACTTGTCTACGTGAAAAAGTTTACATGTGAAAAAGTTTACATGATTGTTGTGTGACAGATAAACAGTTTATAATGCAATCTGTAAGTGCTCTCCGAGACTGACTCTATTTGGGGTGCCACCTGCTGTTGTTAACTTGACACTTGGCTCCTCTGGTTGCTGTAACTTCCTGAAATGCGGGAGGCAAGTCAGTCTGTTGGTGGACTAACTTGAGCATTTTCAATTGCATCAGCTTTCTCACTTGCTCAATTGATAGGTACATGTATATTAATTCTGATATTTCTGTCTTGGTGCCTCTTCCTTTCATAAAAAAAAATTATATTGAAGATATGGCACATACACTACATGTGCCGATAGCTTACTGTACTTAATTCACTCAAAAAGTAGAATGTAATTTGCATTCCGTTGGGTATATGTAGAATACTAGAAAGTTGAGTCTTTTGTCATAAATGGTACAGTAATGACATCAAAGCACACTTTGGGCGAAGGAACATGAAAGCACAAGAAATATAAAAAAAGAGCAACGATTTTTTTTATACATATATCGAGTACTCTAATTATGAAACTTTCAAAAGTAATTTTAAAAGAAACTTTTTTTAAAACTTTGGGAATTTAGTAGTTGACACAGCGGATATAGCAAATGGTACGGGTCAACATCAGCAACAGGGCTCAACCTTAATTTGTACTCACACTAAAACAATCATTACACTGGAAATACATGTAGAAGAAAATAATATTATACAGAGTACTGGCTGCTCGGAATAGCCATAGGACTGACAGCTAGAGTAGCCAGACAGCCATTGGTTCAAAGCAAGTACTCCTTGTGCGTTTTCTTTGTTTTATTTTAAACCCAAATTTTAAGTTTAAAATGAATTACTTCTTGTCATTTGACGACAACGTTTTGGCAAAGTTTTGGTATTTACTGCTGAAGATTCTTGAACTGGAGACACATGCTCGATGGCCCGAAAGAGTTACGTACTGCGTGTTAACGGCGCGAAAAGTCGTTCTTTCTACTGCTTTGATTTTCCTTCCCTCATACAAACAGCATCTCGAAAAGTAGTGCATTGTCACGTTTACGTTGGTAGCAGACGTCTGATGTGCAATAACTTGTTTCACTTCCCCAGGATTATTTTTGGATTATTTACATTCGGAGTATCGAGTTTATTTCCTTTGTTTATTCTTATTTGGAAGGCCGTTTATGTTGGCGCACACTTTTTAGTTTAATTATTGTTATTTTAAAACATGTAATATGGTAAGCATTCAGAAAGTGCTGCTATGTTCGAAAGTACAATTAATAGTATTGTAAGATTGTGAAATTCATTAAAGGCGTTTATACCTTTGTAAAATACTGTCTCATTTTCAACTGGTTTGCTCCGCAGTATTTAACTTTATTTATCTTTTTTCACCACAAATTGTTAGAACGTTTCTTTTTTTGTCCACTGTTCACGGCTTTAGAGTGAAAGGAAACCTATTTCTAGCCAGCGTAGCTGTCGGTTCTGTCGAAATCTCAGGCACTCCGAAAAGAACCACCAGCTAAGCAGACTATCCTATTTCTGAAAAGATCGCGCGCATGTCTTTTCCGGAAAGCCCTCAACAAATGCGTCTTTGGATCGAAAAATTATAACAGAATGAAACAATGCGCTTCTGAAGATATTAATCTTATAAACTACGAACTTTGGATGTGAGAAAACATAATCTGGGTAAAAATGAGTGGGTATGATTTTTTTTTGAGGAAGGATATCTTGAAAATGAATGTTCTTAGAGAAAACAAAGCAGTTCTGATAGGCTTCAGTGGTCGAAAACTATGCGTAATTTAGAAGCAAAATTGTCCATTCCATGTTCCGGATACATACAATAAACTTTCTAGCAAACATGCTAAAAAGACAAAACATAATTAAAAACTGACAAAAAATTCGGTCCATTTAGAAATATTTCTGTTGAATCGCTCAACTTTCATCAGTTTGAATAGCAGTGAGCGGTTAGAGAGTTTATTCGTAATTTGGCCTTATTTACAAGTCAATTTTACTTTAAGTAATCTGGCTAATCGTTTCCTTAATGAACACAATTGTGTCGTTGTCAAGCGTTTTAAAGCATACCAGCGTAAAGATTCTCTCTTCCAATTCCCATGGGAATTTATTCAAATCAACATGAGTGAAGGGTTTATATATTTAATATATTCTTGTCTCATTTTTTGGTCGGCAACAACTTGATCTTCGCTGTTTTTTTGTTTCTTTACTGGTCATTGTTTTCGAAGTTAATTCCATGTTTTCTATGTTCCCTTCTGCAGGACCCAAGAGAACTGACCAAATCCGTAACACCACCTCTCACCTTCCGTGTGTCCTCACGCCCAACACACTGGGCCGCATGTAGAGCAAAGGACAAGCAACTTCCCAGACCGATACCAAAGCCTGTCGCCGTGATGCCATCTTTAGCGGGAAATGCAGTCAATGAAAGTGCATTACCTGCGCGAACTTGCAACAGCGGAAACAACGCCATTCTTCCGCCTCCGCCGTTATTGCACCCCGTGGAATCAACCTCGTGTTCTCCTCCGCCGCCTCCATTGCTGTACATTCCTTCAGCAGCTTTGCGTGTCACGCATCTGCACGGCCCGCCCACTCTAAAGCGGTATCCTTCCACCTCTCCCACGCGTGAACGAGAAAGCGCGGAGCTCGTAGAGCAACGTCGGCTATCGCTTGATCAGAATGCGGGACCGCCTCCACTGAAGAGATTCCCGCCAATTGTCATAGAGCATGAAAGTGCTAAGAATGATGAAAGCACAGAGAAAGGCAGCTACGACCAGCTAATGTCGCCTTGTGATTCAGGATTTCGTTCTGTTTCGTCACGATCGCCGAATAACTTCAAAATTAATGTAGAAGTTTCGGCTACGTCTAAAGCCACCGTAGCTGGCAGCTGTAGGGCAAGCAGCTCCCTTTCCGACTTGACCAAAATCACGTCGCTAGAGACTGAAGATAAAGGAACAACATCTCGGTGGCCAAATAAGGAAATGCCTTTATTAAGAAGGCATTCTTCAGCCAGTCAGGATGCAGTGTGCTTCGATGAGCTCGTGTATTTGCGAGCAAATTCGCACAGTCCACCGCTTCTTCAGCGCGTGTCTGTTTCTGCGGACAACAAACAAGTGGGACCATCTTTTCATTTGTCCAAAGCTTCTGCTGGTCCATTAGAAACTTCCGGTATCCGACTACAATCGGCTGTTCCGATCGAAACTTCCGGTAGTCAGTGTGAAAAAGCTGCTGATCGAGTTGAAACTTCCAGCCTTGAACTCGGTACTCTCAGCAATCGATTTGGATCCGTTAGTGATAAAAGTGAACCCTTCGCTTGTGTTGTGCAAACTTCCGGTGGTCATTATAGAACTTCCGGTAATCCTATACAGAGATTCGGTACTCGTCCTGAAACTTCCGGTGGCGGACTTGATACTTCTTACAGTCGTCTTTCGCCGAACTTTCATCCAGTTCCTTCTGGGCATGTAAAGCAATCAGCGGCCCAAATGGGTCACTCCGAAGCTTCCTTCATCGCAACAACACTTCACAGTAATCATTCCACTTCCGGTGAACCCAGTCATTTTCGAGCCTCCCCTCTCGCAATGTCTAGACATAGCAACAGCCCTCAAGCGTTCCAAGAAGGAAGTTACCCTAGACCCATTCCCGTTGGTGAAGCTCTTGTGTCTGGAAGGAGGCTCTCCCCTGGGCTACTAAGAGAGAAGAACAAATGCACTTACGTTTTTGCTAATCGGCAGACAAATTTATCAACCGGAAACGAACCAGGTCCCTTGCAAGTTAGCTCTTTGGTTATGCCAAGCAAACATGGCATGCATATATCTCCAAACGCAGTTAACCTTAGCTCAATGCGCTTTCATTCATCTGAAGACTGTGGCCGGTCTGATGGAAGGCGGTCATTTGTGGGCAACACTCCATACTCAGGCCATCATACTTCCTCGTCTTTTATATTTCGATCGCAACAGAGCTCAAGTGATCCGAGTGCACAATTTGGTAATCCTTTAGCCTCCAAAAGAATACCTTCCCCGCGATCAGACTTGTTCAGCAGAATCTCTTACGAACCAAATAACGTTGTATATATGCCTCGCCCTGGTACTGATTCTCCGAGCCCCTTGTCTTCAGATGGTCATCCAACAGCTTTGCGATCCAGTGTTCGGCATAAAGAAAACTCCGTGCAAAGCTCTTATCCTATGTGGTCTCATTTGAGACCTGGACCGTATTCTGTACCATCGATCGTCTCTGGAAATTCCTCTCCTAGGCCGTACACTTTCTCTGTAAAATTTCCCGAGGGAACGCTTTCTGCGCCCCAATCTGAAAGTCATTCCGTTGGCTCGCGTTCAAATTCGAGCACGCCATCTTTAGATGGGTATTCGTTAGCTTCTGTTCAATCAACTGATAATCAACTGGCGCCTGTTAATGAGAAAGCAAGTCATAAAAGTGGTGGGTCACCCAGCACTGATCCGCCTGGACTTCATGTAGTACGACAGGAAAATTTCAGAAGCTCTCAATTACCCCCGGCTTTCCAAGTTGGAGATCTGCGGCAGGATTCAAGAACAAATACGGTTTTCACGGATTGTGCTTTTTCAAACACTTCCTCGAGAGACAGATTTGTTCGCGAATCGGAATTTTGTGCTCCAGAAGAGTTCAACAGGAAATCTTCAAGCCCGTCACATCGTCACACCCACATTCCAACCAAACCTCCTTTATCCAATTCGCCAAGTCTAAACAGGCAAACATCAAGTCCTTTACCTCGCCCGAATCACCACATTTCAAATCCTCCATCTTCCAAATCGCCTGGTCTAAAAGAAAAGAAAAGCTCCGGGTCAGCGGTTATCTACAGCGATACTAACGTTAAAAAGCCTCTCAAATCTTCAGCAGTTACTGGCAGAAATACGTCAGCTTCGAAGAATAAGCAAATGGTTTGCCCTTCAGCTGTTTTTCACCCAAGCGAAGAGGAATTTAAAGATCCGGTTGCTTACATTAAGATGATCCGACGGGATGCTGAAAGATTTGGTGTGTGTGTGATTGTTCCCCCCGAGTCATGGAAGGTTAGTTTTTGCCTTCAGCTTTGTACGAATTTCTGCACGCACTTTTGACTAAACTGTGGACTAAAGAGAAAAAGGGGGGTCCTCCAGATGTCTCAGTAGTTACCAAGGGTTTGCATATCAAGCGAACATGGCAAAATTAAACCGGTGATCAGGCAAACATAGACAAACATCATTGGTAGCAAGGGAACATACAAAATTTAGGAAGCAAAAAAGCCGGGAACGTTGTCGGAATTATTGGGAGCAAATGCTGCTAGACCCTCAGGGGTTTTCAGTTTTTCCAACTTCGAGAGGGTATATAACGGAGCCTCCCTCTTCTATATTAACCCTCTGAGTCCATGCTGTCCCGTATCTTTTTATTTTTTAAAGCACCTCCCGGGGGGGGGGGAGGCACACCCAAAACACGGTGGTACTTCAAAATGATTAAAAGATATAGCAGTTCTAAAAATATAAGATATGGGACAGGGTTGACGTAAGGGTATAATATCTCCAGTATCATGATAATGGGCTTCTTCATATGTGTTACCCATCACGATTTAAATTCTTTTATGTTTGTGAAATTTACCGTCATTGTTTACGTTTTTAGCCCGAATTTCAAATCTCGGACAACGTGAGGTTTAATAGCGAATGCCAACTGATCCACCGACTTCAAGATAGGTGAGTTCGTGACAGACACCTTCGTTGATCAGATTGCATTTTTGTTGTTTATAAACAATAAAAAGCCAGAAGAATTCACTGTATGGTATTGAGACTAGGCTAATTTGTACATTAGCAAAAGAATATTAAATTGACTGCCATGTATGAATAAGGTCTATTGTCTGTAATCAGAGACACAAGTGATGTCGAAGTTGGCAGAAGAGCAAGGTGACACTTTATGACGCTTATTGAAATCTTCTGTCATCCAAAAGCACATTTCCAAGTTTATGTCTGCCTCCTCTTTAAAGCGAGTCTTTTTTCATTTTAAAAAAACTTCGCGCTTAGACTCGCTTTGTAGAGGAGGCAGACATGAATTCGGAAATGGCCTATGAGGGACCTGTGGTTGTTTTACTGGAGAATTGCAGGGTTTTTTTCTTGATGACGCAGTTATGTAGTAACTACTGTAAAATAATTAGCGGGAAATTCAGCGTGTTTGCATTTTAAAAGCAAGCATTCGAACGAGAACAAGCCCACGATGCATTCCCGTGACATGTTTTTCTTTTGTTTTTTCATTCCAGGTGGGGTCCTGCGGAGGATGAATTGGCCTGCATCAAGAAACATCTTGACCAGCAATCCATCTCACTTGTGCCCTTGCCTCAGGTAGTATTTTGAGACATTCCTGATTGGCTCACTCAATCCATCGACAGCAGCTTATTTATCGTATGACCTTATATGGAAACGGATTGGGCTGGTTGAAAGCAACTTTTGTTCATTTTGTGAAGTTGAAACAGTTAAAATTTTTATGAGAAGTTTATTAGAAATAGATTTTGTGATAAAAATAAGCGGCAAAAAGTCACGTGTTTTCTACATCTCCGAGTTCATTTTCAAGTGTGGATATTTAAATTTTCGACAAACAGTGCGATTCAATTCAATTATGTCTCATTGTGGTATGTCTCCTTGTTATCGTCATTAATATTTCTCAAGTACCTACATATTCTATCACATTTTAGCGTTCGTGACATCCTTACCGATTTTAACTTTTTAATTGTTCTTATTGTATTCATGCAAATCTTGTTTTTTTTGTAAGTTGTGTTACGGTACCAAATGATAGCCAGCTTACAAGAGCTGCTACAATGTTCACGGCAAAAGTAAAGATTTTCCTTCATTTTCGTAATGAACGCTATTCTTTTGTTCGGCTTCAAAACTGCAAACTCTGTAGACTACTTTTGAGGTGACTGTTTCGATTGTGAATCGCTAAATTTCATGACGCCAATTCGCGCTTTCTTATTCAAACAGATTTAAACGACTCGTTGGTGATTTAAATTTTCAGATTGGCGGATGCGAACTCGATCTACCTCGGTTTTCCAAGGTGATGGGCCAGTTCGGTGGACTTCAAAAGGTAACACACTTTGGCTGTGTTTGATACTTCATCGCGCAAAGGAAAGACACTATTTTCATCTTTCATATGTGAAGATATTTTTGTTGTCATGATTACGGACATGTCAGCCAATAGTATTACTGCATCCTGTTGACGCGCGAAATCAGGTTCTTGTTATCTAAATAATAAGAAGAGCATTACATGATCGCGCGAGGATACGAATTTAAAGCTTCATTTTGTGATATGTTATCTCTCAGTTTTTGGCTGCTCTCACTCGTGTGAGATACCATCAGCATTCAAAGATAAAACATGTTTTTGTGAGGAAATTTGTAAGCTTTACTTGTTGACTTTTTGCTTCACAGGTCATTGATAGCAAAAAATGGCCCAAAGTCGGCGAAATATTGAAAATACCTCGAGCAGTAAGTTGCGTACTTTGTTATTGTATTTCCAGAATTCTGGAAACGGTACGCTTTGCATGTTAATCTTCTATTTTACTTTGTGTTAAAAGTTTAAAGGCCCCGTTTTCACGTGCGAGTTGTTTAGTCCCAACTACTCGATGGAACTTTTGTCCTCACAAAGTTGCGTCAATCTTCGAAGAACTGTCAAACCCTTTTGATGTCGTAACGGTGTCCTGCGAGCAGAAGCCCTTCGATCTTCCTAGATAAGTCGGAAGATCAAAGGGCCTCTGCTCGCAGGATATCGTAACGGCAGATCGCAAAAAAATCGCCCAGAAATCACATTTGTTTTACACGTGTGATTTCTTAAATTTCTCGATTGCAATTTTGCCGCTACAGATATTTCATGTAACAAAAATCGCATGTGTAACCGGGTCTCAATGTGCTTACGTTTCGTTTAGGCTCAAGACCGTATTGGGAAGCTTCAGGACATCTACTTCAAGTACTTATTGTCATACGATCTTCTGCCACAGGTAAATTCTCTAGCACCCCGTTAACCGCCGCCCATGGGCCTTCTTTAGAGAATGTCTCACGGAACATGTTTGTTCCTTTTCAGGACGAAAAAGCTGACTTATTACGGCAAGTTCAGTCGGAGAAAGGAAGCAAAGGTAATTTTTGCCTTGTGAAAGAGGCTAAAATTTTTCATGCAGTGCCGTCTTTAAGAAAAAAAATATGCGTTACGTCAACTTTTCGTCCACTATAGAACCTCCCTCTGCTCAATTCTCCTTTGTCCGTATTCACTCTACGACATTTTGTCGCTACGAGAATATGACGGTCAGTCAATAAAACGCTAGTGCGATTCAGGAAGCTTTCGTTTTCTAGTAGACACTACAGCATTTTCGTTGAAACATTGCAGGTTTTCTAGGTTATAGTTGCATCTTCATGTAATGATGTCCATTTCTCCGTGCTAGAAAAAAAATTCCTGCACGCGTTCCTACTTTGAGCGTGTTTGAAGATCCCCCTCTCGAACGCCGTTTTTTTCCTCACTTGCTTTTCACCATAAACAGCCGTCTAATAACTTGATTTTTTTATCACTTAAACGCTCTCGCACTTATGTTTGTCCATGTGGTAATACACACTTTGACTTTTTTGAGGGGGTTGGATAAGCCTAAAGACCGGGACACACTTGGCGATAAGTCGCTGCAACGCTTATTTCCCTTTCGTAAACGGTCGTTGCCATTTTTCAGAACGGTCGTTGCGATTTGAAACGGTCGATGCCATTTTTTAGCTCTGAATTACACTCATTAGGTCTAAGAACTCAAAAGGTTGCGTTTACTGGGAGTTGTGTCTCGCTGGTCATATGAGTTAGGGTTCGGGTTAGGGTTCTGTTTAGGGTGAGGGCTAAGAACCCCAGTTCGAGTCTTGAAATTTTCGGACTGTTTTTTTCCTCCAGTTTTTCTTTTATAAATTTTTTTTTTCCTTTTTTGTCTTAATTTTTGTAAATATTTTTTCTTAGTTTGTTTCTTTTAATTTTCTTTGAAGTGAAGTGTGTAGTCGACCGTTATAAATGGCATCGACGGTTTCAAATGGCAACGACCGTTCTGAGAAATGGCAACGACCGTTTACGAAAGGGAAATTTGCCGCTGCGACACGTCGCAGAGGTAAGTCGCCGCAACAATTTGCCTCTCGAGACACGGTTAATTTGGGAAAATCATTGTCGCTGCGATCAGTTGCACAAATTCAAACCAGTTTGAATTCGTGCGACTGATCGCAGCGACAAATTAGCGAAGGCAGCGTTGTCGCACCGTGTGTACTCTTCCGGCAACAAGTCGCTGCGACAAAATGACAATGAACCAATGAGAGAGCGTCAAGACTAGTTTCCATTCCCCCTCATACGAGATCACTCCGTTTGCACCGAACAGGAGTCGTGTCGCAGCGACTTGTTTTGCAAGTAGTACACACGGAGCAACTTGTCGCAGAGACCTGTCCCTGCGACTTGTCGCCTGGTGTGTCTCGACCTTAAAACCCTCGCGCGGCGGGGCTTATTGATATTTACTCAGATGTCGTGGTTTTTGTCTTGCAGAACAAGCTACCGATTCATGGTCGATCAAGGTAAAAAAAGTAATTATAATCCACGTAGTACACGAAAGTTATAACGTCTTCGTCGAACATGTTCCCTCGGTAGTGCGCGCTCATTTACATTGTGTCATTTAACTCCAAGGCAGGATAAAAAATGAATTGCTTTGTCGTTATTTTCTTCGATTTGAACCCATAATGACTGGTGATCTAAGATGACTTTCAACGGGTCATAGCAAACAAAAACTGAACGCGGCAAAGGGTTTTTTTCATGGGGATTAAAAAGACTGAGAATCTTGTCAAAGAAAAGCATTTTGTACAATATTACGGACAGGTTGCCCTTAATTAAGATTTTTTTATCGCCTTTTGCATCTGGCCGAAAAGAAGTCATAGCAGTGGGTGACTAGAAAGCGTGGAGGTCAAGGAGGGATTACGTTTTTGCAAACATTGGCCGTGTAGCACTTATATTTGAACAGACTTAACTGATTAGAGTGTAATGTGAAGTGCTAGTTTTTTACCCCGTATGAACCATGTGAGCGTTAGCCCTACTAATGGAAATCAATTCCCACCCTGGCTCAGAGGTCTTCTCTGTCCTTGTGTGGGCCCATTTCCATTAGTAGGGGTAACGCACACATGGTTCATATGGGGTAGAAAACTAGCACTTCACGTTACACTCTAATCAGTTAAGTCTGTTCAAATATAGGTGCTACACGGCCAAAAACGTTATCCCTCCTTGTACTAGTGTATGTTCATTGCCGTGACTTTAACATCTCCAGTTCCCACGACCTGCTCCCGTCTGACCTTATAGCTCAGTCGGTAGAGCAGCGATGATCTAACCCGGATGAACCCGAAGGTCGTGGGTTCAATTCCCACCCTGGTCAGAGTTTTTCTCTGTCCTTGTGTGGGCCCATTTCCTTTCGGAGGGCTAACGCTCACATGGTTCATATGGGGTAGAAAACTAGCACTTCACATTGCACTCTAATTAGTTAACCATGGAGGTCAGTTGGATTTTGAGAAACGAAAAAGACGAAGTATCGCATTCCACTTGCCCTCAGTTCGTGACATGGAAACTTTTTTTGGCCACTCTGCAAAGGCTTATGACCAGTCTGGCCGCGTTGTGTAGTCCCTGGCGATAATTTTAAATCATAGAAAGAGAGAATTGAGGCATGATAACATTACAGAAAGATTAGTTTGGGTCGTGACCACGAATTCCCTTTCTTTTTCCAGGGACACCAACATGGCGTCCCTGACGTCACATCACAACGATATGATGTAATCCATACACAACCCTTTCTTCCATGCATGGTCTTTTGCGGGCATGATCTGCAGCACTAAGGGTGTTGACAAATATCTTGATTAGCATTTTCTGTGCGATTGCATAAGCCATGTCCAAAGTGTTCTTTCAGAGGGATAACATAGCTCTTGACTGCACATTTAGACTGCATTAAAGATTACGCGGCCTTGACGATTCGGCCGATTTTTCTTCATCCGTGGCAAAATTTCTTTGTTCTTTCAGGGACGCAGTTTTTCGTTGGTGCCGTTTCAAAGAGTCGCTCGAAACGTAGAAGCTCATTTCTTCAAGAACTCGCCGTCAGCAAACGATGCGGAGGTAGAGAGGTTTTCTTTTGTTAAATTTGGTTAACTGGGCCCAGTTGTTCGGAGGCCAGTTAAGGTAATCCTGTACCACTCAGTACTGGTAACTCCAGTTGCAGTTTATTTTCTGATCCAAAAGAGTTCAACTCTTGTGGAAGTTCCTCAAGATTTTTAGCATTCAATTTTTACTCAGATTTTTGTTTTTTCTCAGTATCAAATTACATTGTTAAGGGTTTTTGACGGAGAAGTTGTAAATATCGGTTGGTATCCTTGATTGGTTGGTACTTTTTTAATCACGGATTACTGTCACTCTGGTCCCGGCTGTTCAAAAGGTGGATAACGCTATCCAACGGATAAGTCACTACCCATTGGATAGCGCAATTGGTTTTGCTACGACTTCCGGCGGATGGCGCTATCCATCGTTTGAACAACTGGGGCCTGGTTTTGCACGACTGGGCCCTGGGACTATTCCATTGTGGAATAGACCACTTTCAATATATTAAAATTCAGTGCTAAACAAAAGGCATCATCTCGAGGCTCTGGGGAATAAATATAAGGAATTGTATGAGTTTATTCCCCAGAGCCTCGAGATGATGTCTTTTGTTTAGGACTGAATTTTAATATATCGAAAGTGGTCTATCACAAATACAAAAATATTGGTCAAGAAATCAATCAATTTTTTGATCGTGTACTAATTGGTGGTTCGTGGTAATTGGGTGTGAAGCCCAGTCATCCCTTATCTTGAACCAGGTGTGAACAAAACATATATGTAAGTTTTCATGATATTGAAATCAGAACTAACAAACATTATGCTTCAAACGACCCTGTCTGTCTCTGGTCTGTTGGTTTTGAAATAAATACAAGAAAGCTTCCGAAAGATGCCATATTTTTCTGCAAAGATTCTGCAAGAAGGTCTCTCCTGCTTGCTGAATACAACTGAGTTCCCTACATGTATGTCTTGCCGTTTTGTCTCAAGAGTCAAAGAAGTAAGCAGCGTCATTCCGAGATCAGCCTCTCTATGGAAGCGGGCCAAATCCCGAATCTTGTCGCTTTTTACATAGTCATTTTTAACATAGACATAGTCCGATATTTCGTTAAATGTCACTTATACTGTATCCAAAAATCCACGCCCAGTTTTGACCTCCCAGCACGAAGTGTCCCATTGAGTCTAAGTATTTGGTACCTGTTTCTGATAATAAGGTAAGTGTTAGCATTAGTGCTATTGTTAGGTTGGGGAAGTGCAGCTGTTTATCTGAATTGTCTGTTCACCTATTCATGAGTAATATTGAACATGGGGAGAAAAGCAAGGGGACACTTCGTGATGCTTATTGAAACGGGAGTGCATCTAATTAGCTACTTTTCTGGACACATCGTAAAAGTAGGATTTGACATTTCAAACGAGTCTCGATGTTAATTTCCAGAGGGAATTTTGGAGAATCGTGCACAACCGTGAAAGCTATGTATCTGTGCACCGAGGGACTGTAGACACAAACCAGGAACACAGCTGTTTTCCGACGGAAAAAGGAGATCCTTATGCAAAGTAAGCCTCAAGTGTTATTTGTTTTTGGGTAAAGACTTCTTTTCATTATTTTATTTTTATTTATTTATTTTTTTTAAACACGTTACTTACATTACAAGCCGTTTTCTCCTCAACAAACACTGACTATTGAGAGTGAGAAATGATCCTCGTATTTGTATGGATAATTTAAGCAATTGTCTCCTATAGCACCTGAAAAATTCAGGTGCCTCCAGCGGGATTCGAACCCATACCTCTGCGATGCTGGTGCAGTGCTCTACCAACTGAGCTATGCAGCCACACATTTGGGAACAGGTCAATAGGCCATTTTCGAGTTCATGTACGCCTCCTCTTCAAAGCGAGTCTAAGTTCGAAGTTTTTCTTATGAAAGTTAGTTTTCATTCATATTTAAAGTAGAACTAATTACCATCACAAAAACGTTGCACTTAGACTCGCTTTGAGGAGGAGGCAGACATGAACTCGGAAATGGCCTATTTGTTGGGCTCATTTGTTCCCGTGAAAGGACGTAATGACAGAAATTAATCTATGCTACATTTCTTACATACATTTCTTTCACTATGACTAGTACAGTTTACCAGTTGCGCAGTCACTGAAAAGCTGATATGCTAAGATGTTTATATATGTGGTAACGAAAAAAACGAAATTATTACCAGATACTAACTACCACTGATTTCTGGCAGCTAACAAACCCCACTTATCATATACTACTGCTAACATCACTCATTTACAACAGAAAATCTCAAATTACACCCCGTTATTCTTTGTCCATTTCTCATAAAACGATGGTAATTTCTTATTCTTAGCTGAGATGTATTTTTCTGTTTGATGATTAATTTTGACCTAAAATTTAAAACTTTCAATACTGGGAAGTATCGTTTGTCCATTTGCTTGTTTTGGAGTAAACAATCCTGCACGTATTTGCTTCAATGTGTTTTTTTTTCTTTTCTTTAGGTTAGGGTGGAATTTAAATGTACTTCCCCATTTGCCTGGTTCGGTATTAAGGCATCTGGGATTTGTTCAAGGTGAGAATAAAAGATGCGGAAAAGGGTAGGGATTATAAGTCGATGAAAAGTTTTTGTCTTAAGTCGATCGTTTTTGTCAAACACACCTTTGGGCTGGCAGGCTAAGTGGTTAAACCTGTTTTAACCCTTCGACCCCCAGGAGTGATGGGTACGTACACCGCGCAGCGGTGGGTCATTTGGTTGAGCACCGTGCTGTCACGTGGGAGGTCGTGAGTTCAACTCCGACCGGACCAACATTCAGGGTCTTTAAATAGGAGAAAGTGCTGCCTTTGTAATTACATCTGCAAATGGTTAGACTCTATAGTCTTCTCGGATAAGGACGATAAGCCGGAGGTCCCGTCTCACAACCCTTCAATGTTCATAATCCTGTGGGACGTAAAAGAACCCGCACACTTGTCGCAAAGAGCAGGGCATGTAGTTCCCGGTGTTGTGGTCTGTCTTCTGTGGTGTATCATGGTTGGGAGGATAAATGCTCGGAGATATTAGCTACACCAAGCTACTCTAAAATCGGAGGGTAAATAAAGATGTATGATATGATATATGATATGAACCGCCTCACAATTTCGATGAAATGTTAGTTCTTGAGAGAAATTCGTTGCAACTGTAGCGGAAAGAACACCCTGCTAGCAGAGCCTTTCTTTTGCTTGCTCGATTTTGGCGTTCTCGAGAAAGGCTCTGCATGAATCGAGTAAGATCTTTATTGAATATGCGCTGCATGTTGCCAGGATACAGTCTCGAACCCAAGCCTAATATGCCAGATCTCGCCGCCATCTTGGTTTTTCATGGTACAGCGGGCTCAGTTATAACCATCGGTTTGTCACTAAACGGACGCTCGCACTGGAAAAACCGGTTTGACGAGAGAAAACAAGATTGACTAGTCCAGAAGTTCGGGCTGCGGCGGCTTCAAAGAGTTGACGCGATTCGGGCAGAGCCTACTTTTCTCCTCCTCAGTAAAGAAAAAGACAAAAGGAGGCTCTGCTCGCAGGGTGCGGAAAGAAGAACTCCATTCTACTTTCTGCAACGATTTCTGCAACTGGTTTCGCAACGTTTTTGGTCGTTGCAAGGTATGTTTTCAAATAGCTATTATGGGATGCCCAGGGGGCAAATACATTTTAATTTGCCCCCTGAGCATCCCATAATGTCTTTCGAAACAATAGAAATCAAAATGGCCGCCGTATCCGCAAAAAGGTCCATTGGGCAATGATTCGTGCAACTTGTCTCGCAACGCCGTCATTGCGAGACAAGTTGCACGAACAATTGCATAATGTAACAGCGCCTTAACTTGTCTCTCCTTTTCGAGAAGTTGTTCGATTTCTTTTGAAAACAGACAAGAAATTGACGGCAATCAAACATGTTTCTGTGATTTTTGGCAAAACGGAAATTTTACCCCGGCGGTCGCCGTTTGCATTCAGTGCGATGCTAAATCTGTCTTTTGCATCTATCAAACGTTCCCAGAATGGGTGCAGGGATGGCGCAGTGGTGAGAGCACTCACCACCCACCAATGTGGCCTGGGTTCGATTCCCAGACTCGGCGTCATGTGGGTTGAGTTTGTGGGTTCTCTGCTCTGCTCACAGAGGTTTTTCTCCAAGTACTCCGGGTTTTCCTTTTCAAAAAACCAACATTTGACTTGATGTGCATTAATTGTTAATTCAGTTCAGTTTACAGTGTCCCCAATTATTGCTCCAGCGCTAAAACGACTAGACACTTAAGTAAAAAGTTCATTTCCTTTCCTTCCCTTTGCAGAAGAAATTCCCTAAACACTTCTTTTTTGTGTGTCAGATATCACGATTCCTTGGCTTCATTTCGACATGTTATTCACCGTGAGGCCCTGGAGGTCGCATCCGCTCTCCCTTTACACTGTTGAATATCTTCATAGTGGTGCCGAGAAAATCTGGTAAGACAAAGGTTTTTGCTTTTTAAACTGCTTCAATAACCACCGACAGCCGACAAATTCACTCAGACGAAAGAGAAAAATGATCCCACTTACCTGGACAGTTTAAGCAATTGTCTCGAATTCAATCAGAGAAGCGAGCTGCTTATTTCCCCAAATTGAAGTACTTTAGTTAACCCTTTTAGCCCTGAGAGTGCCAAGTGGCACGTATAGATTTTACTCTAACGCCAGACGATTTTACTCGTCAATGGGGAACCCCTCAGGGCTGAAAGGGTTAAGCTAACAGCATCAAAAAACTATGTCCCCGTTTAACCCTTTCAGCCCTGAGAGTGCCAAGTGGCACTTATAGATTTTACTCTGTCTAACGCCAGACGATTTTACTCTGTCTAACGCCAGACGATTTTACTCGTCAATGGGGAACCCCTCAGGGCTGAAAGGGTTAAAGACAGATTCTTTCAAACCTAGGATTATAAAAATTTATTTTCACAATGACAACACTCGATTATTCCACTCAAACTAGCCGACAACTTCAAATTTTATTGAAACACTCGGACTCAGATGTACAAACATTTCATTTGTGACAATTTCACTTGTTGTTTTACAGCTTTACACTGCATTTTGTTGAAACGAGAGGCCAAATCCCTAAACAACGTCAACATTTCAAACCAATTTTTACGCATCATAAATTTTCTTAATAGAGCTTCTTTGATTCCACGACGGTTTCGATTTGCCTCTCCGTGGCTTGCGAGCCAAGAAGTGTCTGTTATTGGGAGGCAAACATTCTCCAAACCTGGGTTTGATTCCAGGCGGACTGACTTTGTTGGTTCTCTGCTCTTTTCCGAGACCTTTTTTTCTGCGGGTGCTTAAGAGCTGAAAAGTGGAAAGAACATTTTACCATAATCGACCCGAGAAAAGTTACAACCCAGGGTCGTTTTGGGGCGAACTTATTAAAAACGACTCATTGAAAGTCCTTATTTACTTTTTGAAAACGAGAAGCATGAGGCGTTTCTGTTTTAAATGAATCGTAGGTACTGTGTTCCACCTGGAGAAAAGAAAAACCTGGCCTCTCTTCTCGAACAAGAGGACAATGAAGTTTTTGGCACATCGCGAGCGGATACGATGGTACAAGAAATTAAACTTTTTTACTTGTAATCTCTGAAGTGTAAGGCTCAACTGAGCAACTCATTTTCATTCATTCATTCTTTCTTTCTTTCTTTCTTTCTTTCTTTCTTTTTTTCTTTCTTTCTTTCTTTCTTTCTTTCTTTCTTTCTTTCTTTCTTTCTTTACATACTGAGATTTACTTGCTGTTTTTCAAATAAAGTGTATTTGTGTACGACATTTGCGCAAACGTTTGTTTCACGGAACGAACTAGCCATCCGGGCTTTGTCGGCGAGTGAGTAGTGAAAACAAAAGAGTGAGTAAATACGATGCGTCAGGACTTTCCGTGAAGAAACGTGTCCTTAGTTGTCGTAATGTAATGGTAAACAAATGGATCTTATCTTAGTGAAAGTTTCAGCATATGACAAAAAGCTATACTTCTGGCTGGCTTCTGACTATATCGCAAAGTGCAATGGTGCGAACGCTTGCTCATTCAAAACTTCCAAAAACTTTAATGGCATGTTTGCTTTTTTCCAGATCTCCCCGAGTAGCCTGACCGATGGCGGTGTCGACGTTACGAGAGTTGTCCAGAAACAAGGACAGTTCGTAGTAGTCTTTCCCGAGGTAAGGACCACACCAACTTTCCGAGGTTAAACTAGTTAACAGTTATCATTCCATGAGCGCGTGTTGGATACGAGATGGGAAACAGCCAGCGTAGTGCGGAAATTGTTTCAGTTTTGCAATACGACCGGCACAGTTTCCATATGAGATCATACGATAAATGAGCTGATAATCAAGATTGAGTGAGCCAATCGGAATGCCAGAAACTCGTTATCCGAGGTTGAAGAAAAAAGTACTTCTAGCCTCTGCTGCTTTTATTGATGGGCCTCCACAAACGTTTAGACGAAGAAAGATTGCAATAAGTTCAAGGATAAGTACTATTGTTATACCTCATAACTGAAATGCAGTTTTCTATTGGACGAGAACTTATCACGTGACGCGCCTCAAAACTGTATAACTCCCTAGGGAAACAACAGCTTGAACCTTGGACTTGCACGTGATCAGGGCATGCGTCTTTAAAGCGCGGCAAATTTGCGAGCGCGTCATCCACCGCGACTTTTAATAAAATTCTGCAACTGCATCTGATACGAGACAAAAGTTGAAAGTAATTATTGAAGGTAATTATTAAACCTAATTGTTACTTATTTTTATATGAGATATTTGACGTATATAATTAAACTAGTAAGGATTACTCGTATGTAGTTTGGTTCATTTTCAGTCGTGGGGTATAGCAGAACACTTAATGACTGGTCCCACGGGAAACAGTCAGTTTTGTTTCCCCTCGGCCCCCAATGTTCCCCTCGGCTTCGCTTCGGGGAACATTGACGGTCTCGGGGAAACAAAACTCACTGTTCCCCTTGGGACCAGTCATAAAGTGCTTAACGAACGTAATGTCCCGAATTGAATTTGTCAACACGTTACGCTGAATAACGAAAACCAAAATAGTCACATTGAAGCAGTGGCTCGTGATGAAAGTTATCTGTGAAAACGCAAGTCATGTAAATGCAGCCGACGCTTAGTGCTGGAATACGTTGGCGAGTAAATTTCAATTTGTTGCGCTTTTTTTCGTGAGAGAGATTTTTCATCCCGCGATAAAAAAAAGAGTGACGATAAAAAGAACGAAGAAATTGGAAAATTACTTTCGATACTCAGTTACAAACCGCTTTCTAATTCGTCAATGGCTGTAATTGGTTTTCTACAGGCTGGCGCTTTAGGTGTATAAATCCGTTAATATAGCTCTTGCTTTTTTGTACCTCTGTAGGCTTACGTCAGTAGCATTAGCTGTGGTTATTCCATCTCCGAGGCTGTGTCCTTCGCACCTTCTGATTGGTTTACCCTTGGCTTAAAGCGTTACAAGGTAAAGCATGCCCATCCCCTGTCTTCAGCTTATTGCCAGCTTAACCGTCTAGATGACCTTCAATTTTGAAGCGGAGTTTTCAAGTCTCGCTTCTTTACACCAACTTTTCTGGTTTCCTCTGAAACCCTTTTCAGCTTAATGTGGCTGTGTCACGGCAGTACAGTAGGTTTTGTGTAGTTTTACCATTTAGTCGCCCCCGCTTGCTATGCAACTTAACGTCAACACAGAAATTACTTTTAAACGACATAAATCAAAGCTTCTTCTTGAAGTGTCGGTAGAGCGTACATAATTATAAGTCACGAACAATAGATAGAAACTTTGAAAAACTGTTATGCTGATCAGTTTTCAAAAACCCCAATGGCAATCCATTTTAACTTTTTTCAACTTTGCCCCTCCCTGCCGACTCTTTTGGCATTCCCTGTTTCATTCAAACCTTTCTTCAATGCTTTAATTAGCTATTTTAACGTTTCGCTTGATTTTGTTGCCAGTTCCCAGTCGCTGAACTTGGCTCAATGTCGTGACACAGCCCCTTTAAGAATTTGTACGAACAACCTGGATTACAGGGAACCTTTTAAATTGATAGGAAATATAGTGACGAATTTAAGGGAAACTTCTTGAACTATTGCGCAACCTTTAAGGTCTTAGGCAAGAGATGATAAGGAAATATCCCCACACACCATCATAGTTTTTTAAAATCTATTTTTAGTTCCGCAAAGCTATTGTAAGTTTCATTACGTCATTGCAACTGGCCAATCAAGTTGTTGTTTTTGAGGCTCCATGGATGAACAGCCCACTTTCATTCGTTTACCGGGTTCATTATTCACCATCTCATTTCATACTCGTTATGTTTATTCCTTGTTTTTGTTTTTTCAACCGCTTTTTTATTTACTTAAAGGAACTGAAAGACCCTGCATGGTTAAACGAGTTCTCTCATGAAAGACTTTTGGTTGGCTTTGCTGAACAGGTATTTAAACCCAGCTCTCAACATGGTATTTTATTTGGTGATTTGATCGTAACGACAGAGATCATGTATCACTTGGTTTGTTACAAACTTCGTCTATTCGAGGGTTTGAAAATTGTTGACTGTTTAACCCAGAATAGTTGGCTACTTTATTTTACTGTTGAGACAAATGCTCCATTTTCTGAGGTGGTGGTGACTTAATCTCATTTCTGTTTAATTATAATTGGCACATAATTGTCTTAAAAGGTAGTGTTTTTAATTATTTCACTTTATTATAAGGCAAACAATTCCCACGCTAAAAGTAGCACTCTGGTTTTCTAGTTTTCAGTCGGGATTTTACAGGACGGACCATTACCATGGGAACCATCGTTTCCGTATTTTTTCTCTCTCTTATGAAATTCAAGTTTTTAAAAAGTGGAGTTTAATTTTTTCATCACAACAATACAATTGTAGCAAGCGGAAAGTAGTTTTACATGTAAAAGTTTGCCGTTCAAAGTTCGCGGATGGAAGACGAAGATAACGAACATTCACCAAGTAAAGAAGTGTCCGATAGCTCAAAGAAACGGTACCATATAATTAAAAACTTACCAACCTCACTTGCGCTAAGTCCGTACTGCCACGACCCCGGGCCAATATTCCTCAGTACGGTCTTCGCGTTCGGTTAGTAAGAGGTTACTCATTTTTTATCATCTTTTGTGATCTACTTTTATGTTCATGTCTTAATGAATTTTTAACATCTTTTTGATATCTTGTATGTAATATCTTCAAATATATTTGTCTAGGTCTGCACTTAAAATAAAGGTTGTTGATTAACAAAAGTATCATAATTTAAACATTTCAAGGCTCTTGGCCCAATAACTCCTCATTCACTTGGTTTCCAATCAGTTCTATTTTTTTCTTGGGAATTTCTTTAATATGAGAAATATCAGCTGTCGCAACTTGGTCGATGCATTGTTGGATGATGGTACATATGCCAATATGTGTTGCGAAAGCGCCGAACATAAAATTTCATCATCATTCGTTACTTATTATCCGTACTGTAAAATTCCGACCGAAAACCAACCAATCACAGTGCTCCATTAAACCCGAGAACTGCTTGCCATCATCGGAATAAAACTGCTTAACCCATTGACTCCTGGGGGATTCCCCATCGACGAGTAAAATCGTCTGGCGTTAGACAGAGTAAAATATTAAGTCT
>NC_090869.1:19778569-19806069 GCF_036669935.1 Montipora foliosa | reverse complement strand
AATGGTCTCCTGAACGTAGTTTAATGCTCCAGTTCCCACGAGCCTCCTATAGAGTGTTTTCCCTCACGTGATCAGTAACCTTTTTTTCCATCGAAACAGAAGAAAACGTTTGCATGATAATAGAGCTCAATCCCCGGACGATTAGTTGGGGACACCAACATAGCCGCCGTGAGGTCACGTGAAAACAGACTATAGCTCGGTGCTAGGGCATCGGAGCTATTGTAATCGGGAGGTCGTCAGATCGACTCTTGCAAGGGAGTTCCGGATTTTTTCCGAGTATCACTGAATCACCATCTAAGAAAATCATATCTTATATCCATAATCACCTAAGCATTAGCGTATTTAAAGATCTTGACTTTCGGCTAAACGTATGGACGCTGTGAACAATTTGGAAGTGGTACCTGAGAAGACGGAATTGACTACAGTCGGCAGTTTGATTACGGAGAGCATCGGTGCCATGGGCAATGAATGGGGGAGTTGGGGACAGAGGAAACCCTTGTGTGTATTCTTGATCTCTTCTTGCCAAAACTGATTCCTTTTGTGTTTTCTCTATTGAAGGGATGACGAGAAATCCTTTATGACTGAGCTTCTAGAGCTCGGTTTAGTTGAAACTGTTGACAAGGAAAAGAACTTGACTGCAACTACAGGTGAGACTGAGTTCACTTACTGCTGCTTTGTGTGCAGAGACTCTAGAAGGCGCCTCTGCATTCCTTACCTTTTTTATCACTGACGTTGTTTCAGGGAAAAAAGGCAAAAAGTCGGTAACAAGCTGGACGCCAACCAACTCCAGTTGCGTTTTATACTGTGAAGAATGCGACAAACCTTGCTATCTGTCAGCGGTGAGTTTTCTTTATGTGTGCTTTAATTTGGGGTATCTGCCGAGAATTCTAAGGGCCACTCTCATGACGTTTTTCACGATCTCTGGTCAAAATTCAGTAAATTTCAACTTTGATTAGTTTGGTCACATTCAATTCGTTTTTACTTCTCTTTTATCCAAATTAATGATTGTTTTTGTCGAGAAAGATATACATATATATTTAGATGACCTATCCTGCCTATGGCAGTATTTTCCTTTATTGCTTGGTCAATATATAAATATATTTCTAAATGTGGCCGTTTACAGAAATCTCAATGGCTTTCCTTGGCTCCCTTATCTAATAGTCTTGATATTTTGTATCAACTTGTTTACTTTATGGCAAAAGAATAACAAACAAACAAACAAATTCATAAACGTCTGTGTAAAGTGAATCTAGAACATTGCGATGAGCGGAAATGTGTTTTTATTGACTTCTTGGGAGTGACAACTCGAAAACTCGAATTAGCGTTCACCCAACGTTTTCAAGTTCGCACAACTCTCTTGTCCATCCTTTGCCAAAAAACAGGTGCAATCGGTCTCAGTTTGTTTTAAAGCAGTCGTTTAAGGAATCCATTTCGTCATTTTTCGGCCGCGATCAACCTCATGTGTTTCTAAAAATAGCGTGATATGGTGCGATCTGCAATTTTCACAGCTTTCTGTCCACTGTGAGGGCAAGTTTCCTTTTAGGACGTGTCTTTGTCTCTTGTCAGTTTCCCTACCCTTAAGTAGTCGAGCAACGCCAACCTTGTAATTCCCAGGCCCTTTCCCTTCAAGCGAAATGAAAGGTCCTGCAAACGATGTAGACGGAACTTTTCTTCCTGCAAGTGGAGAAAAGCTATTCCAACGCAAAGCACAAAACAGACCTTCGGAGGACTATAATTAACAATAATTCACCGAAGTGGAGGTGGGTAGCGGTGGATATTTAACGAACCGCGAAGTGGCGAGGTAAATATCCAACGCTAGCCACCGACACTGAGGTGAATAGTTGTTTTAGTATATACTACAACAGTGAGATAATATACAGCACAAAAAATTAATTTGGATGTTTTCTTCATTTGTCACGGATGCAAATCGCGACGCCTTTTTTTCCCGCGTTGCTCGGAGGTAAATAGCACAGGATATTCGGAGTTTGACGAGCCAATCAGCGCCCGCGTTCAACGCTATCCACTGTTTTAGCATATGCTAAAACTGGTTATCCTCAGTACACATGAATTACTGACCTTTCTGTCATTTTTTTGCATTTCCTTTCAGGTAACCAGTGACGACGAGCCTCAGGTTTTGTGTTTAAAACATGCGATTAAGCACATTAGCACCAAAGGCTCGCCAAAAGGCTTTCGAATTTTGAGCAGATACGATACCGTAAGTTTGTAATGCGTGAATGCAAAGTAATTCTTAGTGGATTTCTCTCTTATAGAAGTGGTGGGGGAATTTCATTCCTACTGTCGGTGTCAGTTTGACAATAGCTGCGTACGAAATAACCGTGTGACAACGTTTATGTGCAACCTGCGTACCCGACCGCATTGAGCTCCCGAAATGTAATTTATTACACATAACATGAGAATTTTATTCCATAAAGCTCATTTGTACAAATCTATACGCTTTATTTTCACATGTGAAAAAGACCTATACAGCCAATCAGAATGGCGTACAGCTATTTCACATGTGAAAGTATAACCAATCAGCGATAGCGTAAAGGCGTTTCCATGCCAATCACTCGTGCATCTCGTGCAAATCGTGCAAATCGTGCAAATCGTACTTTGTTATTGAATTAAATTAAATTTGCATTTGGTTCTATTGTTAGTGAGTTTTTGTTTCTAATTCGCGTTCAGAAAACTATTTTAATGAAAATTCTCATGTTATGTGTAATAAAGAGTTTACGACATAGAAAGTGCTTTGTACGGGGTTTTATTCACTCGTTGTTTGTGTCAAAAACCCTCACTCGCTCGTTCCTCGCTCGTTCGGGTTTTTGACACAAACAACTCGTGCATAAAACCCCGTACGCCGCACTTTCTATGAAGTAAACTATTTGTAATAAACCATATTTCGTACGAGTTTTGACAACGACAAAGTTTGTCCAAAAATTTGAAGGGAGTTTGTCTTTGCGGCTGATCACTTCTTAACCCTTTTTATCATTCAAAAGTTCGCTAGTTCTTGTGAGTTCTGAAAAAGGAGAAATTTTTTGCATGGCAGAAAGACGAATAGCCGCGCAGTAGCCATGTCACAATGTCAGCCTCGGGCTCTTTTTACCTCTCTTTTCCTCTCTCTCCTGTGGACGGGAAGAACTGGAGAGGGATAGGAAACGAGATTGCGTTATTATATGTCTATGTGGAAACAACTGAAAGTGATTCAGCGATCTTTTTTTTTTTCAGGTTCGCCTTGATGAACTTGTTACCAAAGTCGAGGAAAAGCTCAAGAGACTGAAAGGAACGACGAGCTAACATTTTTCAATGTGTTACCTCGCTCGGCCTTATCTGATATGGAACAGAAATAAGCTAAATGGCGTCTACACTCAGGATTTTGAAAGTGAATTTGAAATCTGTTTTCAAAAAAAAAAAATTCTCGTAATGAAGGGATTCAATTATGAAGGAACGATTCAAACAGCGGGGAAGGGGACGGGCCTCCCTCCCGCTTTTTGTCTGTGCCTTTTCCTTTTCACCGAAGGCCTTCCTCGCGTAACTGTTGTGAAACAAAAATCACAGCGTGAGTGTCGTTGGATTGAACCCTTACCCGGCAACGGCAAAACTCGGCAAGTGTGTTTCCATGGAAACCATCGCTACTCTCTCTCTCCCCCCTGGAATTTACCCTTTTACCTGTGAAGTGGCCCACGCTGACGAATAAAATCGTCTGACGTTAGCGTCAGTGAAATCTATAAATATCACTACATGTAGTAGAAGGGAAGCGCTAAGGTCACCAATGCAGACTTTTTGCAGTCTTCATATTAATGTTCTTACTCGATGCCGTGAAAGGATGCATGCGTCGAAAATATTTTATATCAATGGTTATTTCATTGAACAAGAGGGAAGGATTAAGTTTATACCATGGAATGATATTGATGGTTGTGTCAAAAAGTAAAACATATTCCTGTTTTAATAATTTGATCAGGGTGTCAATTTGCCCATGCAATGTAAAGTCTTGTTCCCAATAGGCTACAGAGAGCTATTATGAGAAAAATTAATGTCTTATTTTAAAATGGTTGTTAAATTTACACGCCTCAAGTTCTACCGCTTTTGGAGCAAGAGCCGAGAAAAATTCTAGATAAATAGACGATAAATTTACATTCTTTTTAAATTCAACGGTTTTCACGGCAGTACATGTTCCATAACGGTTAGTCTGCTCCGTTTTACAAGTTGAACGAGTTGAAGCGATCATCGCGAAGTAAGGAAAACTTTATTTTACGATGGTAACGCGTAAAGGCCCGTGCAAACGCTCGCAACAACACGCAACATTGTTGGGCCCAACAATGTTGTCTCTTGTTGCGCGATGTTAGCCGATGTGTGCAAACTCTCGCAACAAGTCACAACATGTTGGGTCTTTAGATGAGAATACAAGGGACTCTGGGACGTTTTCCATCTCCGACGCCATGTTGATTTCTTGTTCGCATGTATTTCTGTGGATACGTGGCATGTAGTGCGCGTGCGCCGGCGCAACATTGTTGGATGTGCTGTGCAAACGAACGCAACATTGTTGGAACACGCTTCGATGACCGCGAAACAATAGAAATGTTGGCTCTGAAGTTTGACCAGTTTCAAACTTCATCCAACAACTTCCAACAAGTCGCAACAACACACAACATGGTATGCAAACGCTCGCAACATGTTGGGCCCAACAATGTTGCGAGCGTTTACACGGGCCTCAAGAGTAGTCACAATTTTTGATAAACTTGTGGCCGTTAAATTCGCAGGCGTTATTGGTGCGTCACGCAACGCTCGTGCCGTTGCGTGACATCCCAAACAACGGCTGTGACGGAGACTATTGAACTCTAGGAAGATCACAACCGCGAAAATTTCATATATGCTCCCTAATGACACTCTCTTAGCTGTTGCCATAGTCTTCGCTTGAGGTTCTTGGAATTAGGTCGCAGCTCTTACTTAAAAACTCAAAACGGTACATTGGATAATAAAGGTCCTGATTTTGGGTGGTATTGAACTGCAGCGTTCCAGTAATTTTTTTTAATTGGGGGAGGGGGGTGATGTAGACCATTTTTGGGGTCACCCAGACGTCAAAATGTCGCTGGAAAAGGTGGCCTTTATGAATTCATCATGTTTTATAATATGCGAGCTTAACTGGATAGTTTTTATGGCAATAGTAAAGCATTTTCGTGTCAAAATGAGGTTAGCGTCTTGGTTTGTTAACTTAATTAAATATACCATGTGCGCCTCGTGAGTTTGTATTTGTCGTCTGCCGCAACCTTGATTTCCACTCTCAAAATTACCGCCAGAACCTACTTTTTCCGTAGAATAAGCTTTTAGAATGATGTTCTTGTCTTCTGTGGTGATACTTATCGATTCTGAAACATTTTGTGAAAAAATATTTATAACGGGTCACACGCGCAACTTGATCGCCCGATTATGCATAACATCCACTTGGCCTTCTGACATCCCATTGAAAAAAACTCGTAAAATATTCGCGGACCGGTCGATTTCTCTGAAATTTGAAAGGATGATTGCTAACGAATTGAGAAAGATTTTTCACCATAACTAAAAATTCCTGTGTTAAGCATGAGAATTCGACGAAGAGGTAAATGCAACTAAATTTTTTCCGTGCGTTGCTATATTTGTTTTGATTGTTGTGCAAATTTTGACAAAGAAGATTAAATTATGAAAAAACACCTACGGATAGATCGTTAAAAAATCTTTATTTTTAGCGGGGATTTGAACAAAAAAGATGCAACGCTTGACGAGAAATAATATTTTTGTTAATGTTTGAAAAGAAGAAAAATTTCGTGGGAATCAGGACGCGGTGAAAATGAGTTAACAAATTTCCATACGTGCGTTGAAATGCGATACGCGAGGAGACAGGAATTTTTCCTCTCTGACAAATGATTTTGTCATTGTAGTGTAAATGAAATTTATTTGGGAAGCCAACAAGATTTCGTTAACTTCCTGGTTAATCCAATTTATTGCTACGACTTGCTAGTGCGAAGACTGTTTACATGAAAGTCACGCTTTTTGTGAATTTTGAGTGTCATGAAATTACATCATTTGCGTGACAATATATCCGGGACCCTTTACTCTAACCCAGAAACGTTCAGATAGTAACAAACTTCATAATTATTTAACCATTATTTCTGCTTTTGTGCTTGTCAGCATTGTGATTTGCGATAATTCGCAAGTCTGTTTTTTGTATCTCATAGATCTTTAGATTTTCAATTAAATGGCCGCTCAACCTCGCGATTGTGTAAATAGTTCACCCTGAAGTCAAACTAGATACGTTTCTCAGAAATCCGACAGAGCATAGGCAGCCCAATCTCGCGTCACTATAGACAGCCGTTGAGAATTTAAACGCGTTATAAGACTTTGTATGGGAAATAAAATACAGTCGATTGTGAAGCCTAAAAGATGCTCAATTTAACTTTCAATAAAATGAATCAAAATGACTCACCTCTGGTGTATTCTTGTGCCTTTTGGAGTTTATTTTACAGTTTCGGAAAGTCCGTGTTTTCAATGTTCTAAGACGAAGTCAAGGCTGCACACTATGATTCCGACCGTTGTCAGCTCAGAGGCGGTTTGCGACTCGAAAATCCATCCCAGCCAAGATTTTTTCACGCAAAGCTAAAGCCACATCATTTTCGAACCTCCGTAAATGTTTCGTCGTCAAAAATCCCCACACACTTGGCTAGAAATGAGCATTTTCTGCTTCAGATTCCACGATAGCTGATGAATTTAACAGCAACTGATCACCGACGAGGACACGGAGCTTGGGTCCGAGGTCAAATGAACTCCACCCGATGAAGGTACAGTCATTTCATTTACAACACTTACCCCATCCCCACAGCGTCACTCGTAACCATGGAGCTGTTCGATAAGCCGCTGTGGGGATGGGGTAAGGGTTGTAAATGAAATGACTGTACCTCCATCGGGTGGAGTTCATTTGACCTCGGACCCAATCTCCGTGTCCTCGTCGGTGATCAGTGGCTGTTAAATTCATCAGCTATCGTGGAATCTGAAGCAGAAAATGCTCATTTCCAGCCAAGTGTGTGGGGATTTTTGACGACGAAACATTCACGGAGGTTCGCAAATGATGTGGCTTTAGCTTTGCGTGAAAAAATCTTGGCTGGGATGGATTTTTGAGTCGCAAACCGCCTCTGAGCTGACAACGGTCGGAATCGTAGTGTGCAGCCTTGACTTCGTCTTAGAACATTGAAAACACGGACTTCCCGAAACTGTAAAAAAAACTCCAAAAGGCACAAGAATACACCAGAGGTGAGTCATTTTGATTCATTTTATTGAATGAAAGTTAAATTGAGCATTTTTTAGGCTTCACAATCGACTGTATTTTATTTCCCATACAAAGTCTTATAACGAGTTTAAATTCTCAACGGCTGTCTGTAGTGACGCGAGCTTGGGCTGCCTATGGACAGAGAAGGCTTCCCGACCCAACAGATGAAATGTAAATATTCAGTTAAATGTTACAACAAAATTAAAAAACCAAAGACGGACGTTTATTGGACGAATTTTTGCGATGTCGTTAGTTGTTATGAGGCCGGGGAAATGACAATTAACGACATCGCAAAAATCCGTAAGCCACAAGCCCGTCTAAAACGGGCGCAGTTTGCCCTCCGATTGCACAGAAAAAACGAGGACAACTGTACGTAGAGGTAAGTGAAGTTTATTTCTACATTTACAGCTTACTTTAGCATTTATAAGCTCAAAGTATATTTTCCCATACAAAGTCTATAAATCGTACACCGAGCTTGGGCTACCGGTGTTTCCCGTAGTTCATTCAGTTGACACAAGGTGATCACGTGCACATTTATGGTTGCCTAGCACGTGATAAATTTCTTCCTTTTGACAAAACATCATGACCTTTCCGTTTATTCATGAAAGTCAGAGACTGCAGAAATTTTCGTGTTTTTAAGATCGATTGTCATTAATCTTTCGATGAGAATTTGATTCAGAGTTATATATAAACAATGTTATTTTTTTCTTCATCTGTCTTTTGGCTTTTCTTTTTCTGGTGGCATCAGATTAGACTAACAAGAAGAGGAATTGTGAAGCGGAAACAACACCTTCAGTCCTTTCTTAGTGTGTGCAATAAACGTTTGCTTAGTGCAACTGCAAGACACGCTGGAAAACGTCCGTCAGAGCAATTTGCACATGGCGACATGTGGGTGACCCCTCAAAAAGTCTTACTGACCCCACACTTGAAAAAACTAACTGGAACGCTGCAGTTCAATACCACCCAATTCGGTGCCTTCCTTTTTTGTGTAACACGTACCACAGGTAACCCAGTGCACGCTTTATGGAGCGTCTAGTTCAATTTGATCCTGGTAGTCCCTGGTTCAACTTCCCCGCTGCACTTTAAATAGCCAACTGATTTGCCTCCCGCCTGTCGGGATTCTTAACAGTTGTGGTTGCTGTCATTGGATCCGTGCCTTATACGCAAAGGGTTCTGGGATCGCCAGGGAGCAAACATTGCAAGTTGCTGTAAGAAAATGTATGGCGGAAAGTTATTCGACGTCCAAAAAACTATTTTGGAAAGAGATCAACGCTTTTTTCGACACAGTTTTATCAGAAATCGATCTGGGCAATGTTGACACGTGGCAAGTGTAAGCTTTTGTGTGAATAACCGTGAAATATGAGACAAAATTTGCTGATAATAATAATAATAATAATAATAATAATAATAATAATAATAATAATAATAATAAAAGAAGTTTAATTCCATCATCATCGCAGTTAATCTGAATTACAATGTGGTTACAATTGTACAACTATAAAATTTACATAACATAGATCAAAGAGGCACTGGGTTACGATAGGTTTTATAATAAAATTACAAATAAATCGTTTCTTATACAAGTTAAAATATAGGTATATACAAAATCTAAAAATCTAATGATTGTTAAAAGCTGAGCTGGTCCTTGGGAAAAAACTACGACGGCTCGAAAACCGTTTGGTTTTTCTCAATCAAACAAGAACATAACCTGTGGGTTTTCTCATGTTCCTCATCGCTCATTTCATCCCTCCAAAGAGCAACGACTTCTCTCCTTTGAGGAGGTATATTTCCAGAAGCCATAATTCGTTTACGCAAGACGTAACTAATAAAAAAACAGCCTAGACACACGTAAATACAACTAAAAGGGATTTAGTGTGTTATTTCCTCCAGATTTGTACCTAATTTTGTAATATTTCGAGACCATGACGAGATGTCAGCAATAAAACCTTACGGATCCTCACGCGAGCAAGGTTAACCCGAGTAAATTTTATCTCATATTTCACGGTTATTGAAGCAAAAACTTACATTTGCCACGTATCAACATTACCCAAATCGATTTCTGATAAACTTTGTCGAAAAAAGCGTTGATCTCTTTCCAAAATCATTTTTTGGACGTCGAAATAAGTTTCTCCCATACATTCTCTTACAGCGACTTGCAATGTTTTCCCCTGGGGGATCCCAGAACCCTTTGCGTAGAAACGGGGATCCGATTACTGGCAACGCATTCATCGTATGCATTTCTAGAGTTGCACTATGCAAGCGTTTATGCCACACACCAAGGAAAGACTGAACATGTTGTTACCGCTTCATAATTTCCCTTCTTTTCAGTCTAATCTGATGACAGGTCAAATATTTTTTTGGTTTACGTTTGCAGCAAATGGTATCGCAAAAGCCGGGTGTTACGGTGCACCACTTTTATTTCGCGGAGTTTAATTTTTGCGGATTTTGCAGATGTACTTGAGCCGTAAAAAATAAGTTCCAGCAGAAAAAAACACCAGCAAAATAAAAAACAGTAAAAATTTACTCTCGTTAATATAACTTAAAATGGTTCTTAATCCACATACAGTGTGGTAAAAAAGATCGTGTGTTGTGGCGATGTTTAATTCAGGCTTCGTATGCAAATTTTTGACAGAGAATATTAAATCACAAAAAATATTCCACTTAAAGGTCGTTAAAAAGCTTTATTCTTGGTAGTTCATTTGTACTAAAAAATGTCACAAAAACCTTTTCCAGCGTAAAATTTATGGAAACAAACAAAATATTTGCTATTAGAGGCAAAAAACCCTTCCAATTTTAGTTACGTGCGTGCACGTGCACACACGTGCACGTGCACGTGCACGTGCACGTGCACACAAGAAACACAACAGCAATTAAATAAATTTCAGTCTCACAGTTCACATCAAACCCTTTTCGTAAGAACCTTGACCGTAAATAATGAAGCACGAAAGAGACAACAAGCCCTCTTTCAAATAATTCTTCACTGTCGCATTTCCACTATTTTTTTTACCTTTGCAGAGTTGAGTACATAATAAATGTAAATTGCCAGACAACTGAGATGCGACTTCAGTAAACACTGTGATGCATTCAAGGGGTTCGGTTCCTTCAATGTTTGCTATTTGCCATTTGATTTCAGTGTACATAATACCAAGTTAATTAGAAACTAAGCTCACTCGATATCCAACGGCGAAAAATGAAATTGTTGTCGAAGTCCATTACTGGTCGCTTTTAAGATTCCAGATATTTATTTTCACCGACTGTTTTGTTTATCCAATTGACGTTCCATTCTTGACCTCCATAAGAGTATATTTTGTTGAAAGATGCAATGGCTTTCGACGCCATTGCAGGTTAATTAAATGTCCTCCTGTGTCCACCAGAGAAATCTACGCATTACGCCAACCCCTTCAAACGTAACAAAATATGCACAGAAGACTCTATGCACAAAGACACCACTTAGCAGGCAGCTGCAGGCGAGTTACAGCCAAGACTTTTACCGACACGGAAAAAAATAAAATAAAAAATAAAAACAGAGAAATGGAATGCAGATTTCGACTGGGTTTGGTAACCTAGTAATAAATAAAAAAAGAGAATTTTTACCAATTTTCTGACTGGGATTGCCAAACTGGCAACCCAGTAAAAATACGGAGAAATGAAACGCAGATTCTGACTGGGTTTGGCAACACAGTAAAAATGGTAGTCCGAAAAAAGTGTACCTCGGTAATATTTTTGTCGTTCTGTCGTCAGCACAGAGATCTAGCTAATATCCCGGAGGTTGAATGCAAACTGGTTCTTAGGATGTTCGTGTTTTTGCCTTTAGGATTTTTTTTCATTTAATTTTTTTCTCAGATCTTCTCTGGCTCGTGCCTTTCTTGTGGCTACTGAATTGCATTGTGTCACGAGAATTTTCGTGAGGGTGGGTGACGGAAAAGGCAAATAGATATCCAAGGGATGGTCGCTTTTCTTTCTCTTAACAGTCAGGCAACTTTTTAAGCAATTAATGACTCTTCATCGCTGTTTGCAAAGCAAAGTGGTTTGTTCTAAAGCGAGTCGAGTTGTAAAAATGAAGTCTAGAAATTCGAAGCGGGCTTGTTCATCGAAACAAGAGTTAATTAACACTTAACCATCCTCTACGGAGATCAATTTTTTCCCTTTTACCGTTTGTATGATGACAAGTGCAGTGATAAATTTAAATGGGCAAGAATGGTGCGGTTTTGCAAACTTATTCAGTTTTTTTATTTGGAAATCTAAAATCGAACTTTCGTATACTAGTATAACAAAAACAAGTGGGTTGTATGAGATGTTCGCCTCTTTTCATCCTTGAATCCGCTATTCCATCAATTAATCGTTATAATGTGAGTCACAGTATTTCTCCGCCTATTAATGAACATCCTGAAGTTCATGAAATGTGTTTCTATTGGAATACTAAAAAAACCGTGTTGCGTGTG
Organism: Montipora foliosa; assembly: GCF_036669935.1. Classification (NCBI taxonomy): domain Eukaryota; kingdom Metazoa; phylum Cnidaria; class Anthozoa; order Scleractinia; family Acroporidae; genus Montipora; species Montipora foliosa. Next base: position 19,794,333 of record NC_090869.1, on the reverse strand, counting down.
GGAGGAAAATTGTTATACCTTGGCTTCGTTATTTTAAAAACAAACCAAAACACAATGGACGTACAAATGAGTGGGAGGATATACTGCGCCAAGGAGCAGAGAAATCAAAATATCGGGAACTCAAAGTCTCTTGTTTGAAACCGAAAAACTTATAATCACATTGAGGGCGAGGTTCTTGCATGTTACGGAAAGCTGTTAGCATGCAAATAAGTAAATGGGATACTGAGATATTTGCAGTTGCTAAAAGATATCGATATACTTGTACAAACTCCAGTAGCTCTTAAAAAACCTTAACGAATAAAAAGGATAAAATATCCAAACAAACATACGCGTTTATTTAAAAGTTATGCAAATTAAGTACATTTCAAACTCGGAGGAGCAAAAACTTGGTCGCAAAATTAATGATTAGAGAACTCCAAAAATGTTAAGCTTAGGTCGTCCTTCAAGTAAGAGAAATGATTGAGGAAGGACTTCGTAAAACATTCTTTTTACTTTTAATGTAAAAAATAACACATGTAATACATTGGTTTTTCTCGTACATATTTTCAGTTTAAACTTAAACCCCAGAGTAAATGTACGTGACACTTCCACAGGATCGGACGTTCTGTCCGAGTGGGAGAAAATATGTTAACACTAACTTTCAAGTCGTTTCTGCCCCCTGCCACTCGACACTTTCTGCAGCTTAAAGTGCTGTTTGATTAACGAGCAGCAGTATTTTATCGGCTTAAAAAACACGAGCCAGGCGTAGCCGAGTAGTTTTAGACCCGATAAAAACGAGTTGCTTTATCGAACTCTAACGATTAACTGTTCAACCCTCCCCCCCCCCACTTCCGTGGTCTTGTTTTCAGATAAGCAAAAACAGGAAAGGTACTAAATTTAAGTGTCTAATCTTCTAGCGCTGGAGCACTAACTAGGGACACTGCAAACTAAATGAAATCGAGAATTTGACGCAAATCAAATCAAATGTTGGTTTTTGAGGAGGGGGAAAACCGGAGTGCCCGGAGAAAAACCTCTTGGTGCAGAGTAAATAACCAACGAACTGCTTTGAATGGAACCCAGCCCACGTTGGTGGGAAGCTAATAGGGAATTTAAGATCCACAAAGGCGACGGTCGACGAAAACGGCACCTCAAAATATAACTCTCCTTTATCATAAGCCTTTCGCGATTATTCAGTCTCTTTCACGTCCTACAATGTGGGCGAAGTATCCTAAAAATAAATTGGTACGAGCGTTTTCAAAGTTAAAATAGAGAATTAAAGATACTCTGTTGCATGCTCACGTTTGTCGTCAAAACTTCAAATTTGTTGATTTCACGTCGTCGTTATGCTAAAATCCTTGCTACACGTGCAGCACGATTATTTATGCTCTTTTTAACCAATGATATTATTGCTTTGTGGCGTTGTCGTAGTCGTAGCCGTCGTCGTTTCTTAAGCAACGACAACGGCGACGGCAACGAGAACGTCACAAATTTGCATATTTAGTAGGCAAAAACAGTAGCTTTGCACGCTCTGCACGTGCAGTTTTCATTTTTGTCTCTTTCTTTGCCGTCGTCTGCAAAACAACAACGTGAAATTGCCAAATTGGAGGATTTATGGACAACGTCAGCACTTGGAGATAAATTTTCATTTTCTCCCCTAAATTAAGCGCCGCTCATAACGGTTTCATTCCTGAGGGACTGCTACACCTTTGTCATATTAAAAAGCTTGGAAGAGTCTCGAAGTGATTGCAATAACACGAATTTATGTTTTTAGATGATGTTCTCGTTGCCGTTCCCGTCGTCGTTGCTAAAGCTCCCTATTCCCTAACGCTCTACCTACTACGCCTACCCTTCACTCCGATACAAGGTTTATTATTGTGAAAAAAATATATATGCCCTTAAACTTTTTTTTCCTAATTGACCTTTTTTTAAATAGCGATTATACTCTTTTAGCAGGTGCAGTTTAATTGATCCCAGTTTGCTGGCCACTATTGGTAATCTGCGAGGACAAATGTACTAAATGCATGATTCCCAACTGAGCTTTTTATTGGTCTTGTTAACTATAACAGGAAGTCGTGGTACGTTTTATTACGCAGACAGAGGCAGTTCATCGTCGCCCTCTTCTTATTTAATACCAATATTGTTCCTTCAACAAAGAATGTTAGTGCAAATTAATATTCGCATCAACATCATTATAATGCAAAGTAATTACGCTTCACCTTTTCCTCCGTGTTTCCTGTGCAAATTCAAGAACCCGAGAAGTTTGTTCGGTGACCAATTGCAAAACGTGCAGGTACTTATAAGAGTTTTTATTCCTTCTTCAACGTCATGCTAGATACTTGAAGAAGAGGTATTATGTTATATTGAGCAATTCAACAATAAAACCTTTTGTGCTTTTTTATGTCCTAGTAACTTACTCATATTGTAATTAGTGATTTAACTAATCGTTCGGAAAACAACTTTTAATTAACTATAGAAATTAACTTTCTTTTCGCTTTAATTCTACAAAGTAATTCAGGTTATTGTTTTGGGTAATGTCCATTGTGCCTTCTTTATTTTCAGGGGAAAATATAAATAAGAGCGACGCGAATTTGCCCAAATTTCTGAACTGTACTTATCTCAGTTCTCTGTGTGGCAAAATTTGGGTCTTGTGAATAATCCAAGGTAAGAAAAATCCGGCAAGAAGAAGTAAATGTTATTCCGTTATCCTTTTGATTACAACTTAAAGATAAGCATTCAGATTGTAGTTTCCTCTTCCTGTGTCGTCGATGTTTTACATGTGGGTTAAACCGAAGAAGAGTAAAACTCTCATGGCGATGATCATCGAATGCTGTTTCGTTAATTCAAATTATTTCTTTCTATAGGAAGCGCCAAAAGAGATTGCCTAGTGTAAATAAAGAAGTTCTTTATGTTAACTTCAGATGAATTCAACAAATCCAAGATTTTCAGCAAAGGACGATGCTCCTAACCTGGCAGTTTCTATCGTTTTGGCGACCATCGCCACAGCATGCTTTCTTCTCGGGCTGGGCAACGCCCGTGTCCTTATTCGGCTTTATCAACGACCACAGCCTCGCAGAGTGTCACACTATCTTCTTGCAAATTTGGCAGCATCTAGCTTGCTAGCCTCGTCAACGCTCATGCCTGTCGTAGTTGTTACAATAGCCGCGATGCATTTGTTTGATTGTCAACGGTCAGTCGCGACTGATCTGATCTGGAGCATTGCGTTGACAATAGCACTTGGTGTTAGGATACTTTACGCAGCTACGTTGTCTCTAATGGCACTCGATCGAGAGGACTGTGTTTTACGCCCTTTTCGACGGCGTCTATCGCACACCAACATCAGGAAAGTCATTTTTGCAATTTGGATTTTTGCAGCGCTCCTTACGATACCTTCTTCGGTACCGAGGCTTCAAGAAACATCAGCATCAAATCCCTTTTCAGGCTGGCCTACGATAAGAGATTCCTTTTGGAGGCTTTACAATGTTTGTGTGGGAACCTTTATTTTCGTCGTTACACTTATGATCATAACCATTACGTTCGTTCGTGTCTTGAGAAATCTACGTACTACGACGATACCGTTGGGAAACATTTCGCTGCAAATTCTGCAGAGAAGAGAGTATCGAATCAAAAAGCTAACGTACTGCACATGCGCTGTTTTTGTTTTATCTTGGCTTCCTGTCATATTAGTGTTTGTCTTTGTTCACGTGGATCCGTGTGGCTCCACTGTCAAAGGGAAGATTCGACTATTTACGATGGTGCTGTCGAATTTAAATTATGCCTTGAATCCATTCCTTAATCAAAGGATACGCCTGACAAGACCAAAAAACCGAGTGCTTGCACCTTTACGATTCTTAAAGGTGGAACAATAAAGGGTAATCCGCCCGTTCTTTGTTCCGCCAAATTAGAAAAAAAAAAACACATTGCAAGGTAGGTCGTAAAACGTACACAGATTCATGTCAGAGAAATTATCGGTGCATGTATCGGCTTCCAAATTGAAGGTCACTTGTATAAAAAGCGCTTGAAATTGTGAAAAAACCAATTCACGACGGATTACTAGCTTTAAGTATTTCTTGAGGTTGCTCCCGCCTCTTTTATTGGGGTCCAGTTAGCTACCCGCTTCTCATTTCACTACTATAGGTCTGTGATATCACTGCTGACATGACTGCATCAAAATTGACCTGCTACCAACTGAGCTAGGAAGCCAATTAGTTGGGAGAGCTTTGCACCAGCATCGCAGAGGCTCGAACCCGGTTGAAGACGCCTGAATTTTTTAGTTGTCTTAAAGACTCAATTGACGGAGTAATATCCAAGATCTCTAGTAAACAATACTCAGCACTTCAGCCTGCCAGTTCATTTTGCTGTTGATATCGCTGTGCACGGGAGCTATCTTTATCGGAAGTACCCGGATGCACAACATCGCATGCATGGTGCCGCAATTGTACAATACAGTTTAACTCCGGCAAATTCTTCTCCCCAGTTTTCTTAAAGCGCCACTTTGGAGACGCAATAGCGCTCCCAATGTCTCCGCGCTATGATTTCTTTGATAGCGCTAGGAAGCTAGCTAGCCAGCGGACTAAACAACAGTGCGGGAGCGAGCCATCCGAGTCAAGAGTGAAAACCACGGCTCCGCCCCCAAATACAATTCTGGCAGACATTTCTGTGCCTTTTCATATCCCGCCAAGAACTACAAATTTCTCAGCTACGTTTATAGCAAATGGTTTGAACCCAGGAGTCATATCAAAACTTGATGAAGATCGTACAGTCCTGACAAGGACTGTAGCTGGTGACACTGACTGAAGTTTCGACCACCTGAGCGGAAGTTATCCCTGGAGTCAAGTCATTTGTCAAGTGTCAGTGAATCTTGTAAGTACTCGAATTTTCGACCTGATTGATCAGTAGAAACCAGATGTTATTGGTCCGTTTGGTCAACCGGTTATTACTGGACTGGCTGGAAGACCGTGATTAGTGCGTGTCGATAATAATAATAATAATAATAATAATAATAATAATAATAATAATAATTAATAATAATAATAATAATCTCCTACTTAAGATAAAAAATGACATACCTTAAGCCCTATTATTATTATAATTATTATAAAAAAAATAAATAAAACCTTGTACCAAATAAACAATACTCAGAACTTAATAAACCATTACTCATTTCCCTGCGAAAAACCTCAATTAAAAAGCTCCAAGCGATAATTTCACTTAATATATCACTTCTTACGAATTAAAAAAACTCTTCAAAGCTTCAACTATAGCTGGTCGTTTATCATATTTTAGTTATTGAAAAATATATATATATACATAAAAAAATAATTATAAAATTGAGCTTACTACCACCTCAATGTCCAAATCTATGTTATTAATGTCATTTGTAGTTCTTTTCAAAGTTCTTGAGCCACGTAAACATACAAATGATGATCTGAGCAGGGAGAAGCAAGTTTTGGCCCTGATCCATGCTATTGTAGTGTGATATTACTTTCCTTTCTTATTAGCTATCAACTCAGAGAGCCGGCTGTGATCGATTGCTCCGGTAGTTGTGGCCTCATAGCTCTGTTGGTTAGAGCGTCGCACCGTTATCGCGAGGTCACGGATTCAAACCCTGTTGAAGTCCTGAATTTTTCAGGCTTCTCTGCGCAATTGCTAAAATTATGTCAATAACTGCGAGGATCATAGCAGCTTTACTTGAGACCTGAATTACTTTTGTAATAGCTGCTTTAAACTAGGTAGAGTGCATATTGAACCTACGTAAAATGAGGACCACCAATTTTGCCGACAACACTTTCGCCCCTCGAAAAACTCTAAGTACTTAGAATCTACGACCCTCCGTGGTTTCTAAGGACAGAGTGGGGCCTGGACATATTAGTATTTTGACTTGATTAATAATAAATCATAAATCAACGTTTAAAAAGGCGATTTTAATGCCCACACTATTCTTACCCGAAGCCTGTTACTTTTCAGCAATGCTTAACACGATTCACTGATCGTTTTCAGGTCATCGTAAGGTACCCGCTATAATGTTAGATGGTCTCTAGAAAGTACGCCTCTCTAAACATATTGTGTAATCTGTCATTTGGACTATGCTGTGATAGGTGGATCTCGATCCTTATTGTGAGTATTTTCCCGAGATGACCGATTCGAAATTGCTCCCTCGTCGTATCCTTCACGTCCCGATTTCCTGTCATGTTTCTTGCTCGTTTGTATCCACGCTCCAGTAATCTCGATTCCGTTATTCCTGTTGATGTTATTAGGGTGAAGTCTTGTGTGGATAGCTTTCTTTACTCTTCTGGTCTACCAGTGAGTCTTGATCAGTAACTAAATGGGTGGCCGGGCAGGTCTTATTCAGTGAGCTCGGAAACCTGATGGAAGTCTGGGTACGGGCGAGTCGTGTATCCCTCCAATCTCGTATCTAGAGTCCTCAGGCTGTTTGGTCAGCGGACAAGTTTCAGTGCTGTTTGTTTTTTCTAGCTACCACAGAAATACATAAATCACAAAAATAATAAAACGGCGGGGTTTGAATTCTGTCTAATATAAATTTTCCCAGGCTGTTAAAAACTGATTACTGGCACTGTTGCAAAAGTACCGTGGGAAAACATTTCATCGGTCTCTTTGGGGAGAAATCCTTGAAAGGTTGCTTTACATAAAACGACAAGAATATGCTAATAATAGAGATAAAGTTTCTCACTGCCAACGTTTTCATTTAAGGCTGGCTTTAGATCACGGATCAACAGAGACTCTTTAATTTTGCAATGCATGTCTGATCGACCAGTTGCTACTATTTCAAAATGATCCCACTTAATTCTATGGTTGGTTAAGAAAACATGATCAGCAATTGCAGATTCGTGACGATTTGTAGTCAGGGCTTTAAAAAGCAAACTGCTGGGATTGCAATGATTTCTACATAGGGAAAAGGAAACGCCAATTACGTGACAGAAAGACAGAACATTTTAAAGCCTTAACTACAAATTGTCGCGAATCTGCAATTGCTGATCGTGTTTTCTTAACCAACCATAGAATTAAGTGGGATCATTTTGAAATATTATCCGCCCCTGTGACTTGATTAATAATAAATCATAAATCAACGTTTAAAAAGGCGATTTTAATGCCCACACTATTCTTACCCGAAGCCTGTTACTTTTCAGCAATGCTTAACACGATTCACTGATCGTTTTCAGGTCATCGTAAGGTACCCTCAAACTGCCAGTACAATACAGAGGAACTTGTATCAGGGAAATGAAACAAAATTTCCGCTATAATGTTAGATGGTCTCTAGAAAGTACGCCTCTCTAAACATATTGTGTAATCTGTCATTTGGACTATGCTGGCTAATGGAAATTGGTACATCCTTAGGCTAATTTCAATTAATGCTCTTGATGCCTTTCCCCCAGAAAAACTAACATACCAAACAGCAAATAACAAAACAGATCATTCATGTTATTTAAAACGGACGATAAGCTACGTATTGTGATTTACGGTAGGGTCTTTGTTTTCCACACACCCAGGCTGGTGGGTGGAAAGCGAAGACCAAAAACGAAGACCCCCTCATATAAAATGCCGAACACAACATCCCTAGTGCTTTCTGTGGCAGACGAGTCATTTCAGGCGAATTACTGCAAGGTCTTCGTTTTCCACACACCCAGGCCGTTATATTGAAAACGAAGACCCTGCAGTAATTTGCCTAAAGTGACTCGTAGGCCACAGAAACCAATAGGGATGTTGTGTTTGGCTACTCTCTGTTCGGCATTTTATGTTTTTGTGGGGGTCTTCGTTTTTGGTCTTCGCACATACCGGCCTGGATGTGTGGAAAACGAAGACCCTACCGTAATCCCGACCTATCCAATCGAACAGTTCGGCAATCGAACCCAATCGAACACCAATCGTTCGATTGCCGAACTCAATCGAACATAATGAAACTCACAATAAAATTTTGCCAATCGAACACAATCGAACGTTCGATTACCGAACGATTGGTATAATCGAACGTTCGATTAACGAACGCTGCATCGCATGATAGGCACGTGGTATTGGAAAATTCCGAAGGTGAAAGTGAAATCACCGCTAACTCCCTTCCCTTTTTACGCGGCTTTTGCTGAGCACTGAAACCCGGGACTGAAATGCAGTATGATGTTCAGTTCCTGGTTATTCAATAAAAGGTGACTGATTATATTCCAAGTGTTTTACTCAGTTTGAGGCGTCAAGAGACAATTGCATTGGATTAGTTCGATTTTGTTCGATTTTGTTCGATTTTATTGGTTCGATTGGTTCGAAAATCGAACTCACAGCAAAATAGGTGTTAGATTTTGTTCGATTGCCGAACCCAATCAAACGATTGGAATTCGATTGGGTTCGATTGGTTTTTTGTTCGGTTTTGTTCGATTGGATAGGTCGGGCGTAATTCACAAAGGATGGTTCATCGATCGTTTTAAATAACATGAATGATGTGTTTTGATATTTGCTTTTTGGTATGTTATTTTTTCTGGGGGTCTTCGTTTTCCGGGTGTTCGTTTTCCAGGTCTTTGTCTCCGCACACCCGTTGTGTCTCTTCGTAAAAATTCAAAAATTCAATTTTGGGAAAACGCCTTTTATTTTGAAACACGTTTATCCCCCCCTGGGGCTCTAGATTATCCCTCCATTAACCTTGTCAATATCGAATGATTTTAAAATTACCTGTTATAAAGGTTTTCACAGCATCCATGACAGAGGTGGTAACTACTTGCAATGGTAATGTTTCCAAGAATCATCCCATGGGCAGGGCCCCAAAACTAGTTGGAACGTACAAGTTCATTTATTTGTGGAAAGAAATTTTTACAGATCGAGCCAATTTTAGATTTTCCTGCCAAACCAGAACCTTCCAGCTAATCACAAGTCTTGCATGACAAATTGTTTCCCATGGGATTAAGAATGGTCATTCGTGAACTGAAACCAAATCTTATTAAAGGACTCGTCTAAAACTAGTTTGATTTTTGAAAATGCCGTTTCATAGATCTAGTATTGGAGTTTTCCTATTTATGGTCTCCTGCCTGAGATTTTCCTTGGATACCGCGTTGTTAGTGAATCATCTCTGTCTAATCTTGGTTTCCTTCAGTATTCCTTGGGAAACCAATACTTTGAATACTGTTCGTATACATTCACGGTCGAAGTATTGCAATACTTTTGCGAAGAAAACCACAAGCTGGCCATCTCCGCTCTTTTATCCTTCAATTCATTGCTTTTTATTCTGTGATGTGTTCCGAAATAAAAAAAACAGCATTTTAATAATCAGTGTTTGAAAAAGATAAAAGATAAAGTCACTTAAAAACCAGCCATACTTTCTAGGTATTGCCCTTTTCATTTCAGAAAGACTTCGTTTAAGACTGCATTTAAAATCTCCCAAGGAAACAACGACAAGAAACGAACCTTTGATCGCAACACAGGCCTTATTGAGATATACTTCAGCTTTTTATTTTTCCTCGAGGGCGTTCCAAAGCAAAAAGCAAGATCTCAAAAAAACCAATTAATATTAATAATGATATTCAATGTAAGGAGAAATGTAGAGTCGGAAAAATATCCGAGTCCCAGATGGGATTTGAACCCACGACCCTCCGTGATCTAGATCATTGTTGTTGTTTCATCTTTAACACACTCACTTTGGAGGATGGTTGGCTGCGTCTTGATATGCATTAATGTGACAGCGCGATGCTGTTAGCGAGTTTCAAATATGCTAGTCAATACTTGGCTGTGTAGCCGCGCGATGCGGTTCCAGTCCAGACCCACAAATTGACCCTTGCTCACCATAGAGTCTCCAGTAGCTCAGTGGTTAGAGCATCCGACTAGATCACGGAGGGTCGTGGGTTCAAATCCCATCTGGGACTCGGATATTTTTCCGAGTCTACATTTCTCCTTACATTGAATATCATTGTTGTTGTTTCATCTTTAACACACTTAATATTAATAAGACAAGTAAATGAAAGTAGCTATTCTTCGGTTTCCCTTGGTTATATAAACACATCTCGAAAACATGGAAAACCTATTATTATTTCCAAATCACTTACCTTTTTCCTAGTATAAGAAAGAACTAGAGATCGTTCTTAGTAGCCATTATTTACACGCAAGGTCGAACCGTTATCAAGGTAAGTTTCTCTTTAATAGTAGCTCTTTACCGGATGCTTACTCCAGGATGCCCGGAGCATATACCAAATCCCAAAGCTAGTAGACAATGAAATGATTAATTCCTAGAACCAAGGAAAAAATCGCAAGTAGTTGTAATTCTTTCAGTGTTTCTTTTTTCGTAAATTTTCGTTAAGAAATCATCAACACTACTACTTCAGTAAAGGGGTGTGGTTTTCTTTTTCATTCCGTTCACACAGCGTTCAAACGAACAAGGTTTCAAATCGAAACGATTTTTCATTACTGAAGTGAAGATTAATGGTGATTAATCAAAGTTCAGTTTTCTGGCCGCAAAAAGCGAGGCATCGTTCACACGAACAGGGTTTCAAATCAAAACGATTTTTCAAGCTAGCCCTGTCTGCTCTTTTATCCTATTGCTGTTTATTCTGTGATGTATTCCGAAATAATCAGTATTTGAAAAAGATAAAAGATAAAGTCACTTAAAGACCAGCCATACTTTCCAGTTATTTCCCTATTCATTTCACAGAGACTTTTGTTTGCGTTTAACATTTCTCAAGGAAACAACGACAAGCAACGAACCTTTGATCACAAGAAAGGTCTTATTTAGATATACTTTAGCTTTTTCTTTTCCTCAAGGGCTTTCCAACGAAGAAAAGCAATATCTCAAAAAGACCAAATAACAATTATTCCATGAGCCCGAGTTGGATATGAAGTGATAAAATAATTTTAATCACTTCAGATCCAACAAGGGCGAATGGAATAATTGTTTTAGTAAATTCTCAAACCGGGTTTTGCCGCCGATTTTTATTTCCACAATTTTACAAAGCGTCCGGAAAGAGCATCTTGGCGCACTATTTTCCATATGACGTAAAACTTCAACTATTGGCTCATACTCGAAGTTTTTTAGCCAATCAAAAAGCTAGAAATGCAATAGTCGGAGCTGAAAACTTACTAATTAATATTAACATGAGAAGTAAAGGAGAGTAGCTATTCTTCGGTTTCCCTTGGTTATATAAACACATCTCGAAAACATGGAATACCTATTATTACTTCCAAATCACTTACATTTTTCCTAGTATAAGAAAGAACTAGAGAGGGTTCTTAGTAGCCATTCATTTACACGCAAGGTCGAACCATTATCAAGGTAAATTTCTCTTTAATCCGCGGCGCATGTAGCAAATCCCAAAGCTAGAAGACAATGAACTTAATTCCTGGAATCAAGGAAAAAATCGCAAGTAGTCGTAATTCTGTCATTGCTTTTTTTTCGTAAAATTTCATTAAGAACTCATCAGCACTACTACTTCAGCCAAGGATAGTGGTTTTCTTTTTCATTCCGTTCAGACAGCGTTCACAAAAACACGGTTTCAAATCGAAAAGATTTTTCATCATTGAAGTGAAGATTAATCAAAGTTCACTTTTGTAGCCGCAAAAAGCGAGGTCCTATTTTCCTGTCCGTCCCGTCCCCCATTATGGTCTGGTGAACTCTTATGCCTACGATCTATTACTTGACACCCTTCAGACTGGTGCCCAACCAGCCTTAACAGACCCCCCATCGCCTCGCCCTTCCCCCCCCCCCCCCCCCAAATCCTCATGATGAAGCCGGACTGGTTGTACTATCACTGTAACAGCTGTAATACTTTGGCCAATCAAAATATCCGGTAAACCAATAAAAACTCGAAGTAATTACACGTAGCCGACACACAGCGCAGGAAAATGCGCACGCGCGAGCCACGATTGGTTTTGGCTACACTTCTGATTGGTTGAAAAAGTTGCGCGAACACTTTGAGCCAATCACTGAGTCAAGTAATCATAAACCAAAGCAATTCGCTAATTACTTTCGACGCTCAATTGAAAACCGCTGTATAGTCAATGAAAATGTTCTCCTATCATGATTTAGTATGAAACGAGTGTCTGGAAAAAAAGAGATCTTTTATTCCATACGGTTCCTGGTTATGGGCCTCAACTCGGTTGGCAAGAACGAAATCTTCCTTTTAGGAGCCCCTGTAGAGTTTCTTTATTCGCTATGTCTCAAAATGACCACTGTGGAGTGTTTTATTTGGAAGATGGAAGATATAGTCTAACCAAAATGTTATTTGCAGTATTTCTCTTCTTTTATAGTATCAGTTCAGACAGGATAACTTCGAGCGATAATCGTAGAGATGACGTTCAGTGTCACTGTTATCATTCTACTGATGGGCTGCTGGTGTATTACATTGCAAGCGGAAATACTTTGCGTCCACGCTGAAAGCACGGGGCTTTGTCCACCTGGGAAAAGAAAAGAGACGAAACAAGTTGAAAGAATGCAAGTGTTTCGTAAGAAATTCGCTCGAAGAAACAAAGCAGTTAGAAGCGATTTTTTGCTGAAGAGCCAGCTGCTTAGAGACGACGTGTGAAGTCAGATAGGAAGTTGCTTGCCCATCGAGTCAGCTATAGATTTAAGCAATGTAGTATACCGTAACTCGAATTAAATTTGAAAAAAAATATCGTAAAAGAGGCGTTTATTGGTCATAGCGGTTGTAAACAAGCAATAAAACATATAAAGACATGATTTGTCTCCCGATGAAGTCACTTGAATTGGGTTGTAGACAGCGACGTTTCGACGACGAACTTTTCTTCTTTATCAGGTGATAAGGTCAAGTGGTTACACACTACTATATGTACCACGAAGGTCGGCTGTGATAGGTGGATTTCGATCCTTATTGTTTCTTTGCAAGAGTATTTTCCCGAGATGACCGATTCGAAATTGCTCCCTCGTCGTATCCTTCACGTCCCGATTTCCTGTTATGTTTCTTGCTCGTTTGTATCCACGCTCCAGGAATCTCGATTCCGTTATTCCTGTTGATGTTATTAGGGTGAAGTCTTGTGTGGATAGCTTTCTTTACTCTTCTGGTGTACCAGTGAGTCTCGATCAGTAACTAAGTGGGTGGTGGCAGGTCTTATTCAGTGAGCTCGGAAACCTGACGGAGGTTCTGGTATGGGCGAGTCGTGTATCCCTCCAATCTCGTATCTAGAGTCCTCGGGCTGTTTGGTCAGCGGACAAGTTTCAGTGCTATTTGTTTTTTCTAGCTACCACAGAAATACATAAATCACAAAAATAATAAAACGGCGGGGTTTGAATTATGTCTAATATCACACGGAAATTTTCCCAGGCTGTTAAAAACTGATTACTGGCACCGTTGCAAAAGTACCGTGGGAAAACATTTCATCAGTCTCTTTGGGGAGAAATCCTTGAAAGGTTGCTTGACATAAAACGACAAGAATATGCTAATAATAGAGGTAAAGTTTCTCACTGCCAACGTTTTCATTTAAGGCTGGCTTTAGATCACGGATCAACAGAGACTCTTTAATTTTGCAATGCATGTCTGATCGACCAGTTGCTACTATTTCAAAATGATCCCACTTAATTCTATGGTTGGTTAAGAAAACATGATCAGCAATTACAGATTGGTGACGATTTGTAGTTAGGGCTTTAAAAAGCAAACTGCTGGGATTGCAATGATTTCTACATAGGGAAAACGAAACGCCGATTACGTGACAGAAAAACAGAACATTTTAAAGCCCTAACTACAAATTGTCACGAATCTGCAATTGCTGATCATGTTTTCTTAACCAACCATAGAATTAAGTGGGATCATTTTGAAATATTATCCGCCCCTGTGACTTGATTAATAATAAATCATAAATCAATGTTTAAAAAGGCGATTTCAATGCCCACACTATTCTAACCCGAAGCTGAAGCCTGTTACTTTTCAGCAATGCTTAACACGATTCACTGATCGTTTTGAGGTCATCGTATAAGGTACCCTCAAACTGCCAGTACAATACAGGGGAACTTGTATCAGGGAAATGAAACAAAATTTCCGCTATAATGTTAGATGGTCTCTAGAGTTTTTATGAGAAGAAACTGAACTAAATTTTTTAAAAAATGTGACAATTGCATAAGAATGCTGACTTGAACCCGTTGAAGAATACCTGTCCGACAGACTCAAAATGCAGATTATTTGTAGGCGCTGATAAGACGTCCTTTCCTAGCAACCAAAGTATTATGAATCATGAAAATCAAAGTACGCCTCTCTAAACATATTGTGTAATCTGTCATTTGGACTCTGCTGGCTAATGGAAACTGGTACATCCTTAGGCTAATTTCAATTAATGCTCTTGATGCCTTTCCCCCAGAAAAACTAACATACCAAACAGCAAATAACAAAACAGATCATTCATGTTATTTAAAACGGACGATAAGCTACGTATTGTGATTTACGGTAGGGTCTTCGTTTTCCACACACCCAGGCCGGTGGGTGGAAAGCGAAGACCAAAAACGAAGACCCCCTCATATAAAATGCCGAACACAACATCCCTAGTGCTTTCTGTGGCAGACGAGTCATTTCAGGCGAATTACTGCAAGGTCTTCGTTTTCGACACACCCAGCCCGTTATATGGAAAACGAAGACCCTGCACTAATTTGCCTGAAATGACTCGTCGGCCACAGAAACTACTAGGGATGTTGTGTTTGGCTACTCTCTGTTCGGCATTTATGTTTTTGTGGGGGTACACCCGTTGTGTCTCTTCGTAAACGCCTTTTATTTTGAAACACGTTTATCCCCCCCTGGGGCTCTAGACTATCCCTCCATTAACCTTGTGAATATCGAATGATTTTAAAATTACCTGTTATAAAGGTTTTCACAGCATCCATGACAGAGGTGGTAACTACTTGCAATGGTAATGTTTCCAAGAATCATCCCATGGGCAGGGTCCCATAACTAGTAGGAACGTACAAGTTCATTTATTTGTGGAAAGAAATTTTTACAGATCGAGCCAATTTTAGATTTTCCTGCGAAACCAGAACCTTCCAGCTAATCACAAGTCTTGCATGACAAATTGTTTCCCATGGGATTAAGAATGGTCATTCGTGAACTGAAACCAAATCTTCTTAAAGGACTCGTTTAAAACTAGTTTGATTTTTGAAAATGCCGTTACATAGATCTAGTATTGGAGTTGTAGATTCCTATTTATGGTCTCCTGCCTGAGATTTTCCTTGGATACCGCGTTGTGAGTGAATCATCTCTGTCTAATCTTGGTTTCCTTCAGTCTTCCTTGGGAAACCAATACTGTTCGTATACATTCACGGTCGAAGTATTGCAATACTTTTGTGAAGAAAACCACAAGCTAGCCATCTCCGCTCTTTCATCCTTCAATTCATTGCTTTTTATTCTGTGATGTATTCCGAAATAAAAAACAGCATTTTAATAATCAGTGTTTGAAAAAGATAAAAGATAAAGTCAGTTAAAAACCAGCCATATACTTTCTAGGTATTGCCCTTTTCATTTCAGAAAGACTTCGTTTAAGACTGCGTTTAAAATCTCCCAAGGAAACAACGACAAGAAACGAATCTTTGATCGCAACACAGGCCTTATTGAGATATACTTCAGCGTTTTATTTTTCCTCGAGGGCGTTCCAAAGCAAAAAGCAAGATCTCAAAGAGACCAATTAATATTAATAAGACAAGTAAATGAAAACATGGAAAACCTATTATTATTTCCAAATCACTTACCTTTTTCCTAGTATAAGAAAGAACTAGAGAGGGTTCTTAGTAGCCATCATTTACACGCAAGGTCGAACCGTTATCAAGGTAAGTTTCTTTTTAATCGTAGCTCTTTACCGGATGCTTACTCCAG
>NC_090869.1:19771069-19773569 GCF_036669935.1 Montipora foliosa | reverse complement strand
TCATTCATGTTATTTAAAACGGACGATAAGCTACGTATTGTGATTTACGGTAGGATCTTCGTTTTCCACACACCCAGGCCGGTGCGTGGAAAGCAAAGACCTAAAACGAAGACCCCCCCCCCCCCCCCATATAAGGGACCGACCATTAGTAAAGTGATGGGGGGGATGGGGAAAAAACCAAAAAAAAATTCATGCAAGGGAAAATGCCAAGAAAAAAAATTCACTCAAAGAAGAAGGTAAAGGAAAAAAAATTCATGCAGAAGGAAGGTCCAATTGTGACTTTTATTTACAGTGCATTTCACAAAACGTTTGACAGGCGATTTGCAAAGTTTGTTGTAAATTTCATAAGTTCGCTTCGAACTTGGGAATTTACGTAACTGTCAATCAAAGGGCAAACTTTGAAAGTGTTAAAAAGGGTTGACAGGCCTACACGACTCCCTTGTACGTGCTCTGGTTTCTGTTGCCGTTGTCATAATTTTGCTCTCTTGAGTACATATTTCAATGGACGCCTCTTTTAGGTGGTTCCTGTAGTATTCATTTAGCAATGGTTTTTGCCCAATGAGGCTTGCATTTGAATCTCTATACTGCTGTATGATACGTTTTCTTCCAAGAAAATAGTTGGTCTAGAAAGTAATGTTTTTAGTTTCTTGGTGTTGATTTTCTCAGCAGTAAAATTTTGCCAATTTAATTCTAGGCTCGATATATTACATACATACATACGTTTATTTCACGTCCCCAAGGGGCTTTTCAGTGAAATACAAATACAACAATGAAATACAATAAAATAATTCTATATGAATAAAATTTAAAATGCGCTAAGAAAAACAAATGCCATACTAATGCGGTATTGGATAAATTCAGCTAGCTATCCATTAAGAGTCTTTTCCTTATCAAGGTTTTAAACTGAGCTAACGATTGACTTAACTTAATTACTTGAGGTAGAGCGTTCCAAAGAGATACCATACGATAGTAAAATGA
The DNA here is from genome assembly GCF_036669935.1 of Montipora foliosa. Classification (NCBI taxonomy): domain Eukaryota; kingdom Metazoa; phylum Cnidaria; class Anthozoa; order Scleractinia; family Acroporidae; genus Montipora; species Montipora foliosa. The sequence goes on along the minus strand of NC_090869.1, from coordinate 19,772,591 downwards.
TCTTTGGCCAGTTGCGGTTTTAAATAACGGTATATTTAACAGCTGTGAGTTTCTAGTTTTGCGTGTTGATATTGATGAACGTTTAATGAACTGATCAGATAGATACCCCGGAACAAGGCCATTCATGCATTTAAATGCCATGATTGAATCGCGATAATACATGTGTTGTTTCACGGGGAGCCAGTTGAGTTGTTTGAGAATGGGGGTAACATGATCGTATTTCTTTGACCCACTAACAATTCTACAGGCAAAATTCTGAACAGCTTGGAGTTTAGCAATGTTAGATTGTGAAGTATTGCTCCAGACTGAAGAGCAATAAAAAAGTTTACTAAAAACTAACGCATTGATAATAATAATTAAAGTGCGTTTGTCAAAACAATGTTTAACACGATTTATCTGGCCTAGTCGCGACATACAAGAAGCGACAGTTGCAGTGACATGATCGTCAAAAGTTAAACTTGTGTCCAATATAACACCAAGGTCTCTGGCAGCCTCCACTGGAGCAAGCTGTTTTCCAAGGAATGAAAGCTTGAAGTTGCGGGTTTTGGCGGCCCCATGCTTACTGCCACAAACTAGGAGCTTCGTCTTGTCAGGGTTTAGCAGTAACTGGTTATCGAAACACCAGTTACGTACTCTTGTAAGATCTTGATTTATTTCTGCGACTATACGTGATTGATCTTGAAGCCGGAAAGACAGCAAGAGCTTAGTGTCGTCCACGTAACACTGGACAGAACAATGTTGTGGAACTGATGGCAAATCATTCATATAAATGTTAAAGAGGAGTGGCCCTAAAATACTCCCCTGAGGCACTCCACTGGCCACGTGTAGGCGTTCCGATGATGCTGTCCCAATCGTGACAACCTGATAGCGAGCGGTTAGATAACTACGAAACCACTGCAAAGCTAAAGGCGAGGCACCGATGTCCTGCAGCTTGACAAGAAGCAAGTTGTGATCTATACTGTCAAAGGCCTTGCTCATGTCAAGCAGAATTACCGCCGTCAAGTGCTTTTTATCAATCGCACTCAATATCATGTCGGTGGTCTGAATCACAGAGGTTTCGGTGGAGTGTTTCTCTTTGTTACCACTTTGTTTGGTAGATAAGCGGCCTTTAGAAGTTAGGTATTCCATAAGCTGATTGTGAGCCACTCTCTCGCACACTTTTGATAGAATAGGTAGAAGTGATATAGGTCTGTTATTATTGGCTATTTCGTGATCGCCTTCCTTGGGTATTGGTTTCACCTCGGCAATTTTCCACACATTTGGGAAGCAAGCAGTAAAAAGTGAGGTGTTGATTATTGAAGTAAGAGGGTACGAAATGGCTTGAAGGCAGTCCCTAATTATCCGTACAGGTATCTTATCGATCCCAGGGGCTTTGTTTGGGGCCATGTTCTTAATAATAGCTTCCACCTGATGGCATTTAACAGGGGTAAAAGAAAATTGTTCGGATGTCGCGTAAATTCTTGCTTGAAAGGAATTTCGGCCTAATGTGTAGTTGCATTCAGCTGTGGCTGCCATCTCTTTT
>NC_090869.1:19741069-19766069 GCF_036669935.1 Montipora foliosa | reverse complement strand
GAATACCTATTATTATTTCCAAATGACTTACATTTTTCCTAGTATAAGAAAGAACTAGAGAGGGTTCTCAGTAGCCATCATTTACACGCAAGGTCGAACCGTTATCAAAGTAAATTTCTCTTTAATCCGCGGCGCATGTAGCAAATCCCAAAGCTAGTAGACAATGAACTTAATTCCTGGAATCAAGGAAAAAATCGCAAGTAGTCGTAATTCTGTCATTGCTGTTTTTTCGTAAAATTTCATTAAGAACTCATCAGCACTACTACTTCAGCCAAGGATAGTGGTTTTCTTTTTCATTCCGTTCAGGCAGCGTTCACAAGAACACGGTTTCAAATCGAAAAGATTTTTCATCATTGAAGTGAAGATTAATCAAAGTTCACTTTTGTAGCCGCAAAAAGCGAGGTCCTATTTTCCTGTCCGTCCCGTCCGCCATTATGGTCTGGTGAACTCTTATGCCTACGGTCTATTACTTGACACCCTTCAGACTGGTGCCCAACCAGCCTTAACAGACCCCCCATCGCCTCGCCCTCCCCCCCCCCCAAATCCTCATGATGAAGCCGGACTGGTTGCACTATCACTGTAACAGCTGTAATACTTTGGCCAATCAAAATATCCGGTAAACCAATAAAAACTCGAAGTAATTACACGTAGCCGACACAGCGCAGGAAAATGCGCACGCGCGAGCCACAATTGGTTTTGGCTACACTTCTGATTGGTTGAAAAAGTTGCGCGAACACTTTGAGCCAATCACTGAGTCAAGTAATCATAAACCAAAGCAATTCGCTAATTACTTTCGACGCTCAATTGAAAACCGCTGTATAGTCAATGAAAATGTTCTCCTATCATGATTTAGTATGAAACGAGTGTCTGGAAAAAAAGAGATCTTTTATTCCATACGGTTCCTGGTTATGGGCCTCAACTCGGTTGGCAAGAACGAAATCTTCCTTTTAGGAGCCCCTGTAGAGTTTCTTTATTCGCTATGTCTCAAAATGACCACTGTGGAGTGTTTTATTTGGAAGATGGAAGATATAGTCTAACCAAAATGTTATTTGCAGTATTTCTCTTCTTTTATAGTATCAGTTCAGACAGGATAACTTCGAGCGATAATCGTAGAGATGACGTTCAGTGTCACTGTTATCATTCTACTGATGGGCTGCTGGTGTATTACATTGCAAGCGGAAATACTTTGCGTCCACGCTGAAAGCACGGGGCTTTGTCCACCTGGGAAAAGAAAAGAGACGAAACAAGTTGAAAGAATGCAAGTGTTTCGTAAGAAATTCGCTCGAAGAAACAAAGCAGTTAGAAGCGATTTTTTGCTGAAGAGCCAGCTGCTTAGAGACGACGTGTGAAGTCAGATAGGAAGTTGCTTGCGCATCGAGTCAGCTATAGATTTAAGCAATGTAGTATACCGTAACTCGAATCAAATTTGAAAAAAATATCGTAAAAGAGGCGGTTATTGGTCATAGCGGTTGTAAACAAGCAATAAAACATATAAAGACATGATTTGTCTCCCGATGAAGTCACTTGAATTGGGTTGTAGACAGCGACGTTTCGATCACATACTTTTCTTGTTTATCAGGTGATAAGGTCAAGTGGTTACGCACTACTATATGTACCACGAAGGTCGGCTGTGATAGGTGGGTTTCGATCCTTATTGTTTCTTTGCAAGAGTATTTTCCCGAGATGACCGATTCGAAATTGCTCCCTCGTCGTATCCTTCACGTCCCGATTTCCTGTCATGTTTCTTGCTCGTTTGTATCCACGCTCCAGGAATCTCGATTCCGTTATTCCTGTTGATGTTATTAGGGTGAAGTCATGTGTGGATAGCTTTCTTTACTCTTCTGGTCTACCAGTGAGTCTTGATCAGTCACTAAGTGGGTGGTAGCAGGTCTTATTCAGTGAGCTCGGAAACCTGATGGAAGTCTGGGTACGGGCGAGTCGTGTATCCCTCCAATCTCGTATCTAGAGTCCTCAGGCTGTTTGGTCAGCTGACAAGTTTCAGTGCTGTTTGTTTTTTCTAGCTACCACAGAAATACATAAATCACAAAAATAATAAAACGGCGGGGTTTGAATTATGTCTAATTTTGCACGGAAATTTTCCCAGGCTGTTACAAACTGATTACTGGCACTGTTGCAAAAGTACCGTCGGAAAACATTTCATCAGTCTCTTTGGGGAGAAATCCTTGAAAGGTTGCTTGACATAAAACGACAAGAATATGCTAATAATAGAGATATAGTTTCTCACTGGCAACGTTTTCATTTAAAGCTGGCTTTAGATCACGGATCAACAGAGACTCTTTAATTTTGCAATGCATGTCTGATCGACCAGTTGCTAATATTTCAAAATGATCCCACTTAATTCTATGGTTGGTTAAGAAAACATGATCAGCAATTGCAGATTCGTGACAATTTGTAGTTAGGGCTTTAAAATGTTCTGTTTTTCTGTCACGTAATCGGCGTTTCGTTTTCCCTATGTAGAAATCATTGCAATCCCAGCAGTTTGCTTTTAAAGCCCTAACTACAAATTGTCACGAATCTGCAATAGACCTTTTTACCGATACGGCGGCCATTTTGATTTCTATTGTTTCGAAAGACATTTATATGGGATGCTCAGGGGGCATATGTATTTGCCCCCTGAGCATCCCATGAAGTGGGCATCCCATGAAGTGGACATCCCATGTATTGGGCATCCCATAATGGCAGATTTCTCCAGTTTCTTTTATGGTGTGTAGGGCTAAAATTTTTGTTACTCGAATACTTTCAACCCGCCATTTCTACTGTTTACTGTTTTCTCTTTTCTGTTTAAACTCAGGCATGCGCAATACGATCGGAACCCACGTTTACTGGGAAAATGGAGGCCATTATCCCAGAGTCTATCCGGGCGCTTACCCGTTGACTAAAAAGCCCGGGGACTTTGGGTACGAGATTGGTGTCCCTGTCGTGTTCCTTTCCTTTCTAGTATCGACCAAACCGTGTCGCGGCCCAGGGTTTTCGTTTGAGGTCGAAGGCCGGATGTTTCGTGCGGTTGTTTACCATTTCACGTTTGGTGCATTGACGGTATAAAATTTGTTGATTTGTTTGCTTCTGTTTATTTTCCTTTTGGACTCCCTGCACCCTCCTCCTATATCCGCCCCTGTGACTACTGCTACTATTACTACTACTACTACTACTACTACTACTACGACGACGACGACGACGACGACGACGACGACGACGACGACGACGACGACGAAAACCACGACGACGACTACTACTACTACTACTACTAATACTACTACTACTACTACTACTAATAATAATAATAATAATAATAATAATAATAATAATAATATTTTAATTTAATTTTTTGATTTTATCTTGTTTTCTTTGCACAACGTAATGAAAGAAACCAGCATATATTAATAAAAGTAAGAATAGAAAATAAAGGGAAATTACAAAACCACGATAAGCCCTTTTCATTTCAGAGAGACTTCGTTTAAGACTGCGTTTAAAATCTCCCAAGGAAACAACGACAAGAAACGAACCTTTGATCGCAACACAGGCCTTATTGAGATATACTTCAGCTTTTTATTTTTCCTCGAGGGTGTTCCAAAGCAAAAAGCAAGATCTCAAAAATACCAATTAATATTAGTAAGACAAGTAAATGAAAGTAGCCATTCTTCGGTTTCCCTTGGTTATATAAACACATCGGGAAAACATGGAATACCTATTATTATTATTTCCAAATCACTTACATTTTTCCTAGCATAAGAAAGAACTTGAGAGGGTTCTTAGTAGCCATCATTTACACGCAAGGTCGAACCGTTATCAAGGTAAGTTTCTCTTTAATCGTAGCTCTTTCTTCCTGCCACGGAAATACATAAATCACAAAAATAATAAATCGGCGGGGTTTGAATTAGGTCTAATATCGCACGGAAATTTTCCCAGGCTGTTAAAAACTGATTACTGGCACTGTTGCAAAAGTACCGTCGGAAAACATTTCATCGGTCTCTTTGGGGAGAAATCCTTGAAAGGTTGCTTGACATAAAACGACAAGAATATGCTAATAATAGAGCTAAAGTTTCTCACTGGCAACGTTTTCATTTAAGGCTGGCTTTAGATCACGGATCAACAGAGACTCTTTAATTTTGCAATGCATGTCTGATCGACCAGTTGCTACTATTTCAAAATGATCCCACTTAATTCTATGGTTGGTTAAGAAAACATGATCAGCAATTACATATTCGTGACAATTTGTAGTTAGGGCTTTAAAATGTTCTGTTTTTCTGTCTCGTAATCGGCGTTTTTTTTTCCCTATGTAGAAATCATTGCAATCCCAGCAGTTTGCTTTTAAAGCCCTAACTACAAATTGTCACGAATCTGCAATAGACCTTTTTACCGATACGGCGGCCATTTTGATTTCTATTGTTTCGAAAGACATTTATATGGGATGCTCAGGGGGCATATATATGTATTTGCCCCCTGAGCATCCCATGAAGTGGGCATCCCATGAAGTGGACATCCCATGTATTGGGCATCCCATGAAGGCAGATTTCTCTAGTTTTTTTTATGGTGTGTAGGGCTAAAATTTTTGTTACTCGAGTACTTTCAACCCGCCATTTCTACTGTTTACTGTTTTCTCTTTTCTGTTTGAACTCAGGCATGCGCAATACGATCTGAACCCACGTTTACTGGGAAAATGGAGGCCATTATCCCAGAGTCTATCCGGACGCTCACCCTTTGACTAAAAAGCCCGAGGACTCTGGGTACGAGATTGGTATCCCTGTCGTGTTCCTTTCCTTTCTAATATCGACCAATCCGTGTCGCGGCCCAGGGTTTTCGCCGGATGTTTCGTGCGGTTGTTTACCATTTCACGTCTGGTGCTTTGACGGTATAAAATTTTGTTGATTTGTTTGCTTCTGTTTTTTTCTTTTTGGACTTGGGTACTCCCTGCACCCTCCTCCTATATCCGACGCTGTGACTACTACTACTACTACTACTACTACTACTACTACTACTACTACTACTACTACTAATAATAATAATGATAATAATAATAATAATGATATTTTAATTTAATTTTTTGATTTTATCTTGTTTTCTTTGCACAACGTAATGAAAGAAATAGAGGATATTACATGGCCGCGCGGAGATACGAATTTTATCTTCGAGTGCTGCAAGTATCTCTCACGAGTGAGCGAAGCGAACGAGTGAGAGATACTTTCAGCACGAGAAGATAAAATTCGTATCCCCAAGCGGCCATGTAATGTTCTGTTTATTATATAGATATTGATGAAATGTCTAGATTTAAAACAACTTGTTTTATGCAGTTTCGAAACGATGAAAAAGTGGTCACCAACCGCTAAAACACGCATGTTGTGTAACATGAAACAAGATATGAAAGTTATGAAAAACAAATCATGATAATGTCAAATTTTGCAATAAAAATGTTAATGTAGTAGAGAAGAATTATAATGAAGCACAAAAGTATCTTACAGTGAAGAGAAAGGTCGCGTTTTATTGGCTAATCGTCTTGATTACCATGACAACACCTATATCCTCACATGTGAAAGATAAAAATGATATGTTCACTGCGCGCGGTGAAGATATGACTTTTTAGTAAAAGGAGAAAGCCTGGTATTTCATCAATATCTATATAATAAACCAACATATATTAATAAAAGTAAGAATAGAAAATAAAGGGAAATTACAAAACCACGATATCATTAACAAGTAAAGAAAGAAAAATTGGTGCAAAGAGGAAGACTAGAAAGGAATGGCATTTCTTGAAGATGTACTTAATATGCTATTCCATAATACGGTAATCAACAGGCAACCAATGTAAGTCTATTAAGTTGGGTGTTATACTAATATTAGTTAAGTGGTAATGACATGTCTTACATATCTTTTTAATGTGGTCTTCCATATCAACACTGGGATCGAGTATCACTTCAAGACTACGAACTCCAAGACTACGAACAAAAGAGGACGGTTGAATAGTTTCACGTCCAACACGAACAGAGTTGTTCGAGAAACGGGCCCCTGGTAACAATTAGAATTGCGTCCAAGTTAGTTTTTGATCATTGTATCCGATATTTAAATGTGGCAAATTTAAAACAACGTGGTAAGAAACAAAATCCAGTCTTTCTGAAAAACTGTAATGAGGTATAAACCTGTTGTGAGCCATGATTTAAAGTGATTTTAATAAAAATAAGCGCTCTTCACATAAATTATCTATCCAGACCATTCCATCCTCCATGCCATTCCTTACTTTTTTTATCGGGATCATTTGTGGTCCAAAATGGGGATCATTTGCGTTCCGGGATCATTTGCGGTCCTGGTATCATTTGCGGTACAGTCTGGGGATCATTTGCGGACCCGTACAGTTCTCGTTTCGTTGTGTACCTGGCCTCCAAAGTTGTTTTGTATCGATCGCGAGTCCTAGGATAGGTTTCGTCTGAAGCTATTGTAGTGTGTTCCTATTAGTCTTTTATCCCTGATTTTGTGTTATGAAGTGAAAAAGGTCGTTCGAATAGATACAAGCTTCTCTGATATGCTAATGTCGGGACTGACAAGCATGTTTTGTTTGCCAGATGTTACATGACATAATTTATGATTGACACGGGTTTAGCAGGTCGGTACCAAGGGCCGTATAAAATTGCTGTAATTGCGCTAGGGAGTTAGTTGTTGCAGTCGCGGAAGGAAGAACAGTTAACCAAAAGACTGTCAGATTTCTCTTCCCCCGAGAAGTGTCTCCAACAGAACCTTACATTTCTTACAAGTAACCAAATAACTTAACATTCGTAAATTTTGTCTGATTGTTTTGCACACCTTTTTCAAAGAGTCGAGAATTGAAACTAGGAGATTCCACGACGCAATCATAATCTTAGTAGCTTAAAGAGTTTTTAGTAGAATCCTAGTAGCATTTTTTTGCAAGAAAGAAGATAGCCTTGCCAAAATCTCATTTGAAGTATTTTCCTTTATTATAGTATCAGTTCGAACAGACAACTTCAAAGAATCACTTTAAAAAGATGGCGTTTAGTTTCACTGTCATCATTCTGCTGATCGGCTCCTGGTGTATTTTATCGCACGCCTGCGGCCGCACTCCAGGAACTGGAGCTTGTCCGCCAGGTTATACAAGAGATGCACCGAAACAAGTTGAGAAAATTGAAGTGTTTCGTAAGTTATTCAAAGAACCGTACGTCCAAGTACTTTGCGGCCGAGCTGGTGGAATGGGGCCATGTCCGCCAGGTTTTTCAAGAGATGAGCCAAAACAAGTTGAAAAAATTGAAGTGTTTCCTAAGAAATTCAAAGAACAGTACCTTGCACGAAGAAACAAAGCAACTGGAGCCGATGCTGAATGGCCATCTTCTTAACTTCTTAAGGACGACGAATGAGTCACGGAAAAGAATTTGTTTGCATGTTTGAGTCAGCCATGCATAGATTGTAAAGGAATACGGAGCTTTTACTCGAATTAAAAATGGCTTACAAACAAAAAGGATTTCCTGATTCTTTAATCTTTTCTTGAAGGCGCATGATTTTTGCCAATTTTTCATGTCCATTAAAAATGAAAACCTGAATTCGAGCCAAAATCTTCAGCGTGCTGCCTCTAGTAATCATGCCCTCGTTTTCGCTATTTCTTAACAATCATGGAAAATAACAGGAGTTTGTTTTCAAGATGGGCAGTTCTGTTAAAATCTCTACTGTGGAGACCATATTCTTTAACGACGGCCATTTTTCTTCATGCATGCCTGTCCCACGCGAAAAGCTTATAACTCATTTCTGATCTTGCGCGCGTAAGCTCCGGAAAAAGGCTGGGAGAGAATGTTGCGTGTTTTTTCACGCCCTGGTTGCTGCGTTGAATAGGTATGATGAACAATACGCGACCAAGGGAGGACTGATACACCTGGTATGGAGAGATCATTTTGAAAAAAAAGGTGGTCTTCATGCCCGGCATGAAAATTCAATTGGCATGCTCAGCATACATGCCAACTCAATTTTTCATGCCCAGCATGAAAACAGGATTTTACATACCCAGCATGGAAATTCAAGTTTACATGCCCAGCATGAATCTCGATTTTATATGCCCTAAATGAAAACTCCATGTTACATGCCCGTCATGAAAAAGTCGGGCAACGTGAGACGAATGAAAACATCAGGTCAGAATTAAAACATGATACTCAACCATATTCTCAGAACCTATCCTTTCTGTTAGGCGTGTTAGAGCGGTTCACCTGACTGTCGCAAAACAAATACTTATTAGTAATTACTTCGAGCGACACAGCAGATGCAAACAGCACAATGAACCAATCGAAATTCGTAGCAATTCAATGTAACTTGCCCTAAGCGCAGGAATACTCGCTCGTAAAAGTTGTACTTGATTTTGGTTTTCTTTTTCATTGGTTGATAAACTGGTGCGAGATTTTTAAACCAATCACTAAGCGTAGCGATTGCAATCACTTAATTACTTTCGTCCAACATTTGAAAACTGCTCTTAGACCAATAGACCTAATCGGCTAACTCAATGTTGTACCCAATTCAAACCCTTTGGGAATATATGTTTTGTTCCAGGTATTTCCTTATCATTTGAATATGAATGCTACATTATTATGCAAATACAACACACAAAGAATCTTAATCCCGGGAGATTTAAATTAGGTACAACATTGAGTTAACCGATTAGGTCTATTGCCTTATGAATCGTGATTGCATATTGTAGAAAAGCACCAAAGAACGGCCTCCTAGTCTAGAAACACGTGTCTACCAGCTTACTCTTGTCACAAAATTTTAAAATTAAACTAAATCACACTCAAGCCTGTTCATTCTTGTTTGTTAATTTTAAAAGCCTATTTTATCAACTGCCCGTTTTCCAGCTCTGCGATGTCTCCATGAAGTTGATATCATTGCCAAATTGCTAAAACAGGTTGAAACGTACTGGTTTTGTTTGACTCTCTTTAGGAAAATCGGTGTGGTAATTGCAATCCTTTAGTTAAAGAAATCTATTATTTGTATGTTTCATGCAATGAGCTTAATAAGTTCTTAAGACCCTCCTTGGCCAGCCATTATTATTCATTTCATCAAAACAGAAACGCCCACGACAAACACTTCACTCAGACCATTTAGTTCGGAATTGTGACTTACTGATGAATGAAACTTCTCACAGCAAGGGTCAACAAACCTCATTTTCCTTTCTTGAGTGTTTCGTCTTGTACGTTCTCTACTGATGTACGATCTTCACTGGTTAACCTGATTAACAAAGGAAATCCTGTTTACAATGAAATTGATTGGAACTTCTTCAAAGAAATATTTTAAAAATACTGGAAACTTATAACCCAGACGCAACCATCTTGGACTTCAAAACAGCTTGCGCCCAAATGATGGATAATCAAATAAATTTATAAAAGCTTGATGAGTCCTTTTTATGGGGATTTTTTTTTTCGATCAGAAGCATATAATTTCACATACCTCTCTATAGATATATCATTGGTGTCCAATTATCGGAACGGTAAAGCTGATTGGCCAAGATCAATTTATGTGAACTTTTCTGTTTGTAATTACTGAGGAGCAGCTTTAGAACAGAATTTTATGTGACACTCCACCAATAAAGCACTTCGTTTTGATAAATAACCTCTTTGCATCTATTGCAGCAAATAAAATATGCAGTTTTGGGGTTCGTGAATCATTAACAGGACACTCTTATATGAGTCAAACCAAACCAAACCACAGTACTTCATAAAGACTCACATCCGGGGTCCCTTAAAATCATTCTACGCGCGTGAAATTGCTCATAAAGAGCTGATTTACATGCCCGGTATGCCCCTTTTTAAAAATGAAGTTCAGAGTCGCTGTTATCATTCTACTGATGGGCTGCCGGTGTATTACATTGCAAGCGCATGCAAACACTTTGCGTCCACACTGGAGGCATACTGCCTTCAATTTTGTCCGCCAGGTTATAAGAGAGAAGCGCATAAGCATGTTGAAAGAATGGAAGTATTTCGTAAGAAACTCACAGGACCCGCGGCATACCTTGCACGAAGAAACAAGCTACTTGAGCCGACTTTTTACTGAAGCGCCAGCTGCTTAATTAAAGACGACTGAGGAATAAAGTCAGAAAGGAAGCTGCTTGAGCATCGAACAAGCGATAGATTGTAAAGCAAGATAGTATACAGTAACTCGAATAAACAAATATTGTAAAGAGGTGGTCATAGGTCATCGTGGTAGTAAACAAATAATAAATGATATAATCATTTGTTTCCCGATGTAGTCATTTAGGTTGCAGACCGCGACATTTCGACCGCAGACTGCTATCGTTGACGTAATGATTACTGCGATTCAGGATGGTTAGGGTGTCATCAAAGAAACGTTTCTAGACTTAAGTCTTAGGCTTGTAGGTTACGGATTCAATTGCTTGTTCTTCAAACACCTCCACGTAGTGTTAGCAATAACTACAGCGACCGGGCTTTCCATTGCTGCGCCTTCTTGGTGTTCATAAAAAGATCCGTTATACTGAAAGTATAAAGTCTAAGAGCAGACGGATCTTCGAACAAAGTGTCGGAGATGTGACTATTTTAGTTACGTGGGATGCCTGTGTCAGCCAATTCTAAATTTTGGTCGAAACGTTTTGCATTGTCGCCATCGTTGTGAAGAAATATTGGTATTTATAGTGTTTCACGTTGGCTCATTGCCTTTCGTTTTTTAAACTTGACGCAATAAGTTGAAAGTGGGCCAATAAATGCGCATGCACTAAATGTGATTGTATTCCGTACCAATACGCAAAAGTACGCACCATATCTTTTACAAAATGACTACGCAGCGTGATATTTATTGGGCAACATCTTACGACAAGTCAGTTGAGGAAAAACGTTTAGGATGGGGATCTATCACATACGGTCTAACAGCCGACATTTCTCTAACTCTCTGCCTCCCTGGAGAGGAAACAGGTATTTGAAACTTAGCTAAACTTAGTTTAGGACCTCAGTGCTGTTTAAAGCGATCTGCTGATTGAAATCTCAGGGTGCATTGTCTTGTTTCGACGCTCATAGCGAGGCTCAAGGTATTGTAAATGACGTAGTAAATTGACCAATCAGAAACAGAGTCAAATTAAACACAGACAAATGTAAGGAGCTCCGCATTAGCTTTACATCAGATTGAGTCTTTCATCCTGTAGTCATAGGAGAGGAGAGCGTCAAGTTAGTTAAACATGCTAAACTTTTAGGTGTTACCATCTCTGGTGACTTAACATGGAATGCGCACATCACGGAAACTACTAAGAAGGCAGCTAAGAGGCTCTATTTTCTTATTCAACCGAAAAAGAGCTCGTGTTTCACAGGAAGATCTAGGCCTTTTTTACGCTACATGTGTGCGCTCTGTCATTGACTATGCTGCGCTAGTTTTCCATCACGCGCTACCAGCCTACCTTTCGCAAGAATTGAAACGCGTTCAAAAAGGAGCAATGCGAATCATAACTCCTGGTATAGAATATCAGCAAGATTTAGCACTTATGAGTTTACCAACGGTTGCGGAACATCACCAAAACATTTGCGTGCGCACGTTTAAAAGCATAATGAGCGACTCGAACCACAAGTTGAAAATAACTGTTGCCGCCTCTTTATAAGAGCAACTATAATCTAAGGCACGCCCGCACTTTCACTTTGCTGCATTGCAAGACAAATAGAATTAACAACAGTTTTTTCTTAGCCTCATGCTGAATTGTAAACAATTTTTAGGAATCTTAGCTATTATAATTATTACTTTTTATTACAATTATTAGTACAGATTATTACCATTATGTAAATACACAATTTAGCTTTCGCTGCAATGTACTTAATAAAGTACCTACCTACGTACTGGTTCCAGTTTTGTTACCATTGTTTCCCAGCGCATGCCTGAAGTTCCCTGGAGCTCCGACATTTGTCATGTGAAGGATACAGTGAACAAATTTCAATAACACATCTATGCTGTTGTGTTAGATCGTTATGACGCTCAGTTAAAGTCCAAATTGGCAAAATCATTTGGCCCACGAGTCTGGTTTTTGTTGTTAATTGGCATTTTTTTTTTCGTCCAAAGTAGCTGACGAGAGGGAAAGGTGTAACCTCTACCATAAATTGAGTCCGAACATTGCGGAAGCGGTTTATGAAAGTGTTTGTTCGTCGATCGTCGAAACATGGGACAGAATAGAAGCTAGGAGGAGGGTAAGGGTGACGATGTTAAATGCTAAGTCATCAAGGCAGATTGAACGGACGCAGCAGGAATACAAAAATAAAGATAAAGAAGTGAAAAAGAGTGTACGAAAGGACAAGAGGAACTTCATCGAGAATCTGGCTAGCGAGGTAGAGGAAGCAGCAGAGAAGAGAGAATTTGGCACAGTTTACAAGATCACTAAACAGCTTTGTGACAGCAACTCTAACCACAGTATGCAAGTAAAAGACAAGCAGGGGGAGGTGTTAACAACAGAAAGGGAGCAAGCTGCGAGGTGGCTACAGCACTTTGAAGAAGTCCTTAATCGGTCAGATCCAGAGGAACCAGCAAATCCACCCTTTGACCAGCCCCCCAGGCATAGCAAATGTTCGCTCGGCAATCGAAGCCATGAAAAATGGAAAAGCTCCTGCAATTGATTCACTTCAAGCTGAACTGCTGAAAGCGGATATAGTTACATCATCCAGGTTATTGGAGACCTCTTCGGCAAGATCTGGGAACAAGAAGTTGTTCCCAAAGACTGGAGTAAAGGTCTTATATTCAAGCTCCCAAAGAAAGGTGATCTCTGTAACTGTGATAATTGGAGGGGAATTGTTACCCTACTTTCTGTGCCAAGCAAGATATTCTGCAGGATACTACTTAAGTACATTGGAAAGGCTATTGATACAGCACTCAGAGAAGAACAAGCAGGGTTTAGAAGAGGAAGAGGTTGTATGGACCAGGCCCCAGTTGTTTAAACGTTGGATAGCGCTATCCACTAGATAAATCACTATCCAGCGTATAAAAAGTAGGAAAAACCAATTGAATTGTCCAGTGGATAGTGATTTATCCGGCGGATAGCACTATCCATCGTTTGAGCAACTTGGGCCAGATTTTTGCTTCACGCAACATTCTGGAACAGTTTCTCGAATGGAATACATCTCTTTCAATCAACTTTACTGATTTTCAGAAAGCATTCGATAGTATACACCGAGAAAGTTTATGGAAGATCCTCCAAGCATATGGAATACCACCTAAGATTATCAACCTTATTAAGATGTTCTACAATAACTTCGAATGCAGTATCATCCTCGGAAACTTCATTACAGAAGCATTTACAGTAAAATCCGGCGTGCGCCAGGGCTGCATACACTCGCCTATCCTCTTCCTTGTTACAGTCGACTGGGTGATGCGCCAAACAACTTCTGAACGACCTCGTGGAATACAGTGGACTCTCTTCTCTCACTTTGTAGACCTTGATTTTGCTGACGATATTGCCATCCTTTGCACACCAGCCCATCTTCAGGAGAAATTCGACGATCTTAATATGAATGCCAAGACGATGGGACTGATTATCAGCCAAAAGAAATCCAAAATCACGTGTGTCAACTCTGGGTGCAACAAGGTCATTCAACATTGATGGAGAACTACTAGAACATATTGAACAGTTCACTTATCTCGGGAGTGTGATCAGTACGGATAGCAGTGTCCAGAAGGACATCAAGGACAGGCTTAACAAAGCCAGGTGTGCATTAAGTAGACTAAAAAAGATGTGGAAGTCTAAACAGTATAGCCAAAGACCAAAGTGTGCATCTACAAGAGTAATGTTAAGTCTGTGTTACTGTATGGCTCTGAATGTTGGAGAGTTGTCAAAAGGGACATAAACAAAGTCAGTGCCTTTCACAATTGCTGTCTGCGAAAGATCTGCAATATCTTCTGGCCCAACAAATTTTCCAACAACGACCTCTTCAAGAAGACTGGATGCACCGGTATCGACCTCGAAATTAAGAAACGCCCGCTCAGATGGTTGAAACATGTACTACGAATGCCGCAAGAGAGGATACCCAAGGTTGTCCTTAGGTGGACGCCTGCAGGCGGAAGGAAAAGGGTGAGGCCCAAAACCACTTGGAGGAAGACCGCTGCGATTAAACTAAGTGAGATGGGTCTGACATGGAGAGAGGCTCAAGCAATTGCGAAGGACAAGTCTCGGTGGAGGAGGGACATTGTTGCGGCCCCATGCCCCAATGGGGGCTATAAGGATTCCTGATGATGACGATAGCCCGATTCGGAAGTTTCCTGTATCAAATGTGCCTGCTCATGGCGATGATGGCCCTGATTATGTTCCTCTGCTTGATGAGGTATTTGATGGCCTCGTAAGATGAAGAGGAGATGGCCACTGGAGATGGAGGGGTTGCTACTGACCCTAACCTTGCAGACTTTTCTCTTCCTCATGTGGTTTCAGTGTCCACTGCTCCCATGCTCCGGTGTCTGCTGACTCTTCTCCTGCTCTTGCTGAAGTTTCCGCTGCCCATGTTTCTCCTACACCTGCTTTTGTTCCTGTTGTCTTGGTGTCAGACGTCGCTCCTGTACCGATTCCTTCCACTCCTGATCCCGTTTCTAGGTTTTCCTGCTGTTTCATCTGCGACTGTATCCTCTGACGATGTGCCTACTGAACCTGTATCCGCTGTCTCATCTTCCGCTGTTGTTGCTTTAGATCCAACCTTTTGTGAACGCATTAACTCGTGTGTATATGCTTACCTGGATAAATTGGAAGCCTTCAGTTGGAGGATGTCCTACTATACAACTTTCACGCATCGCATAAATTCCAAATTTTGCTTATCCGATGTTAACATTTAAGACTAAGATTTCCCGGGTAAACCTAAGCAAAGGAAATTGACGAGAAACCTCACCCTGGATTTTAATGCAGTACTTTTTCCACACTAAACGAAATCGAAAAACAAGAAATGTTGAAGTTGATTTGATATTTCTTTTCCAGGTCTTAGTGAGCTCAAAATGGTCTTAAGTCACTCCTTAATACCTTTTCTGAAAACACCGGGTTAACGTAATCTTTAAATTGCTAAGGTTTTCTGTATTGTAGCAAAATGTTTTACCATTTTGCACCATTTTCTTTGTAATTTGGGTTTTTGTCAGAAGATGCCTTTTGAAATTTCGTGCTTTGAGGTTAAGTAAGTTCCCGGATGTTTGTCTCACCATTCTGTGCGATGCTCCCTGAAACGTAAGTTGTTGCCTTTCTGAATACCCTGGATGAAGGAATGTGGTCTTCCTCGTGAACGTGTTTTTGTGCATATCTGAACGATTGTTGCTGCAGTTGGGCTCAAGTCAAAGAAGAAACTTTTGTCAGATGTTGTCAGTCCCGGTGCCAAGGTTAATCACGACCCATGAAGTAGCACTTTTTATTAGTGTTACTATGTGTTACAACGACAATGCAAAACATTAAAAAAGGTGTCGATTGACGTCAAAATCGACATCGACCGAAATTTAGAAGTGGCTGCCACAACCCAGAGGGATCCCATTTCCAAATCAGAGCACAGATACTCGCTTTGTAAAATGAGTCTGAAAGTTTCTTACTTCATACTGCTTGGCTGTAGTGCTTTTCTATGATACTCACAAACAAAGTGTTACCAATCCCTATCCTATTTGCAAGGTCACTTTTCAAATTTAATTCCAGTAATGGTGGCTGACTGATTCAATCCTGCAAGCGAATTTCTTACCGACTTCATTCTTCGTCTCCCAGCAGCCGGCGCTTCAGCTCCAGTTGCTTTGTTTCTTCGTTCAAGGTCAAGGTTCTGTTGTATACATTTCTTAGGAAACACTTTAATTCTTTCGGCCGACAAGCTCCAGTTGCTCCATTGCGGCGGCATTGTATTTGGGCGTGTAATGTAATACACCAGCAGCCGATCAGTAGAATGATAACAGTGACTCTGAACGCCATCTTTACAATGATCATTGAGAGTTATCCTGTATGAGCTGATACTAGCTACAAAAAAGAGAAGTATCGCAAGGAAGATTTTCAATTGGCAAGACATTATCTTCCACCTGCCAAATAAAGACTCACCGCAGTGGGTTATTTCACAACATACCGGGCAAAAAACTACATGGGAGCTACTAAGGGCAAGGCCCTTTTCTTTGTCACTGAAAAGAAAACTTAATGCAACTGACAAAAGGTCTGATTTTAATTATCGAGTGTCAAAGAAATGTATTGTAAAATTACACAAAAACTTACTCTTAGCTCTGCGAACGTAACCTACTTGGTAACTTGTAAGAAATGTAAATTTCTGTAAGAGAAACTTCTCGGGGGAACAGAAATCAACTCTGCCACTCTTTCGGTTGACTCTTCTTTCTTTCGCTACTGTACTATAACAACAACGGCAACCGCGCACCGATGGCTCAGTTGGTTGAGCACTGGGCTGTTACGAGGGAGGTCGTGAGTTCAACTCCGGCCGGACCAACACTCAGGGTCTTTAAATAACTGAGGAAAAGGTGCTACCTTTGTAATCACATCTGCAAATGGTTAGACCCTCTAGATAAGAACGATAAGCCGGAGGTCCCGTCTCACAACCCTTCAATGTTCACAATCCTGTGGGACGTAAAAGAACCCGCACACTTGTCGTAAAGAGTAGGGCATGTAGTTCCCGGTGTTGTGGTCTGTCTTCTGTGGTGTATCATGGTTGGGAGGGTTAATGCTCGGAGAGGGCCGTAAGTTAGAAAACTGTAACAGGTTATTACGTCTCCCTCTTTAAATAAAGAGATTGAATTGAAATGAATTGAATTGAATTGAACAACTAACTATTCGCCTTGGCACCCGTGTCAAATGTTGCGTCATGTTACACCTGTGAAACAAAACATTTACGCGTTCCCTACCGAATACTCATGATTAGCAAATCTTTCTTCAAGCTTGTATCGATTCGAACGACCTTTGACACTTCGGTTTTTACAGCACAAAATCACGAATGTAAAACTATAAGAAACACGCTAAAAAAAGTGTATCTGAGGACATGACTTAAGAAAACAACATACGACTACTGCCACAGAACAAAAAACAAACCGAAAGACTAAAAAAGGAGTGACAAGCTCAACGGTACAGCCTAACTGACAGTCAGTTGAGTTTCCATAGTAATTAAGAATATGCTGCTTAAAAGGCAGAACAATGGACTAGTACCAATTCAAGTGTACCGCTGGATGCGATAACTTGTGGTGTTCATAAAAACACAATCAAACCTATGCAAATAATCTTCCATTCCTTACTAAAAACTCAGTTGTCTGGAATACCAAACACCTTTCTTCCCAACACCTCTGTCAGACTAAATTCACCATAGAAGAAAATATTCATGGATCATGGCTGTAACAGTGACAGTGGAACAAGTGCCGGCCGCTTCACAAACTAGAGTATATTTTAATTTTTTAGTTCTTCAGTATTATGGTGTTAACAATACGAATTTAACATTTGTTTCATAACCCAGAAGTCATGTACGAGAACCTCCTAAAAAGGGGAAAGGCGTACAAGATAATAGCAGGCATTCATACCCTGACAAGTCGCTCATCACCAACCTTAATAAGAAGCAAGGAGCTCTCACCTTTTAGAAGAAAGTTTCTTGCGATAAGGCATATAAAGAGCCAATGGACTTAAAGGTACTCCAAAAGGATCCTTTTGAGATTCGCAGGCCAGTTTCTTTATTTTCTTTTATTATTTTAATAAATGCTTTTGATGTCGTTTTTATTACGTGAGACATTTCAGAATACAGCCATTCTATTTGTTTCTAACATTTTGCCAATGGAATCAGTCGCACTTGTGCAATTCCACTGCTCAAATTTTGTTAAGTTCTTGTCAAGAAGTTCTAGAATCAAGTTCTTCAAGTGCTGTAAGCTGATGAAGACCAAAAAAGGCGTGATTCTGGAACCGAAACGTTTTCAAGCATATACTTTATAAGCCTACGTTGTCCGTCCTATGACCCTCGTAACCCATACATGCAGATATATATATATATATATATATATATATATATATATATATATAATTATGCACATTGAAACCCGGGGAGGGCTATCTCACGGCTGATTGCGGCGTGAAGGGTATGAAGTAACAGTCAATAGCAGTTCCTCAGACAATAACGGGGGGTGGGGGAAGTGGGGGTGGGTTGGGTGGGGTAGGCAAATGACAGCTCGCTTTTTGTTTCTAAAAAGAGTGAACAGTGACTTATCATCACTTGAATTATGAAAAACCGAACAACCTTCTCCATTTGAGACAGCGTTCGTGTAAACGCTGCCCGAACCCGTGTGGTTCCTTCCTTTCAGTTAGGCACAGACCTTGTCCATTCTGGAAGAATTCTCACGTGAGTAAATAAATACGAGTTATCCTGAGAAACACATATTGAGATAGTGACACTAAGCAGAAACAAACTTATCATTTATTACAACTCAGAGTGACTTAAGTCGTGACGGTCTCTGTTGTGACTTAAAGCGGTTATAAGTCACACGCCCCGCTCAACGACATTTTTTGATAGTTCGAAATTAAAATTTAGGTGGACGTCAATCAAATGTTTCCATGACGAATTCAACTGCCGCCAAGAGAGCAGGACTATTGTCATGGAAACACTTGATTGATCTAAATTTTAGTTTAATATAAAATAATGACGGTGAGGGTCGCATGTGACTGATAACCGCTGTAACTGAACAGTTTTTGAGAACATCAACAGATATTAACCATAAGTTCCACGGGAAGGGTTTTCTCAAAATGAACCTCACGAGCATAAACATAAAAATTCGTTCGTGCAGGGCAGGGAATTTGAACGCTTCTGGAATTTGTTCGGTAAGAGGAAGTGCCCAGGGGTTCTTCCGGTTCTTGTTATATACTGTCACCAGGAACATTCTATCGTCCCGATTAGCTACAACTGGGTCTCCAAGGATGTGCTAAATTGGGCCTTATCGAAAGTCAGTCCGTCTCACAGTCTAGGTGACCAACGTCCAATACAGATTATGTAGTGTAGTCATTATGTCATCGATGTGGTACGTACTTGTGCTCGTTGGTGAGAAATAAATGGCTCTCGCACATGCGTATATGCTGAACTATGAAGACAGTTTTTAAACTTCATTACATTATTTTTCAGAAATGTGACACAAAGACATACTTTCGTTATGAAACGAGCTGAAGAAAAAGGATCAATCACCCTGTGGACGAGATCGTATTTCCTTAAAAAAAAAACCGGCTCATGGTCCCTAGGATGCTCAATGCGTCAATTGAATAAAGGAAAGCTAGTTTACCACTGTAAAATACTATAAAAATGATTTTTTTTTTCTTGACAGCAACGATAACAATGCAAAAGAAAACAAACGAGTCGATTGGTGTCAAAATCCACAGAAATTTTGCATTGGTTGCCACAGGCATCCCACGAAAATGGAAATAGTTTCTGTTGCAGAAAACAAAAATGGTTGTTGTCGCACACTTCTTGGTTGTGGTGTATCTCTAGGGTAGTGTCACAACAAAATTGTTACATACTCTTACCCTACTCAGGGCCCAATTTCAATGCAAGTAGTTTTACAAAATCAGGGTTAAGTTGTCACAGTTTTTTCATTTATTTCAGAAATGTTTCACAAAATTACTTCACAATCTATGGCTGACTAATTCCGCGAGAAACTTTCTCTCTGGCTTCATTCTTCGTCTTCCAACAGCTGGCGCTTCAGCAAAAGATAGGCTCTAGCTGCTTTGTTTCTTCGTGCAAGGTACGGTTCGGTGAATCTCTTACGAAACAATACCATTCTTTCAACTTGTTTCGGCGCTTCTCTTTTAAAACCTGGTGGACAAGGTCCCAAGCCTCCAGCGCGACCGCAAAGCTTTTGCGCTTGCAAGGTAATAGACCAGCAGCCGATCAGTAGAATGATAACAGCGGCTCCGAACGCCATCTTTACAATGATCGTTTGAAGTTATTCTGTCCGAACTGATACTATTAAAATAGAAACACTTCAAGTAAGGTTTTGGCAAGACTATCTTTCATCTGCCAAATAAGCATTCGCCTCAATGGTTTATTTCTCGACACACCGAGCGAGAGTTGCTTTTTGCTAACTGAGTCTTGTTTGTTAGTCATGTTCATTTTGTCATTTTCACTTTTTCATGCTTTTTTTCCTAGTGTTGTGGTCAAGATGCAAAAATACTATCAGCTAGCCAAAACCTTAGAACTGCACCAGTTTAGTTTCACACGGTACTCTATCTTCTATGTCAGGACTATTTAGTTTTGTAATAAATATTGGTATCACACCAACTAAGGCAACCAGATTATCCGTAATTTTCAAACGGGTCCATATTCCACGCGAAGGAGGTTATTTGACTATTAAGGCATGTCCTTCGAACTACAGGATAATTGTAGAGAAAAAGGTTGCAATGAGCCAGCTATTTATTTTTAGCACAAATAAAGTCTCTTCTTAATGAGATTTATGTAAAAACTCCCTCGTTCAGTCTCCTACTCTCTGGACTTTTTAAGGACAGTGCCTACTATTGTTATTGCGTATACGTTCTGCGCATCTCAAGATACTCGGGTTTCCCATCGGTGATGCTTACTAATACAGGGATATTTTTGCGCGGTTTAAAATTATGCAGAGAAAGTAGATCTTAGTAAGTACAATTGGTATCCAAAAAGACAACTGGGGGTAACAGTGCATTTTTCAGAGATAACTAAGCTTCAATTTGAGAAAGAACACCATACCATACATGGCTTTGTATTTTAAAGCTTTTTACATACATTGTTCATGAATTATCTTTGAAAAATTCGTGGTTACCCCCAATTTTCTTTTTCGATTTCAATAACACTTGTTAAGATCTACATCAGTTCCCGCATAATCGTAAACCGGGGCAAAAATACCTTTGACTTAGTAGGCACCGTCTTTAAGCCTCTTTATTTGGTTACCTGTAATAAATGTGAGCTTCTGTTGGAAAAACGTCTCGAGGGAACAGAAATCGGACACTCTTTCGGTTGAGTGTTTTTCTTCCGCAATTGTACTTTAGCTGACGGCAAGCACGACATTATGCACGACAACAAGAGCAACAACCAACTCCCACTCGTTGATACTCTTTGAAACCGATCTGTCAAGACCTTGTTTATCATATGTCATATATAACACCTGGGACCGGTTCCTAAAGGGTGAGGTAACTTTATTCCAGGGATAAATGTGTCTTATTCGGTCACATTTATCCATGGAATAGAGTTATTGCACCTTTCAGGAACCAGCCCCTGGCAAACAAAACACCGTGGTGCGGTCCCTACATTTGCATTTGTAGTTCTTCGAACTTTTTACGCACGTTTCAGTTATCAAGGTTTGCGAAGCACAAGATAAAATCAGGAAGATAAAAACTATAAGGAACACATTAAAATAATACTCAACACAAAACAACATTCAAAGACCGCCACAGAACAAAACGAGAACAAAAGACTGAGAAAAAGACTGACGATCCTCAATGCGATAGTTCGTGTCACCGGAATTCAAGAAATCGCTCTGAAAATACAGAACAATAGCACCAATTGTACCGCTAGATACATTAAAGACTGACCCAATTGAACCTAAATAAAGAATCTTTGTCGGCTCACCAAATTAAACGCTTCCTTTTCATAAAAGCAATTTAAACATGGCTAATTAAAAGCCGGGTTGACTGATATACCAAACACATTTTCCCAAGTACGCGTTTCATGATAGCAAAAATGTTCATTGATCATAGCTGTTAGAGTGATAGTACTGACAACCAGCCTTCATTATAGGTCGTGGAGGAAAGGGGTGGTGGGGAGCGAATCGAATGGGATACGGACGGTGAGCAGAAGTCTAGTGTGGATAAATGCGAGCTCGCTTTTTTAGGCTAGAAAAGTAAACTTTGACTAATCTTCCCTTCAATAATGAAAAACCATCTCGATTAGAAAACGCTGTCTGAACCTATGAGAGGACAAGGAATATTAAAAAAAACACTAGTCAGTGCCGAAATAGTAATTTCAAATGAAACCATAGCTCTTCAGTACACTGCACGATGTCGATAATTTCTCAATAAAAATTCATGAACAAACAATGACAGAATTTAAACTACTTGTGATTTCTCTCGTCGTTGGCTCCAAAAACTAAATTCAATGTTAATTTGCTAGCATTGCCCGAAAACTGCTAGAGCGCTCCAAGCAGCCTGGATTAAGCAGACGGCAAAGAGCCACGATTACAATTTTCCTTACGCGTCACCTTAAGTGAAACTCACCTTGGTAAGGGTTCGACCTTGTGTATAAATGGTAGATAAAACACTCATTCGGTGTTTTCTTATACTGGAAAAAAGTGATTGAATTGAAGCTTAAGTTAGTTTTTTTGTTTGTTTAACTACGGAAAACCGACGAAAACTTAAGTTTTCTTTAATTTATTTCCAATATTACAAACTTTGTGTTGATTGGTCTTTTCAAAATATTGCTTTCTTCTCATGATGGAAAGCCGTCGGGGAAGAAAAACTTAATTTGATCGAAACAGCACCTGTGTTGCGATCAAAGATTCGTTTCCTTATCGTTGTTGTCGTGGGAAATGTGAAACGAAAGAAAAGGTCTTGAATAAGAGAAAGGCAATAAGTGGAAAGTATGGCTAGGATTTAAGTGTCATTAACTGTTTCAAATACTGATTAAAATGCTTTTTTCTATTTCGTAATATTTGAGATAAACAGCAATGAATTGAAGAACAAAAAGTAAATATATAGTATTTGAAGGTTATTTCCACTTGTTTTCGTCAACTTCTAACCGCCAATATGCCAAGAAACTGACACAAGCTCTAACCAGTAATTTAAGACTGAGCGGAGATGGCTACCTTGTGATTTTCTTCAAAAAAGTATTGCAGTACTTCAACCATGAATTTCCTCGAACGGTATTGGTTTCGCAATGTATCACCTATTGATTTAAAATTTAACTGAACTCATGGAAACCAAGATTACACAGAGGTGATTTAACTACTCGCACCGGAATCCAAGGAAAATCCTTGGAAGATTAAAGCGATAATTCGTAGAAGTGTTGAGCCGAGTATTTAACACCTCAAGTCGATGCTCTAAAAAACTTTTCAAAAGCTTCCGATACTGTCAAGAATAATTGATGGCTGGTTCTGAGGCCCAGAGTGGATCCCGCGGACAATTCCTTTCCGTAGATTTTCTTCTGCCGTATGTACCCTAGGTGTCGTCATCAAGCAGCACAAGACCAAAATATTATTGTCCTCATGAAAAAACCTTTGCTACGAGTTTTTTGGATCAGAGGTGGCAAGAGACTTATTTTGAAGTCGAGTTATCCGAAGGATTTTCCAGATTGTGTTAGCCAGCCTAACTTGAGCAAGTCTAAAGTCTAAAGACTAAAGTCTAAATCTGTTGACAAATTACACAATATTCAGAAAGGGGTACTTAGATTAATATGCTATGATTGATAATACCTTTCAGTGATTACTAGGCCGGTGGGAGCGCCTTATCAGATCTACATATAATCGTCTATCGGTCTTTGCAGACAGGCCTATGATTCTACAACCCTACATTATAACTATCACAAAATTCAGTCCAGTTTCTTCTCATAAAATTCCGAGAAACTGTCTAATATAACTGATCAGAAATCTTGTTCCATTTATATTAATACAAGTTCCACTGTGTTGTACTGGCAGTATGAGGGCTGAAAGCGATTGGTGAATCGTGTTAAGTAAAGTATTGGCTTCCGCTTCGGTTTTATTAGTAACTTGAAAGACAAAATACTAAAATTTGCCCCAACCTGTCCGTAGAAGCCACATATGGTCGTGGATTCAAAATTTTACATCATTGGTATATCAGGCTAAGCAAAAACAACAAAACAAATTTCCATGGAGTATAAAATTTCGCGGATAGAATGTTTCACAAATTAAATTGGAACCCGCTTAAGTCATCTTCCTCCACATCACAAGAAAGAGAAATGACTCATCTCAAAACGTCTCCAGTGCGAAGACAAATTTTTCAAAAGGTTTCAAGGAATCAAGGATATTTAATTACATTTCATTTCTTGCCTACAGGTCTTGAAAATGTGTCAAGCTTAGGTTTTACAGCAGCTCTCTGAGCACACTTCTGCATAACTATGCCACACTGATAATGGCTGCGGTTGCATTAGGGAGTTAACGCCATTGTTAAATCAAGTTCTATTGTTCAGTGTTCCCCTAGAGATTCAAGACACCAGAGAGTTGACAGTAAAGTACTATCAACACTTGTATTAGACTTTGTATCTCTCAAGTGTGACGGCAACCAATATTAGCGCAGGCGCACTAATTGGGGTCACTATACAAAAATCAAATCTAATAAAATCATTTCATACCAACTCGTAGCTTTTTTTTAAGAGAGGGGAAAACCGGAGTACCTGGAGAAAAATCTCTCGGAACAGAGTAGAGAACCAACAAACTCAATCGCCATATGACGCCGAGTCTGGGTCTGGGAATCGAACCCGAGCTACATTGATGGAGGCAATTGCTCTCACCATTGCGACCTCCCTGATGAATCCTGACAAGGGTGAAACAGCTTTCCAAGGCTAACCCCAGAAATGCACGGCCCCTTTGGCTAATCAATGTGCTTTACTACCCTCCGTGTATACGGGACCGCAATGCGCACGGCATTCAAAACTGTGCTATCCTGTAAATTCTTTTCCCTTTCACCGGAAACGGTGCATTTCTGTGCGTAAACTACATTGTTGTCGATCTACCCTATCGAAAGGACGCCTACAAAGTCTTGTTTAGCGAAGTTAACACAAATAAATAAATTATCAATACACTTTTGACGCCTCCTTATACTTGATTCCAAAATACGTAAAAATCACAAATAACAGCCAAAGCACAACAGCTGACGTTCAAATCGCCGCTCGCTGGCAACCCAGTTTTGGCGCCAAAGTGTGTTGACAAAAAAGTTGCCGCAAAATGTTTTATGGTTGGCTGGCCCTTTAATTGCAAAGAATTGACGTAACGTTTCCTGCTTGTTGAATTCTGATTGGTCAATTCAAATTTCAGTAACTCTCGCCGTATGCACGGCTGGGTGACTGGGGCGCTTTCCTTTTCTATGGAAAAA
>NC_090869.1:19726069-19733569 GCF_036669935.1 Montipora foliosa | reverse complement strand
TCATAGGATCTTTCAAGGATCGTAACAAAGATCCTTTCAAGATCACTTTAAGGATTCTTTTAGGATCCTTAAAGGATCCTCATACAATCCTTGAGGATCTTTCGAGGATCCTTTTAAGGTTTCTTTCAAGATCACTATAAGGATCCTTCAAAGATCCTCAAAAGATCCTAGTATGATCTTTAAGGATCCTGTCAAAGATTTTATTAAGATCCTTTCAAGGATCCTTTTAAGATCCTTGTAAGATCCTCAGTCACTCTTTGAGGATCTTCAAGGATCCTTTTGAGGATCTTTCCAAGATTTTGTGTGTGGATCTTGGTAAGATCTTTGCAAGATCCTGATAATTTCCTCAAGGATCTTGATGAAGTATCCCAAGAGTCCTCAATGTTAGAAAATCTTTGAAGATCCTTTAAAGATCCTTCAAGGATCCTGTGAAGATCTTCATCTTTAAAGATCTTTGTCAGGTCTTTGAAGATCTTTGAAGATCTTTAAAGATCCTTTAAGGATTTTCACCAGGGGCAGTCACTCAGATGGTCAGTTTCAATGTGAGGTAAGATCACCTGAAGATGGATTGATCTTGGTCGAGATTAAATCTGTGGGGGTCCAAATCCGCGAGGGGTCCAAATCTAGGGGGGCCCAAATTCGCTAGGACACCGGCACAAAGAACAAGTACTCAATTAGAATAAACCACCTCAATGAGTTAATTTGAAATCCGAAGCTTGTTTTAGACCAAAATTTCCAGTATGAAGTTAAATTACAATATTATGAGTTTGGCGCGCGAAAGTACGATTCAACATAACAGTAATAATTAGGTCTTAGTTTCACTTACCAGTGACTTAGTCAGGTCCAATGATTCCAATGAAGACGCCCATCGCAATTGCACACCTCGTCGTTTTTCTCTCACTGGTTTTTACACATTGTACTGTCATCGCTAACAGATTTCATTTTTGTGGATCAATTGTTTAGATATGAGGATTGTTCCTTTTTCGCTTGCTTGAAGTTTGTTAATGAGGTTGTGTTCCTTCCTTATAAAATCATACCCGGCTTTGGATCACATTAATTCATCTTGACTGTAATTGAACAGTGTTAGGAACCTAACACTGTTCAATCATTCCAGACAAAAGAAAGGGCCTACCTCCTGGGAAACACAAATGCATACTATTGTTTATTAAAAACAAAACTTTGTTTTTAATAAACAATAGTATGAATTTGTGTTTCCTGGGGGGTAGGCCCTTTCTTTTGTTTGGAATGATTGAAAGGGTTTTAATTAATGGGAATCAAAATCAATTTAGTGTTCAATTTTTTGTTTATCTCAACCTTGCAACTTACTCAATACCCGTGGTCAGTTAACACACACTAACCATTAACAAGGGAAGATAATATTTATTTGAAAAAAGCATGTTCAGTTAGCACTCATTGTTTTGTAAACCTACATGTAGCTACATGTACCTAAAGGTACATGTAGCCGTACATGTAAGAAAGCACCTTTGAGACGTGTGATAAGGGCGCTATATAAATGCACCACTTTACTTTACTTTTTTTACAATTTGCGAAAATCCAAATATCTGAACAGTTTGGTTATAATCCAGCTTGCAAACGGCATATACCCACACAAGCACAAACCACCTCTGTCAGCAACCGACGAAGGCAGGTAAGATAACCATCCTCAATGCCATGTTTGCAGAAACTTGTGCAAACATGACTACTTTTGGGTTGATTTTTGAATGATGCGAAAGCGTGTGGTGCAGATTCAGAGGTCTGGGTTCAAATGCTCATACATGTACCTGTTCTAAACTTGGCACATCAGTTTACTTCCGAGTTTAAACTTGGTTACCAAGTAATTTTACAATCATGATGTGAGGCAAGAGAAAATGAGGGGACAGAGGGAGGCTCAGGGCGTTAGCCGCGATATGTCATGTCCACGAAAGTTATTTTTAGACGAGCAGAAGTCTGTCTTCCGAGACGTCCGCACAGTCTAGCCTCGCTCTCAGGTTCTTAGTAAAAAGAGAAAATGGCGGCGCACGTGGAAGGGTGTCGAATATTTATATCCATTCAAACATCAGACCGAGGTTGGCCTGCACACAGACGTCTCGGAAGACAGACTTCCGCTAGTAAAAAGACTTCCGCTTGTCTAAAAATAACTTTCGTGGACATGACATATCCCAAGGGCTGGACCGGGAGCCTCCCTCTCTGTCCCCTCATTTTCTCTTGTGTGAGGTCAATTACGTGAATTTTCAATTCAAGGTTCCTTCTTTACTTTTGTAAGTCAAAGTACAGATGATTTGACAGACATTACATGATGAATACGATTGTAACCACTGATCATTCACATAAACTGGCATTTTTAAATGAAACTGTTAGCAAGGACAAAGCATCGAATACTGATAAAGAATATGAGGTTGGGCGTTGTGAAGCCATTGATGACAAAAATCACTCTCTACCTACGGTAAATTTGTTTTTTTTTTTAGACTGGGGGCTAATCGTCCAGCAAGTGGGGCTATTTGTCCAGAAAGAGGGGATTATTTGTCCGGGGCTATTTGTCCATGGGGCGAAGTGTCTGGATACCGTGAATGATTATGTCGAAATGGAAAAAAAATCAATTATTTGCAAAGACAATTAGACTGCTCATTTGTTCCATTTTAGGCCCTTATAGGCGATCAACTCAAGGAAACACAAGGAATGTGTGAATATGCTTTGTATGTGCAAGGTAATAAACTAATTTAAATGCAAGCCTCTGATACTTACGAGACTTTTATCAGAGCAGCCAATTTACACTGTACTTGTGTTGGACATGACTGTCAGAGGTGTTTTTCAGAGGGACAAGTATATACCCTATTATAGCCCAGAAATACATGGATTTAAACAAGGAGACTGCAGAGAACCTTGTTTTCTATTCCCATGCAAATAAATGTGTGGGTTAGTTAAAAGTCCTCCTTATTTAATGATACTCAACATTTATATAATAAGTGAAAAATGCACTAAAAGCAAGGTGACCACACCAATCCAGTGTGGCCGACACATGATCATGCATGCGCACAACCATTCCACCCAGTTAATTGGCCTGGGTTGGGATCACACCAGACTACCACGCCAAGCATGTGGGAAGGTGTGATGTGTTGCCCATGCCAGGTTGGTGTTTATGGTGTGTTTACCTAGCTTTTAATGCTATTTTTGCTCAACACTTGCATTATATGGCATGGAGGGGGTGTGCCTGGGTCCTGGGAACTTGTCTCTTGGGGAGAGTTTCATTAGAGATCTTTTACTTTTAGGTTGTCAAATGTGGTGCAGGGATGGTGCAGTTGTGAGTCAGAGCACTCGCCTCCCACCAATTAAGGCTGGGTTCGATCCTCAGACTCAGCGTCACAATTATGTGGGTTGAGTTTTTTGGTTCTCTACTTGATCTGCACCAAGAGGTTTTTCTCCAGGTGCTTCAGTTTTCTCCTCTCAAAAACCAACATTTGATTTTACTTTTGTTAATTTCAATTTACAGTGTCCCCAATTAGTGCTACAGTGCTAGACAATTAGGCACTAATCAGTAAAGTTCCTTTCCTTTCACACCCTTATCCCACCAATCCTTGCAACTTGCATAATGTAAACTGGAGGATTCTCACTTTTGGTTGTGTCGTTGTAGCGAACTGCGATATTATTTAGAGTATTGTCATTTGTCTCACAAGAACAAATTAAAGGAAAGTGCATTTTTGAAAGCAAAATTAAAACAAGCAGAGCTTTCAAAATAGATCTAGACACCATCTTCTTTTTTTTTCCCATTTCCCACTGCAGCGTTAATTCTACGACAAGAAGGTCAGATCCAGGAGTCACTGGACCTGTTCCAGAGAACTGTACAAATCAATCCACAGAGTGCTGATAACCTCAAACAGGTGGCAAGATCTCTGTGAGTGCACTGTAATTTTAATTTTTGTTATTAGTCTGTATTTGGGGTTTACTGTTTGTCCATTAAAAAACCTGCATTTGTGTTGACAGAATTTAGGGCCAGTATTAGGTTTAACTCTCACTTGTTCATGTAATTCTGTCTTCCATTTGCCACTGTAGCATACCAGCATACCATTTCATTGTCTTGAGGCTTTAAGCCCAAGCTTACTTAAAGCTACACAAGGCTTGCACCAGTCTGGCCTTGAAACGTTGGTGGCGGAATAAACTACTGTTACAGTAGTATGACTTACATGTATTTACAATCTATCCATATGACAACTTGAAAATTAAAGAAGAGCCAGGATGTACCCCCCCCCCCCTCCTCCAACTCAATGTGTGTGTTCATGGAGAAGTGCAAATTACCCAGTTGTGCCTCAACATTGTTTTGTTTGGGGGGGGGTGGGGGGGGAGATCGCAAGCCATTATAATAAGATTTATTTCATGTCTAGATGAAAAAAGTCTTTCAGAAATGGACAAGGAAGTTAAAAATGTCATTAAAAATGTTGTCTTAGATTGTAATGGGAATTGTCACTTTGGTCAGATATGTTTGTCAACAGCAGTCACTGTAAGTTATTTTATTATCTCTCAGCTACCAGTATTAGACCTGCTGTGGTTGACCAATCCTTCATCCTTCATGGAAGGATTGTACTGTGGAATCAACAGGGGTAGTATTCCACAAATGCCCGTTGTTTGTGTTTTCATTGGACTGATAAGATTTTATGACCAGTTTTACAGTGAATTGACTTGAATCACATTTCTCCATGACTTCAATGACAAAATTAGAAAAGTTAACATTATTGCGTATGCACAGTGTAAGCAAAAGCTGAAACATTTCAGGATTTGTACAAATGCATTTTGTTCCACTTTTCAAAATGACAAAAAAAAAAAAGAAGCAACAACATAAGAATGGGATGGCAAAACGATATCAACAATATAATTTGTCAAAACAGCATTAGGAAGTGCGTGCATGTTGCGATCATTTTCATTGTCACACAACAAAAAACAAGTTGAGAGGCGTTCAATAAAAGAAGCCAACAACTTGAAATGTTGTAAAGACAATACATAAACCACCTCTCCAAATTATTCTCAGGTCTGTGCACTACATCGTTTTTGAGTTATTAATTTGCGGAAGTGTTTCACATGAGCCCGCGACGTTGGTGGGCTACCTGTGGTCCACCAACAAGACAACCGGTTATCAAAATGCTGTATTTTCCAAACGAAAGACGTTAGGGATCTGGAAAAAAGATTTATTTCTAACTCATCTTCAACCCTCGTTTAGATAAAAATTCAGAAGACCTTGCCATTTTCATTTTGTACTGTGGAAACCATCTAGACGCCACAGGCATCCCACTTAATAAGTGTTGGAAAAAAATTTTGTCTGACCAGGGTGGCTGCATGTCAGGTCAAACCTAATGTCCCTGCCCTGAAATATGACAGGCTTATAGCAAAAAATTATTTGCAGGCTTGTATTATAAATGTTATTTTGTAGACTACCATATCTATTGTCCACATCTTTTGTGTCTTCTAATTAATGTGAAAGATAATTTATTTATTTATTTAGCTTCGCCTAACTGGAATACAATATAAATATATAGGTAAAAATAGAAAAAATAATACAAGGAGAAAAAAAAAAAATTATTAGGCGGGGAGACCACTACAGCATAGCCAATTACAGTGGATCCCTCGTTAATTATTTATATAAAAATACTTAATAACTAAAGCTACTAATATGTAAGCATGAAACTTGAGAGGAAACAAAGCGGAAGTCCAAATTGCTAGAAGCAGCACGTTAGCGGGCATAGGAGAGACCTCGCTGTGTTACACCTAGGACAGATTGTTCTCCAGGTTCTAATGTCGTCAACGTCGTACAAGTTCAAAGCCTTTTTATAATATTGAAGTAATAAACTTTTAAATGAAGCTAGAGAGATGTGCCTTGTGCGTAGCTCAGCGGGAAGAACATTTCATGCGCGGCACGCGCGTATGAAAAATGAACGTTGATAGGTAACAGTTCTACATCGGTTAGGAATATAAGTAATAGCACTGCTGCCCGATGTCCTAGTAGATCTCGCAAATTGTCTAGTTACAGGTAAAGCTTCACTGTCTACGAAAACTAAGTTATTAACAGCTTTGTAGAAAAAAACCATGTCCAAATATTCATGCCAGTATGAGATGGGTAACAGATTTGTTAGTTGGAGGCGGGTCTTATAGGTTACATCACAGCGGAAAGGGAGCTTCAAAATTAGTTTTGTTGCACGGCGCTGCACGTTTTCAACTCGTTTAAGTAGGCCAATAGACTGTGGTGACCATACTTGGGTTGCGTAGCCGAGATGGCATCGGATGATAGAAAGGTAGAGTGTGCGACGCGTTTGGGTGCTTTGGATGTACCTAGAAACTCGACGCACAAACCCAAGGAGTTTGTTGGCTTTCGCACACTGTTCAGTTACTTGTTTGTCCGAGGTGAGGTTGCTTGACACCCACACACCGAGGTCTTTCTCTGTATCGCAAGATTCCAAAGGCGTTTCCTTGAGAGTATAGGTAGGCTACATGCATCTCATTCTTGTTGCAGGTATTTGTGTTTTGTTTGTTCTAAGGCTGAGATGGTTGAACAAAAAGAGTATACTGTAATTACAACAACCTCAAGAAAAAAATGTTGTCACCTGTTATTTATTAAATAAATGAATACATAATTATACTGATTTTTTACAGTTTCCTT
Organism: Montipora foliosa; assembly: GCF_036669935.1. NCBI lineage: Eukaryota > Metazoa > Cnidaria > Anthozoa > Scleractinia > Acroporidae > Montipora > Montipora foliosa. The sequence goes on along the minus strand of NC_090869.1, from coordinate 19,726,929 downwards.
CTTGCTCGACATAAGGCTGCTCTTGAGGTTTATAATGAAGCTGCAAAACTGAGCACTAAAGACTGGGTAAGTTTGATTCCTTTGTAAGAGTTCAACAAAACGTTTTTGGTAGTTTGCATTTTTCATTCAGCTACGGTAATTCTCATTAATCCTGTACCAATGCATAACAGAAGGGATGGGATGAGGTTGCTGGTGTCTTCCCAGGGCTCCATTGACCTTAATACCACATATCTGACATGCAGCATTTGTTTCTTTTATTAATAATCCTTGGAAATTGGAAGTTTTGTTCCAAACTATTTTTCCTTTATTTTCTTTAGGAAATCTATCACAATCAAGGTAAGTATTCTTGTTGCTGCAAGAGTCTGTTAGTTACATAATTTATTATAAAATTTCATGCTGACAAAATAAGAAAGACTGCTTAGTTATTACAAATTGGAGAATGTTATTGAACAGGATCACCTTTTTTTTTTAGTGGTGTAATTTTTGTCATGTTGAGATGTATTCTAAATATTTTTTAATGTCGCAGTTCCCGCGGGTATTAATATTTACAACACTCTTCAATAACAAAACACAAGAGACAATGTTGGCATAAAATGGGGGGACACCACTCCATGATCGGCGTGAAAGACGACTTCCGTAGTAAAAGCCAAATAATGATATACAAGCTCAACTCTCATGGCACTACGAGCTAAACCCCCGACCAGCATCGTGCTATAATGGAAAGAGTGTAAGCGCTAAAAATAGCTCAAGCCTCCTTATCTCCCAAGCACTACGAGCCGACTCCGCCTGCATGTGCTGGATCGGACAAGAACAAAGGCAGATAGAGAGCGTAAAAATAACACCAAAGCTTGGGGAAGTCG
>NC_090869.1:19686069-19721069 GCF_036669935.1 Montipora foliosa | reverse complement strand
CAGGCAATTCTTGGAGCAGGATCCATGATTCAGTCCCATGGGGATTATGACGTCGCCCTGACCAAGTACCGCATAGCTGCCGCAGCTACTCCTGAGTCACCACACCTTTGGAACAATATTGGAATGTGCTTCTTTGGCAAAAAGAAATATGTAGCAGTGAGTTAGATGAGTGTTTTCATTGAACTTTTCCGTAATGACGACGAGCTATTTGAATGAGATGGAATTGGGCAACGTTGAAAATGCGTCTGATTATTTAGTGTAACATAAAGAATAATATTGGACGGTTTATGCTGGATCATGCCAATTGTGATAGTAACTTACTGGTTAGTTCGTCTCAGAAGAAAATAGTTCGTGTGGACGCATAAGCTGAACCTAAGCGCTGTAAGGCGCTGTTAGCCGCGGTAATTTTTGTCGCAGTTCACATTGCATTATTCTCACATTGCTAAACAAATTGCGTGATGTGTGATACACCAGGCGGCGTTTGCTGCAACTTGCCTCGTTTTCGATGATCAAATGAGGTTAAAGGAACATTTTCACTGGCCATTGCGACACAAGTTGCAGGACAGATGATACACTGCGCATTGCTTGCAAAATTCGTTGCAACGTTGCGTGAAGCATTGCGGAAAGTCGTACTCAATTCTGGTTTCTGCAACTTGTGTCGTAACGTTTTTGACCGTACCGGGCAATGTTTCGTGCAACTTATCTTGCCATGGCGTTGCGAGACAAGACGCACGAAAAAATGCACAGTGTAACAGCACCTTTAATGTAATTTATGGAGTTAAAAAAAAAAAAAAACAAATTAGTGAGAAAAAAATAACAATAATTTACAGCATGTTTTCTCCATAATTCAATAATTTGTGTGCAATGAATTTAGGGGCACATGTCAACAGCACTAACATAAACTCAAAGTTAACTGAATAGAGTGTAATGTGTAGTGCTAGATTTTCTATCCCATATGAACCATGTGAGCGTTAGCCCTACTGATGGAAATGGGCCCACATCAGTAGGGCTAACGCTCACATGGTTCATATGGGATAGAAAATCTAGCACTACACATTACACTCTATTCAGTTAACTCTGTTTAAAATATAAGTGCTACACGGCCAACGTTTGTATAAACGTAACCTTTCCTTGTACTTGTAACAAACACTCAGCCTTTTTTATGTGACTTTATAATGTGGCTCTTAAATTAATGGACAGTGTGGAACGTGATCTGTGGTGTGGGAACACCCTTTACTTCGATCTCGAGTTTATTTAAAGCTGTTAATTTTGTTTCTCCCAGGCTATCAGCTGTTTAAAGCGAGCAACATACATGGCGCCATTTGAGTGGAAAATACTCTACAACCTGGGTATCATCCACCTCACAATGCAACAGTATCCTTCACGTTTGCACGAAGAAGCTGAAGATCTTTAACCTATGAAATTCCGACTGTAAACCAAAATCATATCACGTCATATTAAAGTAGATCAAATGAAAAGTTGATCTTTGATGAGAGGGGAAAACCGGAGTACCCGGAGAAAAAACGTCTCGGAGCAGAGAAGAGCACCAATAATTCAAAAATGAACACTTAAGACATCGTGTCCGGGATTTGAACCCAGGACATCATGGTGGAAGTAAACACTGCGCCTGGCTCTTTCATTTACTGTAAAGTTGGCAATTAGTGAAAGTTATCAAGGTCGAGTTGTTAAAGTAAGGGTTAATACTTAAACGGAGTAAATACTGTAATACCCTTAACCGGTTTCACCATCGCTGTTCATCAAAATGGAACCGATGTTGAAGCAAATTTTGAAGCCGATTGCCCGGGCCGTGAGTTTTTCCTCTAGTCATTGTGTAAAGTTAAATGCTATTAGAAACTCGATTAGTTTACAATCAAAAATGCCATAATTATTTCGCAAAGAATGACCTATTTGGAGCTTTCAGGGTTAGCGCTTGCCCTGCTTTGTTCACCAAAATGAAAGACATTTATAGTTTAGATGGTCATTTAAAATGTAGATCTCTTTTTGTTGGTTGTATTTTTTTTCATTTCGAACTGAGAATTTGCCGGAAAGAATGAATTTGGTGGTGCTGGGGGTTCGAAGTCGGACTTAGTACTGTCCTTAACATGCGCTAGATATGCTTCTGCATTTCATTTTCTCAGTGCTGCAATTACGCTCAAACCAAAACACGGTCAACTGTTCATGCTGCTAGCAAGTGAGTATTTGTTCGTTTGTTTGCGCTGTATCATCCGGGGCAGCTGCACGTAACCTCAAATGGCTTTTGGTACTGAAAATGTCCCTTAACCTACAGCATACTATTGTGTAGATCTATTGTTTATATTTCCTCCTTGAAAGTTTCCTTTCATGTTCCATTAAAATTACCAAAAGCAACAGTTATGCATTTTACCCACGACAGAGCAAGTTAGAGGTTGCAAAAAATTTAATGCGTTTTGTGATGTTATTTCGTGGAGACCCATGCCTTTCATTGCAACCATGTCAAAAATGTTGGAACACGTAAAATTTTTTCAGGTCCAATCTCCTATTTGCCAAGTCGTCTTCCCCAGCCCTCTCTAACATTGTTGGGTTTCTCTCCCATATATGACAGTACGCCCCCCCCCCCCCCCCTTCCCGGGGGGGTTTCTTTACGGTGCTACAGATATAGATCGGTTCATGAAGTCAACATTGAATATTTGGAGCTTAGGCCCTGGTTGTTTTAGAGCTCTGGCAGCATAAATAATTGCGAAAACCTTAAAATTGTGCAGGTTGGCAAGGTGTCCCAACGACTTCATTCAACGGAGATTTTAGTTCGGACGCGAGACAATGGAGTTGCAGCTCTGTCGAAATCTATATCAGCCGTTAAAAGTTTAGGGGGAAATTACGAGTTTCGTGCTTAAAATATTTTTCTTCTAGGTTTACTTGTAACCTTGACGTTCTGACGTTCATCTTTGTTCTGACTTCTATCTCAGTTGCTTTGACACACTTAGAAGACCAGGAAAATGCAAAACAAGCATATGAACAAGCCACGGCCTTGGACAAGTAAGATTAAAGAATGTTAGCATCGGGTACGAGTGCGAGTACGAAAACAAGTACAACTTGTACTCGGTCACGAAGTCACGTTCTATACGCATTTAGACAAGCGCACGGTATGATACGAGTTCCAGTATAAATTCCCCCCCCCCCCCCCAAAAAAAAAAAAATTATATATACATATATATTGTTAGTATATGCTTATGATAGCTTGAAACTAAAAGAAACATTTCTAAATCAAACTCTAAATCAAGGATGGCACAGTCGATTAGTGCGCGGCTTTGGTCCTGAGTTCGATTCCCGGATCTCACATCCTTGTTGCGACTTGTTTGCGTTCTGTGTAGCTTAAGTAGCTTTAAATACTCTTAAAACGGAGCACTGATGGCAAAGGGGGAGTAAAATGAGCGCACCGTAGGCCTCAGGTTTGTCAGTTGAATTACTGTTACGGGTTATCGAATTTAAATATGGTTTCTTTACTTAACCGTTACTTTAAACGCAATTTCCTTTTGACAAACTCGTAGTTAACGCTGTGCAGTAATCCCTGTGCAGTAGTCCCAGTAATCCCAGAACTCGTGCTCGACGTCGCACCCGTTGTCGATGCTAACATAACTTTACTAACTCCGTAATTAAAGACTACGGAAAGTTAATTCAGAAGATTGTGGTATTTTGACGACTTGTCATTTTTATTGCTACTTAGTTCTTTACTTATCTTTGGTCCTCTTAATTTCTTTTAGCACAGATCCATCCATCAACTTGAATTTTTGCATCTTCCTGTACAACACAGGAGAGAAAAAAGAAGCTTTGAAACAGTTAAACATATATGAGAGGAAGATGGAAGAGGTCAGATCTGTTAAGGGCAGTGACATTGATCAAGAGGTCAGTAATGCATTTAATTTTTAGGTAGCTAGCACCTCATCAAATTTGCCCTGCACTTCAGGCTCTGCAATGCCCTAAAACATGGTGATTTTAAAACCTTTTCAGTTCATCTAAAGCTCACAATGCTCTTGTCTTTTAAAGACATAAAAACTGGCCATAAATTGACCGAGCAGTGAAGGGGGATGAGCTCGATAACTGGTCGACGTCGCAAATTACATGTACTTAGTTTTCATTGCGCTATTTGCAAAGAATTCCCTGGAGAGTTCCTCCCCAGCTAGCTCGTAGATCGAATTGCAGTTGGTTTTTCCAGTTCAGTTTTGAGAGCCTTGTGACTTTGGGGAAGGTGAAGGAAATTGGTTTGGGACAAGCCTAGAGAGTGAATGTAGGGAAAAACCTTTTTACGCGATGACAGACATTTAAACATTTTCACTGAGCTATTTTCCTAGTTTCAACTAGACTTCGACTAGTTCCTCTTTCGCCGCTTAGTTAGTCGAGTGCAAGGAAAAGACAGGCACGAGAAAAAAATGGTCTCGGGAAATCTGCAATCCACGTTTCGCTCGTGCTCGACTAACTAAGCGGCGAAAGAGGGACAACTCGTAGTCCAGGTTGGAACCATGGCCTGATGCAGTGTAGACTCGAGAAGTGCTATTTCAAAAACGAGTGGCGTGTGCCCAAGGCCGCAAGCCCGGGGTCGTTATTATTTTCGAGTGTTTTAAATGTTTTGTCATTTCCCGCAGCTCATTGATGTTGCAATGAAACTAGGACCAGCTTTACAAGTCGGAGAGAACCTTGTCTGGGAAGGAAAAGCGGCTGACCAGTCGTCACGAGGAACCAAGCCACAACCCCAAGGATCCGTGGCTAGCAGCAGTTCGTCTTTCCAAGAAGACGGTTCTTTTGTTTAATTAAAAAAAAAAAACGTTCAGAAGGAAGCCAGAGCTGGTAGAAGCAGAGGTTTAGATCAGTGCAATCTTGAGTACCGTGCTTGTATAATGTTCAAGGAGAGTTATTACGGAGGAATGGTTAGAAGAGTCGGCGAACTTCAAAGAGTGATCTTATTGTCATGGTTCTCGTTTATTCACATGTCCCTGAATTGAAAATGGTGTCAGGGTAGCTGTGGGTTGTGTGCTATTTTGCGAGTGTTTCTCTACTTGAGCGATTTTAAAACGAAATTATTCGCTGGCGATGCTCCGTTTTTGGTTGTTTGTTTATCTCTGTCCAGTCTAAGCTCACGGCATCTCATTCGACGCAAGTCTAATGGCGAAGGGATTCTGTGTCCCTCGCAATGTCGCAGTTGGACTTGCTTCAAAATGTGATCTCGGTTCAGCAAACGGCTTCATTTAGTGTGGTTCTGAAGCTAAATAAAAAATGTAGTTTCCAAGTTTGCCCGACCTTGTCAGGGCATGAACCATATGTAGATACATGTTATCGTTGACTTAAAGGTAATATGTCACTTAAGTTAATTAAGAATTTATGTGTTTGATGCTCAAGGAATCGTAAATATACCGCTCGTGGTAATATTGTCTCTGTTCCTTGTCAGATGTTTTTCTACAGATAACCCCATGTCCCCGAATCTTGCAGACCTATTTCGGAAAAAAGGCAGGTCTTCATGGACGAACGTTCCTGGTGACCTGCTGAGGTGGTTCGTTGTCGCTGAGAAATGCACTAATAGGGTTGTGACAAGAATGGACCCGCTACACTCAAGTGGGACACTTTATGACAAATACATAAGGTTGCGTTAGACTGGCGAGGTGACAACCTCCTTTCCAGGGTCTCTCCTCTTTGCCTCCTTGGGAACGAGGTTGGCGAGCAACGGTTATAATTCCGCGTTCAAGTACACTAAATGAGAAGTCCACCTAAAAATTCTTGTCCAACACATTACTAAATACATGTACCTCGTTGCCAGGACGTCTCTCTTAGCCAAGGGTGAGGTCCTGGGAACGAGGTTGGTTGGCGAGGTGAAAGTGCTGCACATATATAAAATGACACCCCTGGCCGTCATTATTAACAAACCATTATCTAACCGACGATAAGGCCTAAAACTTAAAACTGCAAACGATATCAAAGCGCATGCAATGGCCTCCTTGTTTGGCTCTTACGTTGTTGGTTGTGTATTTGTCGTGAAGTGTGCCCCTTAACTGTGGCGAATCCATAGTCGCCGTGACTGTTCACTGCATCGGATGGTATTTAATAGTACAGGCAATCCCATGATTTTTCTCTCGCAATTTGTAACAAATAAGCACGAGTAAACTGCAGTTGCTTCGAGTGCAAGTCTTTGAAAAAACACGATTACTTATTAATAATGCACATGAAAGAACTTCGAGATTATCTCAGAAACAAAAGCAACGCACGAGTATCACGCAGTGACTCAAAAAAGAGCGCTAAGCGGGCTTTGCATTTGATTGGCTATCTGTGAGTTTCTTTGATCATGGTTGGTCGTCACCTCGATCTTTTCTGCACTGTTGTCTGAAAACTGCATTTCTCTCAGCTAATCAGAATGGAGTAATTTGCTACTGTATATTATGATACAAGAAAGAGCCATTCATATCGTGCATTCGGACTCCATTCCGTGCGAACTATTTGTGTAATTTTAACCATCGCACTTTCTTTTACTGCTATGTTCACTAGACCCAACACTGGTATACGGTATTTGGTGCAATTGACGACGGAGTCAAGATAACGCCAAAAAGTTGGAATTTATTCTTTTGTGTTTACTTTTCCATACCCTGACAAGCCACAATTATTACACAATTGAAATTATTCTGCGTATCATGCGCAATAGCTATCTTGGACGGTTTGTCCACGCCATCTTTAAAAGAAGGAGAGATTACAGGACCACTCAATTTTCTTGGAGTATTGGACGGACTGTCTTTCTGCAATTGGTTCGGTATCAGAACTTGGCAATTGCGCAGACAGAGAATTGATTTAACTGATTAGATAAATTGTCGCATACCCACGCCGTGCCACCCAGCTCCAACTCTCAACCGTCTTACGGTACATCCACCGTAAGGAGCCTATTTGATGGGGCTCCTGCCACCGTGTATTCCGCTTCCAACAGTGCTGGGAAATCGTTTTACTTTTACATTATTCCTTACAATATTCATACTTGTCGAAACTGGAAACTGCAAATCCTGTTTTGTTTAAATAGCAAAAGATAAATAGCTAGCCATTAACAAGCACGTGCGAAAGAAAACCCTTTCACGAAACCATGGCAACGGCAAACAATGGCTTGGTCAACCTCGTTCCCAGGGTCTTTCTTCTCTGCTCCTTTGCATGTCGTTTCTCCTCAACGACAAAGGAGGTAGAGACGAGAGACCCTGGGAACGAGGTCGGTGGTCCCTGCATAGGAGCCAGAAGGCCCATATCAGACCGGCACCTATCTCCGGTTTCATGAGCATGAAGCGACTAGGAGTATTTCAGCTCCCCCCTGGAAGGGATGCTAGTCTATCGCGTATAAAATGCATCAAATTAATAAGTTTTCCATTTGGGAAAGACGGGAATTTTTCAGTATAAAGGAAGAAACCCTAGATCGCAAAAAAGCGCAGATGTCATTGATTTCAGTTGTTGCCATAACGACGCTGGGCCGCAATCAGCCAGTCTCCATGAATACGTCTCTTGCAATGAAGTACGAAATCACATTGTCCTTGCAAACAAAGGTTGTCTATTTAAAATGTTGTAACGTCACTGTAATGTGTGGGAAGCGTGGGAAGCGATTTTATTCCCGCCATTTTTGGCCCTAATCGAGCATTTAATTTCACTACCTAATTTGGAATAACAACAATTGTTTTGTTGTAACAATCCGTCCAATCAAACTCCAAGAACAAGAGCGTCCTTTCCAAATGGCGTTTCAGATCGATTGATTTTTGGAGGCTGTGACTGTGATGGAGAAAAATAAGTGAAAAGCACATGGCCCTGCAGCCGGACGTGCATCTTTGAAATTCTCGCTGCTGGAAGTCTAGCTGATGACTTCGAGAACGAAAGATCTGGGAGAGAGTTATCTACAGAGCGTAGAACTTACGGAAGAAGGTGATCATGAAGATGACACTTTGTTAGCGGAAGAGTTGCGAGGGATGTATCGTAACAGGCTGAAAGACATGGAAGAGGTGGACGAAAAAAGGGAAGAGGCGCATAGGGTGAGATATGGTCGATAGCTTTTAACTTTACCGCGATCGCGATCGCGATCGCAAAGAAAATTTGTTACTGAACACGGAAAAGGTGCGGCGCCAGCTGAACTGCAAAACTGACGAAAAATTTTTGTGAAAACACTGATTGAATTTTTAGAAATCGCGACTTTTAAAATGCAGTGTCTTTCGTTTGATTTCTCCATTTTTGGGAAAAAAAATCTCCGGCTGTTTCAGGGGTTGATTAATTTGTTTGTGGCTTTTGTTGTGAGTGCGGCCGTTTAGCCGTTTGAGTGAATCTTTGAGCGAGTCAACTGTTAGGCCAGCGGTTCTAAAAGTCGATTATCTCGTGGTTAATTCAATTCTGTTCCATTTTTCAAACACTCTTAGGATATTTCGAGCGTTGGAATTAAAGAAATATTTTAGTTGCTCGGTTTAAAACTGTGGACACGTTAAAACTGTTTTGTTTACATTGTCGGCGTTTTGGTCACCGAGGCATGCAATATTGAAGTAATCACAGCTGAAAGGACGCTTAATTTGATGATGGCCTGCGGTGTAAGTGAGGCTTTGTTACTTTATTGCTTTGATAACATAGTATGTAGTATTGCTGTTCTTATCTGCAGCTAAGTAATTAGTCCAATATAGTGTTTGTCGAAAATCCATTTTCTGCATAATTTCCTGCTAAATTGTCTTGTAGGCATACGTTACACAGTCAAATCAAATAAAACAAAACCAAACTGTAGCATATATGAAGATCCGGTACTTCAATTAATTTAAAGTGCTTGTGATCGAAGAATATTTTTTTAGTTTGATTCACAGCAGTTGTACATTGTCAAGCTTCCAATTAATAGTAAAATATTAGTCTCGTGTGTACTGATAGAATCGTTAATAATTTGGCTCATATACTTTAACATGGACGTGGTTGATGAGTGACATTTAGCTCAACAATAACCTTTATTCTTTTACTGCTACAATGTCACCTTTCCAGCATTTGGGTTATCAAGGTTGATTTGCTGGACAATGAACTTTGTTTATTGGTTTCACAGTTTATTGCTATGGCCTTTTTTTAAATATCTTTTTTCCTTGTTTTGTATCATCTGCTGATATGTAACAGTTTTTTTAGTCAAAGTTACATTTAGTCAGTTGTTAAATTGAGTAAAAAAAGCTTCCTTATTGTTTTCAAACACTTGCAGAGAGATCCTAACAAAATTATCTCTAGTTTCAAAATTAAGTTACATGTAAATTTCTTTCAATGATCAATAGACATCTTGCAATTTAAAAATTTAAGCAAAAATATGCAATCCATAAGCAAGAAGAATCCTTGACAATATTTGAGTGCTATTAACATCCCATCCACAAAGGTGAGATTTCTTTGCAAAATTAACTCCAAAGTTAATGATTTATTCACAATTTTTTGCCCTCATTTCAGCACCAACTTCAGTCGCTTCAGTCCTTTGTTTCTGAGCTTAGTGATCAAAATGAGATCTTGGTTAAGACTGTTGAGGAGCTGGAACGAGAGGCCAACGACAGAGTGGCTTTGGTTGAGGGAAAACTCCAAAAAACAACACAGTCACTCAAGGTAATTAATAAGTTATTTGATGCCCATATTAAAACACAGATCAGCCTTGAGCTGGTTTCTAAAACTGTAGCAACTCTTTGCAGCATTTTAAGGGCTGTTTCTGAATCCATCATATGATAAGAAAAGTTTTCTCGTTTTTGTAAATTTGTTGTCAAGCCCAGAAATACTCAAGCAAAAAGTGTTGGATTTGTCCATCTTTTTTCCTACAAAGAAATGCTTACCACTAGAAACTGGGCTGTGGTTTAAAAACATAAGAGGACGAAACCATTTGAAATAAACTCCCTATTGTCAAGAGAGAATTGATTTGGAAAAGTGAGAAAGATTATTTTACATTTATGATACATAACTATCATGGATTATCATTATATCATGCAGTTCATGTAATAGTTATTATTGTCCTTGCTTGACTCTAATTTCGCATTGGTAACAGGAACACATAGCCCGAGGATCTGAGCTAGAGATTCATGTTGAAAAACTGAGCAGTGAGAAGAAGTATGATGTTGAGGAAATCAAGGTACAGCTCGAACACCTACAGTCTCGGTGTCACAAATGTTGTAACACTGACGGACATTTTTCCCTCCTCCCCTTTCAATGTTGATGTTTATGGGTTCCAGTGCAAGAACTAACCGGTAAACGCAACATTAGAACGGCAAACGCAACATTGAAGGGAGGGAGGAGGAGGGCTGCGTTATCAATAGCTTGGATGCAAGTTACGTGCTGTTCAAGAGAGGTGTTACAACTATTTATGACTGAGGTTGTAGCCTGCAGAGCAGGTGTTTTCGAGAGGCAGGCACAGTATGCTTTCTCAAGGTCCAACATTCGTAATGCCGGCCTCCATTTTGAAAGCACGCAGCCGGTAGAGGATTAGGATGAGGGGCGGGTGAAAGGGCAGAGAGGGGAGAAAAAAACGCCTGCCAGTAATGCCTGGCAAACGCCTCTTAATTAGTTGCGCTTGATTACATTTCCATAAATACAGAAAGAGCCAATAAAAACAGCGTTCATTTTTTTCTGGAAAATATTACAAATTTACTTCCAACAAAAATATCAACATGCATGTGGATATTCAGAAATCTGCGAGTGCAAAGATACACTGTATGTCGGAAATAAGTGATAGCAACTGATGGTGATTCACGGAACGCAACGGTGCCGCTTTTCTTGGCTTTCTTTGTTGTTGACCTGTTAAAGAGACTCGTTATTAAAATTTGACAAACAAGAAACATGAAGAACCTTTCGCTTGTGCAAAACTCCTTAAGAGTTTGGCCAGCATATGGTTCTCAAATGATTAAACAAAGTAAAAATACAAACAAAACTTTGACCGATCCATGACTCAACAGTACTAGTGTGAGATTCGTCAACAATAAAAGCAGTGAGATTTTGGTGCAAAGGAGTGTTGCTGTTTTCCAGCCGATCGAGGAATGACTTTTCCAGAATTTCTTCAGCAGAAGAAAAGATCAGTTGATATTTGCCACTCTCTAGACCTTCTAAACTGGTGTCCGAAAGCTATGTAGCAGTTAAACCCATCAAATCAGCTTTGAATATCTGATCTTGCACAATACTTTTAAGTGGAAAAACTATCACACATGCTGGTTTGTTCGGCATGGTACATGTATTCTTCACTCAACTGGGAGATAAGACTCTTTCCAAAGCTGTTTGGAAGAACTGCCAGTAAATCTTTTCTCAAAAGCAGGGTAAATAAATTATGGCTTCTTTTTGTTCCCATCGCAATTCAAGCCGTATTCCCAGACCAGAGAGATCTAAAATAGCTTCATCGAGGGCCAAGTCCAAACTTCGGAACTCTGCCATGTTCTCATTTGCTTTGCAATTCTGCCACAAAAGAACTGGAAGGAAATTATGCTTTGATTGACAGGAGGTGATGACCGCACCAATCAGAACCCCAGTAAAAAATTTGAGCGGGTTCTCCAAACAAACACTCGACAGTTACAGGGTGAAGTGTGTGCAGGCGGGTCTGTCCTCCTCTCACTGAGTGTGATTTTTTTGACTCGCATCAGGCCTTTGTTAGTCTTGCTATCCTAGATGTTGGCGGATATTCTTACCTATTAAGCAAAATACAGGCTACTGTAAGACAAGGCTGTTGCCTAACAGGAGCCCGGTAGCCTGGGGCTCCCATAGAATAGCTCTGGGCGCCTTATTTTTCACAGCAACACCTTTCACTTCATATGTTGGGCTCCTAAGTTCTCATGAGTGTTTAGCTCTGAGGGTCCCTTTAAAATTTTCTTAGGCAGCAGCCTTGTAAGACTTTGCTTTTATACAGTGTACGTGTACCATACTGTACGATTAGTAGGATTGACTTGCCTTTTACAAGTATCTGGACTCCAATCTTTGAACTAAATGTTTTGCTACCAAAATTGTTTTTTGTTACCGTAACAGTTGGCAAATCATTTAAAACAAAAATATGACCAAAAAAGCAGATCAAAATCTGTCAATCCCAACAAGCTGTGGTCCTGGAATTTATCCACTCTGCTGCCATGATGGACAGAAAACAAAACCTCTAATTGGAATTTAAACTTCAGTCTTCAAGTTGATGGAGGGCACCATAAGCTCTTCATGGCAATTTTGCATGAAAATGTGAGGCCATGATTCCATTCCATTCAGCTTGTAAGCTCACATACAGTCATTAATTTTGTATTGGTTTGTTGGAGTGAATCAAATCACATGGGAAAGCACTCCACAAAGTCAACAGGTCTTGTCGTAGAATGTATGATCTGCTAAAAGTAGAGGATCTCTTCTACATTTCATCTATAGCCTGCTCTTCATATATATACCGGTAGATTTCTTTCATTCAGAATAATTAGGATCTTTTAAATTGGCCGGTAATGTATAGCATGCACTCTATGTGAGAGACTGTCACACTGTACAATAATGGAGAACTTTAGCAACGCATAAGTTTATGGCAAAGGACAACCATTGGACTGAAATGTGGATTTTGCCAAAAATGCGAATGGAAGATGCTTGTTTGATATTAGCTCATAAATGTCTTGCGTGAACTACACTAGTACTGTAGCTCCAGATGTCAAGCAACTTCTCAAAGAAGCGAGAGACGTTAGGATGAGAGGGTCTTCTTGCTTTTATGTCAACCAGCAACCTGCTGTTTCAAGTAAATGCAAAGCTAAATCTCTCTATGGTCTCTTACTTTTAGTACAATGTAACTATACGACCCAGCTGAATCTAAACTGAAAATAAAAATGCTACAATCTTAAACTTCTATGAATGAGTTCTCTCATCAGTTTTTAATGAAGAAAATTAATCAGAACTAGAGTAATGGACAAAAAGTTCATTATTTGAGAGATCCAGGATTATAAAACTGTATGGATTTTGTTGTCTTACATGTACATCAACAATATCCTGGGTTTTGTGTTTGATTATTTGAACAACAGGCTTTGAAAGAAGAGTTGAACATGACCGTCCAACAGCTGGCCCATCTTGAAACTCGTCAGGAAGATCTGGAGTATGATGTTGATAATCTGGTAAATCTGATTGGGAATGCAAGAGCTACAGGAAAATGGGAGGTATAAAATAGTGTCATTTGACTCCTCAATCTGCATGTGTGAGTTGTTCATGATACAGTAACTGTGAATGGCATGCCTGATTCTTGATGCCATAACTTGTGTTTTGATGCTCTGATTTGTGAAGGTGTGGTTCCCTTTCTTGGATTCTCTCAGAGAAGATACTAGGAATTTTTATAGCAGGGGCCAGCCAGCCTTAAACATTTGTCAACCATGTAGTGGTGTCTGCTTATATAGGGCTGATTTTAGATGGTACGATTTTTGTCACATGTGACAAGCTTATGACAGGCCTACAACACAAATTGTTTCGTGTAAGTCAAACCTACAACTCGCTTATGGTTGTTCTGTATGTCAGAAAAAATGTTGTAAAAATTTTAAAACATTTTTTTAAAATGCTGCGACAATCCTAAGTCATGTCATATGCAACTTGCACAAAAATCATACTGTGTAAATCGGCCCTCAGAGAGGTTACTGCAGATTGACTATAAATAATATTAGTCTGCCTTTAAAGATACAGTATATGGATTGCATACAGTATCTATCCTAAGGTGCCTCATAAGGAAAGAAGATACTGTAAATATTAATGTAGGTTTTGTAGCCAACTTGCTTTATTGAGAAAATTGCCTGTGTTTATATGATAACATCTGAAGGAGCATAACTATAAAAAATAGATTCAAATAAACTCAATGACAAAATTATTGTAGGTGTAAAGGTGCTGGTCTTAAGTGTTCCAAGCCTTTCTTCCTGCATTCCCCTTTCTGCAACTCGATAAAACTGATGTTAGCTAGGTTAAAAAGTTTTGACCTGTCTTTAGAATGCCTCTTCACTGTATCATTAAGGGTCAAGATACTGGCGATGCAGCACTGCATTTAAGAGTATACTGGCATAAATTTTAACTTGTTTGCTTAGTTATAGTATAGCAATGTAATTATGTAGTTTAGTGTGTTCCCTAACCAATTCTGGTGTTTCAGTTGGCAGGCCTAGATCTAAGGACTGTATCACTTGATGCGATCTTGAGAGCACATGCTTCAGCCTCAAAGGATTTGTAAGATTTCTTTTCTGTGTACATCAAGTTATATTTTCTTTGTACTAGTTATTAACCAAGAGTTAAGGAGAGCAGGAATGGCAGAGTGGTGACAGAATGCTATATGTCAGGCTTGTCACGAAAATATGCAGTGAAATAAATACATTTATTCCTTTACAATTAAAATAATACCAGTAAGAATGATACAGCCTAATAATATTTCAAGTACCGGTATCATTTAGGTTATTTAGCCAAGTACATGTACAAGCGCTACAGTAATTGGGGAGACCAAAAATCAACTTAGAGTGGTTTTCAAATGAATGTCATAAAACCAAAACCAAAGTAATTACTTTGGCCAATCAAAAAGGACGGAGACAATCTAGTAAACCAATCAAAACTCGAAGTAATTACACGTAGCCAGCACAAAGCATGCGAACATGTGCACGCGTGAGCCACGATTGGTTTTGGTTTCACTTCTGATTGGTTGAAAAAGTGGCACGAGAACTTTGAACCAATCACTGAGTGAAGTAATCATAAACCAAAGTAATTCACTAATTACTTTCGACACTCAATTGAAAACCACTCTAATGCTGCGATCAAACCAATTCAAATGAAATGTTGCTTTTTGATATGAGGGGAAACCCAAGCACCTGGAGAATAACTGCTTCGAGCAAAGAAAGAGCATGCCCCATTTTGGGCCATGTGTGTGTATCATACAGTACTCTTAGTAGGTTTGCTTTAGTTTGTGTTGTGCAAAGGAAGCTGGTACAGTTGTGAGGTCAAGTTTATCTTGTCTTAAAGGGGCTAGGTCACGCTGTTTTAGGTAATTTTGTTTAAAATTGTTAGTTATCAGCTCTAAACGTCAAATTGGCAGAGCAAGAGTCTTTCATTTGCAAAATCACGGCCACATAACAATTGAGAATGATTTTCCAGCTGTTTAAATGACATTTTGATATAAACTGATATAAATTTGAAAAACGGTGGGCCAACGTTTTTCAAATTTACCCAAATGCAATCCACTTCAATCCTCCCCAGTTTTGTCCATCCTTGTCCCTTCTTAGCTTTCCTGTGTTTTGTTTGAGTTCTTCTATAGTTTTGAGCCGTTATTTTGTTATTTCAGTTAATTCTATGACCATTTGATCAATGCCAAAATTGCCTAAAATTGTGTGACTAGCCCCTTTAATTAAAGTAAACTAAAACCTTGCCAAAGCTGGATAGATAGAGACTCGGTTTAGTGGCTGTACATTTGTAAAGTGGCCTTTAGACAGCCAAAACTAATAATAGTAATGACTCAAGCATTTATGAAACCAACCATAAGAACACTGGGAATTTTGGAGACATCAGGTCAAATCAAAGTAAAGCAGATAAAAGGAAATGATGGTTTTCGTTGAGAGAGAGGGGAAACCGTGTCCCTTTTAATAGACCTCTTTACAGTTGTGTGCTTGCATGTAGTTACCTGGTCTTTTAATGAAAGTGAGACTGATGTTGACCTTGTTATGATACAGACCTCCCTCCTTTTCCTTGACCTATGTTAAATGATGTTGTTGTCATGCTAATTAGTAAGAATTTACGTGTACGTATAAAAAGCAGTGAGTTTTCTATCAAAACAAGGTAAACTCCAGCCTCACTTTCATTCATAGGCCAGGTAACTAAGCACACAACTGTAAAATGGACTATTTAAGAGCAGATTAGAGAGCTGAGCCTACCCACATATGACGCCGTGTGCGGGAATCATTCCGAACACACATTGGTGGAAGGGGAGTACTCTTGCTACTGCTGGAACGCTGCTTCTTAATATCCTTTTCGCATTGCTTATACAGGAGAGAGGGAGAGAAAAGGTTATCAGACCACATTGCAGAACTGAAGAAGCAACTTGCTGCCAGAGATCAAATGATTCAAAGGTTACAAAAAGATCTTGAAGGAAAACAGCAGGTATTAGGCGCTGCCATTTCCCCAGGGGGCTTCCTCTTCTGCCTCCTCCTCCTAACAGCACTTGGCATAAGATATATTTTATACCCTGACTTGCAGTGTCTTATCTACTGGATGAGGCTATCCAACTTTGAACTACGGGACCATGGTCGGGGCATGGCTCCAGTTGTTAAAAAAGGCCGGTAATAAGTATTCCCAGAAGTGTCCGCGTTTCCAAAAAAGTGTTCTTTTGGGAAACCAGTGATCTGGGTTCTTGCTCAATAAACGGAGCGCTCCTCTTGCATAACCCCGCCAAGAAAGAATGCCTGATCATGCTGTAAGCGAAACGGAATGCAGCTAAAATATTTGATTCCAACAAAACACGACTTTGGATACAGATACATGTAGTGATGTACCGATAACGGAAAAGCGTCGTTTGTCAAGACTGTTTCATGGTGTCTTACATAATGTGTTCGTCAGGGTTGTGGTCAGTAAATGGCCGAACAAATAAACAATAGACCTTTTTCGATATATTAAAATTCAGCTTGATAGTGAGGCAGTGAGGACAAAGACATAGGAAAGTGGATGATATGTAAATATTTTTCACATTCATTCCAATGTGTTTCTATTGTTTTTGTCCTCACTGCCTCACCATCAAGCTGAATAAATGGCCTATTCAAACTTCAACATTTCCATCAAATACAAGTAAGCATTTAATACAGATTTAAAACACCTCGTGCTCGGACAAAACTCAGTGCGCATGCGCCACACAGTTACACAGGACAACCAATATCTTCGGAACTTAATGTTCCTTTACTATTTTCCCATGCCCATAATGCAATACGTTTTGGGGGGGGGGGTTCTTTACATAAAAACAATACAAGTTTATTACTCTTGGGACTGTATCATGCTTCAGTGAACTGGATATCCATCGTTTTAATGCAAGTAACCCCCCAAAATCAACTGTGTTAAGGGATTTGCGAAAATAGCGAATCCAATTTTTTGCTGGAAAGTTCATACAATCTTTCCTTGCCAAATTATTTGGAATACTAGCGAAATGATTTCAATAACCGGAAGTTTTACCTAACGTTTTCATAACCGTCGTTGTCGTCCTTGCTTAAGTTCTCTACTTCCTGTGCAAGTTCCGTGACCCTTTTTTGTAGGTTCACCACCAACTTGTCGACACGAATGCCCACGACAACGAGAAAATAGGATCTTTTGCCGGCGACGCCAAGTCATTTGATACCTATACTGAAGAGTGTTCAGGAAGCATAACCCAGAAAGACTTGCTGATTAGGAAGCTAAAGAACGACTTGGGGCATGCGCGAAAACAGCAGCAAGACACAGCACGGGAATTAAGGGAATGTGAGCTGTCCATTGCGCGACTTCAGGGTCAGATAGGCAAACTGCAAGATGAACAGACGCTAAAACGATCTGACGTTGCCGCAAAAGATCACAATTTGAGGGCCATGGAGAAACAGCACATGGATAACAAAGTTAAGGTTGGTACCTTTAGATTTAAAATGAACAGCTCTGACTAAGAGTTCTGACGAAATAGGGAATGTAGCCAAGAGGTTAGTTTGCAGAATTTGCATGCAAATTCCCCAGATTCAAATCCCTCTGTGATCCCATCAACTTGATTTGTCAGTTTGTGTTGCGGTAGTTCAATCGAGTATTTTCTTGCGTTTGCATTTGTGCATGTGTAAACCTGCCTCGACTAAGCACTTAAGCAATTTTGCCTTATTTAAGACGCCCAATGCGATTCCTCGGCGGCTTTTTTGGCTTTTTGAGATAGCGAAGAGGCGTTTTCAGACTGTGGCTCCCATTGAATTCCCAGCTCTCTCACACATTGATATCTTTTAAGCTTGCAAGACTCCAAGAAGAAAACCGTGATCTTAAGAGCAAAGTTAACACTCTGACAGAGTCAAATGGCGCGGGCATCCCGCTGGACTTATCCCGAGAGTTTGAGCAGAGAGTCAAGAGGTTAGAAGCTGAATTAGAAGTGTCAGAAGACCAACGGCGAAAAGCAGCACAGGAAGTGGTGAAATTACAGAGTCAACTGAGCGAAAGCCAGCATGCGGCAATGGGGCACAAAGAAGTGTTAGTAAGCGAGGTAGGCCGTCGGTTGTTAACAACCCTTTATACCGTTGGGTAGCATTCCTCCACACCATTCTAAAGGGCGTTGGACATCTTGTTATTTTTTTGTAGTTGACCTCAAAAGATACCGAGCTGGATAATATGAAGGACAGGTATAACACTGCTCTCAAGGAGGTAAGCCTTTATTTCCTTGGTACCTAAATATTCGTAACAGTGCCTTTTATTTCACATATGCACTTATTTGCAAGCACGTTGACTTTTATAAGCATTACAAAGTGTCCCGTTGCCTTTTTCCTCAACTTCAATATCACTGAGTTGAGTAAAAACAAGTATCCACTGTCTCTAAACTGAAGTTTACGTCTTTTATCTGGTCGCGGTTAACGGATTAAGCGAAGACTGAGAGGCTTCGCTTAGTCGAGACCGGAAGTGGCGTCAACCTTTTCGCGTGCATAGAATCTGAATTAGAATCCCTTAACTTGTAAAGATAACGTTGAAGATTCACCATGGTGTAGGTAAATTTGGTCCTTAATTCTTGTTTTTTTGCTTGAACAACACAACTACTACAATGTGAGTGTACGGCCTAGAAAATTATGTACATCACCTGGCGCGATAGTCGGCTACTGCCTTTTCCTGTGGTGTTGGCTCAAACCACCAATACAATTGCCTTTCAGCTTCAACAATACGAAAAGGAAATTCACCAGCTAAGATCAGATAATTCTAATTGCGGCCATGAGGTAAATTTAAGGTTTAGTTACCATAATATAGAAGCTTAAATCTTTACAACTTAATCCCTATTTCCACACTGCATTGGCCTGCAAAGTGTCCTTGTGATATTTTCAGGGAGTTGTTGCTCAAAGTTTAAAGCCTTGTCCTTGTTTCTAAACTCAGCATTTGTCTGCATGTAATGGTAATCAATCGTGTCCGAATTTCAGGAGTCCGGTTAACGTTTCAATGCCTTGAAATAGGTTTTCCGTGATTTTCGTTGAAAAATTGCAAAAGCCTTTACTTACTTTTACAGAGAGGGCAAACGTTCCTCCAAAAATGAGTCGCGAAATGAGTAGAAACTCGTATTCCCTAAGCAAAAGTTTCACAACAAGTATGCATACTTATTAGCTGGACATCAGTGTGGTCATAACGAAAGAAAGTCCTTAAATTTGCCAAAGTTAGCTCAAGTCCGTTAAATTCCATGAAAAGACCGTAAAATCTTAGCCTGGAATGAATTTTTTGAAGTGAATACTTTAAAAAAATGCTTTCAGTTAGTGAACGATTATTTTACATTTTTGTTTCTTTGTATCAAATTCAAGCTGGAGAAAAATAAATTCTATATCCAGCAGTTGGAAGCAGACGTGATAAAGTGTCGCGAGCAGATGGCACGGTCTGAAGAGGAATTTAGATCGGCACAAAGAGAGTTGAAGCAATTGCACATGGAATCGGACGATGAAAGAGATGCACTCGTAAACGAGGTGCGAGAATTAAATAAGAAAATAAAAGGCGCATTGAGATAACTAGATAAGAACGTTTTTTATATGTGCTCCTTAAAAGTATAACCAAGATATTTGCTTGGCCAAAAAAATCCGAAAAAGGTAATCGTAACTCAAAGTAAGAAAATGCAGCTTGTCCGAAAGAAGGGATTCAGATACACTGCTTCTTCGTAGGAGCAAAGGTGGCACAGTTGGTTAGTGCGCGGCCTTGGTGCGAGAGGTCCCGAGTTCGATTCCCGGATTTCACATCCTTGTTTCGACTTCTTTCCTTTCAGCGTAACCTAAGTAGCTTTAAATACCCTTAAAACGGAGCACTGATGGAAAGTGGGGGGTAAAATGAGCGCACCGTCGGCTTCCTGGGAGAGTACTCTGTAGAGAGTAAAGGAACTTCCGACGTTAAATAAGGTGTACCTTCTTTTTTGGAAGAACCTTTGAGGCTGAAATTTAACCCATGCTTAGAGTCAGCTAAGAACGTCGTTTTTTTGCCCTCATTGTTGCTTTTTGAATAGGTTGTGCCACATCCTCATTGATTAGCGCGTAGTAAACTTTAGAACAGCTTAAAGAACGTTTTTAGGCTCTAATCACCCCCCCCCCCCCCACCCCCCCCCCCCCCCCCCGCAAAAGAGAAACGAGAATCAGTCGTTTTCAGCTCAATAATGACACTTTGTTTAACAAAAGAAGAATTGACCGTGTGCAGAAGAATCAGAGGCGTGTTGTTGGCCTGGCAAACTTTTCAAAACTACTTAAGAATCATCAGGTGAATCTTGAATCTTGAACTTTTAACCGTTTCTCCGTGTCAGCCCATCGAAGGCCAGGTTATCTTGTCAGCGTAGTCTAAAATAAACCTTTTTCTTTTTTCTCAAGTTTGTAAATTGTTGTCCTTCAGGTTGCGGAACGTCATGATGTTATTTTGAAGTTGAAAACTGAAATATCGTCTCTGGGCGATAAACACAGAGATGCAGTTGCACAGGTAGACATTTGCCTGGTGTTAGATGTTTAACGGAAAGAAATCACTGTACGCTAAATTAAATGGTGGTCCTTGTCACTACCAATGCGATAGCCCACGACTATACAAAATTTAACTTTAACCTCACAGCCTTGTCGTAATGTCTACATTTTGATTGATTGAACGAGAGCTGTAGAGCAAATGCGATGACGTCACGGCCTGCGTATCAGATACGTTCAGAAATGCTCGTTGATCTAATTAGATGCACGACGCTTTTGGTAAGCATCGCGATGTGTTCCCTTGCTGTTCTCCCCGACTTCAATATCACTCGAGTGTCGGCATTCAGACAATAGGCCATTTCCGAGTTCATGGCTGCCTTGTCTTAAAAGCGAGTCGAAGTGCGAAGTTTTTGTGATGGTAGTTTGTTCTACTTTACATACGAAAGAAAACTAATTATCATAAGAACAAATTCGCACTTATACTCACTTTAAGGACGAGGCAGACATGAACTCGGAAATGGCCTATTAACGTCACACAATGTTAACTGAGTATACCGGTAGGCCACTTTCAACAATACCATAATACTCTTTGTTTCTCCTTGGGACCATTGTGTAAGCCCTAAGAGAAACTGGAAACTATGCTCATGCAAAATTTTTCGCCTCTCTTTCAAAGCGAGGCCCAAAATATAATAAAATATATTTAAATATACTTAATATTCTTTAATATATAAATAAATGTAGTTTTTTCATTCCCATGTAATGCAACACAAAAGAATATGTATGTGGTCGCTTAAGTTGTGGAAAATCTGAATTGTGGGATTTATCCGTACGAAAATCCTAAAACAAGGAAGTTTAGTCCACATGAATTCATCAACCCATCTATTTCTAGCACCACTTTCTAAGCACTTCATACTCTCAACACTTGGGTAGTTAAACATTGCTCTCATTGTTAATATGTCATTTTCTTTCGAGATATTGATATCTCTGTTTAAATTTGAAATGGTCGATCGATCATCTGTGATATCTACATAATTTTGCTTCGGTTATCCAAAAAGTTAGCGTCCCTTCTCAGTGTACACTTTGGCGAGGTTCTCATAGGCGATAGAAGTTTCGAAGGCAACGTTTCGTGTCTACGTTTCAAGGAGCCTTTAGGTTATATTTTTGAAGGGGAGAGCAACAAAAGGTTCGGCAGTATCTTTTGTGTTATTTGCATTCACGGTGAGCTGTTTTAAACTTTGTGGCTTTTTCGTTTGAAAAGTTCAATTCAAAATTTAAACCAACTTGTCGTTGGTAAATATCTCGATAAAACTGTCTGGATTCGCCTTACTTAGATATCAGCCAGTTAATTGTGGCGGTAAAGAGATAATTATTCTTCAATGGATTGAAAGGGATTTTTGTAAACTTTATCACGGTATTGCATTGTTGAGGTTGCGTGATTTAGAGGATGGCACTGATTTACAGAAACAGATGTTTTAAAAGAGTTTTTCGCATTTCCATGGCTTGGTTGCAACGTAAATCAGAGAATCTTTTCTCATTTTCCTTTTTAAGTAAGCAATCTATTGTTGGCCTAGCGAGGTAATTTTGACTTTGTCATCTTTTACAGCTCACCCATCGCAATAGTGTGATGCAGAAACTTCGAAATGAGAATAAGGAAATGAGTGATACGGTAAGAATTTTTAGAGAATTTTGCTTTCAAATTGCAAGACTTGAAGTGCTTTTTAGGGACAAACCGATTTGTTTTAGCATTTATTTCTTCTTCTATTTTCCATTATTTTCAATTATACCGTTAGGAGCGAAGAATACCTGCTGGCCATAGATACACAGCGGTTATGTAAACTCCTCGTTGTAAATTTTACTTTGTGGGTTTTACGGGTGTCTTTGTTTTATTTTTCGTTTTTGTGTGACGTTACTCTCTCGAATTCTTCTTGTTGGTTGGTGGTACCTTTGCAGATTGAAGAATCAAGCCGCAAGGAAGCAGAACTCGAAAGCAAACTGAACATCGCCAACAAGCGGGTTTGTGATTGACAACCTACACGTAATCGGTCACCACTTGTTTGCATGGCTCGAAATGACCTTGGATACCTACTGGCAATTAAATGACCGAATATTTCCATCCTTGAGGAATTAGCGTAACGTTGAAAAGAGTATGCCATTGTCCCACTGGATATTAATATGTTCAAAAGTCGATAATAGGTCGTGTAGGTTCAAGTGATATGAAAATAGCCTGCATGGCAGGCGTATTTTAACGAGCTATTTTAGTCGCCACATCGGATTGGCAAGATCAAGGAGGGCATGGAGCGAGTAACCCTGGTAGGGAGATTGAAAAACTTGTGACCTCACTAGCGCACTTTTTGTACTCGTTCCATGCTTTCCTCGATCTTGCAATTCCAATATGGCGACCAAAACAATCGATCGGAATATATCAGTTAAATATTGTAGCACTCACTCGAGCTAAAATACGGAATAATATGAAAATGGCAGTTTGAGATGTAGAGAAACTTAAACCGACCAATGGGCGTTTTTGGAAAATACCACAGGCACAATATTCAAGTGTGCACTTTAGCATCCCCTTATCTATCTTGTGTAACGAGGGAATTTTCTATCTGGCTCGTGCATTCGAGCATTGGCGTATTAATCTCGATTGGCATGTAAAAAAGTCAAAATGGAGTTAACTTACAACAATAGCTAAATGACGTATCTATCAAAGAAAAAATATTATTGTCACCGTGGTTAAAAACTTTTAATTTACTCAAGCAAACCATCTGATTTGCTTTTCCCATTCGGGTTTCTTCACGTGATGTTTAAATTGAATCGTTTTCTTTCCATACAGGGTCCCACAAACTTCAGTCTGTAAATTGAGTGTATTAAATGGTTCTTAAATTGTACCAGAGTTTTCACCTTTCATAATTGGCTACGGCAGAACGTTGTTGTTGAAGTTTTGATCTTGTTATCTTTAGCTCACTGACTTGGAAGGTCGCTTGGAGCGCAATCAGATGAGCAGCTTGGAAAAGTCGGACCATTTCGGGAAAATGGTAGGGCCGAAAAATCCATTGGTAACTTTCTCTTAACCTTCTCGTGTTTAGATCAGCTGCCAATGTAGTAATAACCCCTACTTTTGTCCCATCTCAGGTTGACGACAAAGATGCTGAAATAAGAGAACTGAGGTCGTCGATTGCAAACTTGAAAGATCAGAACGAACAAGCGCAAGCCAAGGTGCGAGCTCTGATATTTTGCAACATCCTTTTTAGCTTGGGCACGTAAGAAAAGAGCGAAGCACAGTGCCTCACGAGAAAGAAATCGTGATGTCGTGATGGAAATACCAAATTTATCTGTCTCAAAACCGAATGGCTTAACAACTGACCACGCAACACGGGAGAGACAAGCATTGAGCTTACTTGAACCACGCGAGGCATTTGCTCCCGCGTGTTCGTGGGCATCACACTCCACCTCCATAGAATCAGTCGCTACAGGTCGT
This sequence comes from Montipora foliosa, assembly GCF_036669935.1. NCBI lineage: Eukaryota > Metazoa > Cnidaria > Anthozoa > Scleractinia > Acroporidae > Montipora > Montipora foliosa. The sequence goes on along the minus strand of NC_090869.1, from coordinate 19,697,039 downwards.
TTCTTTACACGCGTCGGTAAAACGACCTGCGGGAGGGCCTTATGACTAAGACAGGCCTACTTAAGGACGGTGCCTACAAATTAAAGATATTTTTCCCCGGTGTGTGATTATGCAGGAACTGTAGATCTTAACAAGTGTTATTGAAATCCAAAAAGAAAATTGGGAGTAACCACGCATTTTTCAAAGATAATTCATGAATAATATTTGTAAAAAGCTTTAAAATACAAAGCAATGTATGGCGTTCTTCAAGTTCTCAAATTGAAGCTTAATTATCTCTGAAAAATGCATGGTTACCCCCAATTTTCTTTTCGGAAACCAAGAGTACTTACTAAGATCTACTTTCTCCGGATAGTTTTAAACCGCGCAAAGATATCCCTGTATTAGTAGGCATCACCGATAGGAAATCTGAGTGTCTCGAGATGCGCAGAACGTATGCGCAATAACAGTAGTAGGCACCGTCCTTAATATCGCGACAGCTTTGACCACGCTTTGCCTGGTTGTTGCGCTCAACTGCTGAGCAGTACCCGAGTCACCATCCTAATCGTCGTGCATCGGCATAGGAACTCCATTCACTACATTTATTGTACATGTAATGCTTATTATCACTTTTTTGTAAAATAGACCAATTTGGCTGATTCAATATTGTACCAAATCTTTTGGGAAGAAAACGTTTTGTTCCAAGTATTTCCAGATCATTTAAATGTGAATGCTTCATTGTCATGCAAATTCAACACACGAAGAATCTTAACTCCGAGAGATTTGAATTGGGTACAACATTGAGTTAGCCGAATTGATCTATTCTATCATCCATTTGTACTGGAGGAAAGCATGCGCTTTCACTATCCGAATCATTTCTTCTAAACGCTACTTCTCGTCTTTAAATCGTCCTTTTCGTGTTTTTAACTTAAGGTTTCGCACCGGGAAGAAGCTTTGCAGAGGCTCCAAGCTCAGCAGAAAGATTTTGTTGATGAAGTAAGATAAGAATAGGCCTTTTTCGAGATATTAAAATTCAGCTTGAAAGAGAGGTTAAGAGGACAAAGACAAAGGAAAGTGGATGATATACAAATATTTTTCACATTCATTCCAACTCGTGTTTCTATTGTTTTTGTCCTCGCTGCCTTAATATCAAGTTGAATATTTCATATTTCGAAAATGGCCTATTACTGTAGTAACTACAAAAAGTTGAGAAAACTTGTTACTGAAAGGTTTGGAGTGTTGAGTCGTGGTCTGTGGTTAGACAGTGAAACAATAGATGATACATCAGAAACAATGCACCCAGCCCAAAAACAAGGTACGGATCATACAGACTGTCAATGAAAATAGCGGTCTGCAATAGCTACAAGATTACCCCTCGGTATGCGGTAACGAGGGCAACGTTTCCTGTTAAATTTCATGCTAATGTGTTTTCCGTCTTTCAGGTGGCTCGACGCGAAAAAGCAATTCAAAAGCTCGAGCTGGAACTGCTCACAGCTCAAGAAAATCACCGCAGAGCACTCGATGATGTATGTAACGTTTTCGATTTTCATGTTCCATTTAGAGTGAAATAAATTGTTTTTAAGGTTGAACTTCACGCATTGTGCGACTTTTCGCTTTTAGATTTCGAGACGTGACGACACGATCCAGCAGTTAGAAGGCGATTTGGAGAACAGTAGAAAGCAGTTGAAGGATACCATTGAAGAGGTAAGTCGCCAAAAAGGCGCAAATTGTTTAAACGTGTTTTGCTCTTTAAAGGTGGAAGATAACCGCACTTATTGACGGCAACTGGAACAAGGTCAGCACAGCGTGTAATGTACCTCAGAGGTGACTGAAACGTGTCTTCCAGCATTCAAAAAACCCTACCGGAGTGCGGCAATATTGGCGTTACAGCTGCCATATTGGAAGAAGATATGATTGCTCTAAGTTTCATTTGAACTCCTTCCTCAGTTTTAATCGTCTAAAAAAAACGCTTTTTCGGCCTCGTGAGCTGAGACTCGAGAAAAATTGCTAAAAATTCTCACTGACTTCGTTTTCTTTTGCAGAAAGGAAGACTGGAAGCTAAAATTCAAGCTTACAAAATCTCCACTCAGAGCGAACAGGATGTGCTTGCCGAAGAGGTTTGTAAATTAATAAATTTACTGATAGTGCATCTTTCGATTGTATGTAACGATTTCAGTCGTCGCCTTACATTTCTGCGCTTGGTCATTGTTTATTAATCTCGCTCCTTGTTCAAAGGCAAAAACAGTAGCGTATTTTGCTAATGTTAAGTTTTAAGTGATTCCTTTGAAGGGGCAAACGGGCAAAACTGTCATTTAAAATAAGCTGCCGAACTGGCCGTTAGCTCCAACAAAGGACTGGAGCTACTCAGGAATGGCTGAGAACTAAGCATACGCAAAATAGGCTATGAAGAAGATGTTGGATGTTTTTACCCCATTAAATAAAGAAAAAGAGGTATTTTATCGATAATGACTCAATAAGAAATGATCTTAAAAAAAATCGAGTTCTTTTTCGGAAACTAAACTAGGCTCGGGTGGCGAATTTCCCAGGTCCCACAATATTCCTATAGCTCATTGGTTGTAAGATCATAGCGCCGAATTCTGGTTAGGAGCACTAGGGTTTTTTCAGATTATTATCGAGTCATTAGCGATAAATACATTTTTTTATGTAAGTACGACTTGCTCACGCCCCTATTTTCCGCGCTTAGCACCACTTCCTTTACCATGCATCCGCCTTGCGTTACCATGCATCCGCCTTGCGTTACCATGAATCCGCCTTGCGTTACCATGCATCCGCCTTGCGTTACCATGAGTCCGCCTTGCGTTACCATGCATCCGCCTTGCGCTGTAATTGGCAAATTTGATCGTCTGCTTCTTCTTTGATTGGCCAAAGAAATCGTTTATTTTTAAAACCGTGTTACGTGCCTTTTTTGTTTTGAATGAGATTTGTCGCCTTTTATGGCTCCTCCTCATTTGATGTTTCTTTCTTTGTCTTCCAGGTGGCCAAACGGGAGGAAGCTATCCACAAACTAAAGATCGAGAAGTTAGCTCTTCAAGAGCAACAGCAGAAAGCTGAGGAAAATGTATGAGTTCTGACAATCAACTCCAAATTGATCTCTATACTACGGAAATTAAAAGAATCATCTAGATCATTCTGTAACGGGACCACAATGACTTCTAATTTAGCAACCGCAGCAACAAACGGGAGAGGTGTATAGACGACATCTCACCTTTTTTAGACAGGGACAACAGAAATTAATAGCTGTTTCGAAACAGGGATGTTGTCAGTCTCATGACAACTGCTGGCTTCAAGAGCTCTCTAATATTCGGTTTAAGCGTGTCATCTCTGCAGGCCAGTGCAATAGACCCATAACACTCTATGTCCAAACAAGAGATTTTGCACGGCTAACCTCTCGTTCAGTGTTAGGCTAGACGTGCAAAGACAATGCAAAGACAAAGCATTTATTCCCCACGGGCTCCAAAATGGTCGTCGAGTGATAAAGGTGAATGCTGATGACATGTACACATTGATTATGAAAGAGTTGAAAATGTCCTAGATTCAATGCTCCATGATACATGGAACAACGTGAGAAATTACTTATCGGCGTAAACTTATTCAAAAGCCATTTTCGGCGATAATTTTTACAGAGAAAGCGTTTTTTCCTCCATAAGTGTCTGAGCGACTGTGATCTAATCGGGAGATCGTGAGTTTGACATTTTACATTGAACGACGATAGGGGACTAACTTGAATGTGTTAACTTAAAATGGCCGCCACTTGAAATTAGAGTGTATAAAGATGACACGTCTCTTTCTCTTTTAAGGTGCATGAACATGAGCGATCGATAGAGCGACTTAGGCAGCAGTATGAGGATTGTCTCCAAGATGTAAGAATGAAGTTACTATTTCTTTAAATTGTTTCATCAAAATCAATATTCAACGCACTTTCTTTAATTTTCTCGCAGATGCAGCAGAGGAATTCTGCTGTGGTTGACATGGAAGCCAAACTGACTGAAATGAAGTCCAAGTCTGACGAATACACCGACAAGGTATCCGTGCTCATTTGTAACGTCTAAAGGGATAATTCTCAGTTGATCAGCCTCCAGGTTGCTTGATAGCTCAATTGATAAAACAAGTGCGGCACAATAGCACCGTCATGGGTCCGAACGTCGTTCAAGCGTCTGAGAGCGCGTTTTGAAGGCGTTTGAAAAAGACGCTTTAAATCGTGTTTGCAAGCGTCTGAGCGCGCGTTTTTAAGGCGTTTGTTAAAGCCTTTGAAAAAGACGCTTTAAAGCGTGTTTTCAAGCGTCTGAGAGCGCGTTTTGAAGGTGTTTGAAAAAGGGGGGTGGCACTTAACTTCGGAAAGACAAGGGTTGCTAAGGAAGCTTTTTAGTCAAGAGCCCTACAAAAAGCTTGCTTGGGGTAGTTCTTTGAAGATTCTTTTTTCAATGGCAATGTGACATCACTTCAATCAGAAGGCCAATGCGCAACTAGTCCCAGTTTTCTGCCGTGCATGTCAGTGAAAATTATGTAAAAACTCTTTGGAAACGAACGGAAGAAGCGGCTTTTTCACCGGATGGGAACCGTCCCATCATTCTTCGTGAACTGTAGTGCTCATGGAATTTCTATTTGTACAAAAAAGGGGACGGATATTTTGAAAAGTGTATCAAAGGAGGACCTTATGGCGTCATAATTTTCTTGAGAAAGTATTTTAAAATTCTTAATACAGATTTTGTGTTAGAATGTTCTCATACTGTTGCATTCAAAACTTGTGAAAAACATAGTCAACTCGCTCAGTTTTCAGGCATTTTCTGTTTTGGTCACGTGATTTACCAAATATGGTTGTGAGTCGAACCAGACAAAGGAATGTTAAATAGAACACACTTGGCAAAAAAGGATAACTGTAGAGTTAAAGAGAAATGACTATTTGAAGGGGTCCATAGCAACGGTTTGGTCGTTAAGAGCCACCCCCATGAGGTTGCTCAACCGCTAACTGCGATGATTTTGCAATTTACATTTTATTCTATTCCTCAGTTGAAATATATGAAACTTCATGTTATTCTTAAAAAAAAAGCACTTCTTACACCTCGTGCAGGATAAATTTGAACTCACAAATGACCAGCTCACATTTGGTGGAGCAAGGGCAGCACAATCACAGGGTTCGAAGCGTTCATCCCTTCTCAGCTTCAACTGCTTCAGCTTCAGTTGCCCATCTAACTGCGATTATTTGTCAAACTTTTATTTCACACCTGGTATACATTTGTCCGCCTTTTTGTTTCGTTTCGTTTTCCCCGCTGATCAATTCGTATGTGACTCGGCTTTTGTCTCTCTTTTATAGATGGACCATTATGAAGACAGCATCCGGGAGCTTAACTTGAAAATGGCGTCTCTTCAAAGTGAACGGGATCAAAAAGCACACGAGGTAGAACTCGGTCCAATTTCTAACTCTATAACATCATTCTCTCTCTTTCAGGTCGTAGACTTCCAAGCGTCATACGAACTGAGTAGATAATGTCTTTGTCGCGCATTAAACATCCCCCATAATTTAAACCGAGCAAATAAGCAAGAAGTGAAACGTGGCTTTCGGTTTCACTTGTTCTTTTGCTTTGGGGCCATGTAGGCCTCGTTGCTAACCTAACAAAGACACGTTTGAGATGCCGTGTTTGAGTGGGAAGTTTGAGATACCCAACGACGGCAAGGAGTACGTAAGCAAGCAGTACTATTTGTTAAAGGAAGAACGATGGTCGTCAGGGAAGGAATTTCACAAGGTTTCATCTACATCATAAGTGCCCACCGTTCTTTCTAAAATAACAAGAACAACCGTGACTGAAAACTGAATCGCTCGTTTTCGATCTTTCTGATCCAGTTATTGAATAACTCGCCCATAATGTACCACACGAAGGTGATGGAATGAATGATCGGGAGATATTTACGATATCGCAAAGCTACATTTGAAGTGACGTTTTCGTTGATGTTGACCGATGGCTTCAACTCCCTTTTATCAGACATACAGGTCAAATATAGTACTTTCATGTTGCATTCTGAACTTCGATTGAATTATGTTTTTTTGTGTAGGCTGATATCAAAGAAGACACGATTCAACACTTGGCGGCAGAGATGGATGACTTACAGGACCAGCACAGGGATGTTTTAGCTAAGGTGAGTTTTTAATTCCTTAAAAAAAAAAAAATTCTTTCACTGGCCTCTTGTCCCAGACGGCCATAATTTAAGGGCGCGTTCGATTGACCGTATTCCGGAATAGGAATACATGGAATAGAAGTTAGAAATCCTTCGTTTTTGCGGAGATTCATATTAATATTGTCAAACATCTGCTAAAATTCCATTTTAAACATAGCTTTATTATCTGTGTTTCTGCAAAACGCCACACATGGTGTTTTAAATCATCACTCCACGTATTCTTATTCCGGAATAGGGTCAATCGAACGCGCCTTAAAATTCCTTTCAGTTTTCGTTCCTCTCTTCCACGAATACTATCATCTTATTTGAGTTAAGACATTTTTACTGAGGCACAGTTAATTGATATTGACCTGTTTGTGCGCTTCTTTCTTCTTAGTTATCCAAAAGAGATGAAATTCTCGATCGCTTGAAATCAGAAACGTCTTATCTGAAAGATCAACAGCGGGACAAGGAACGAGAGGTATTGTATATCCTATTTTCTATACCAGTTTTCGTTTGAGTTGGAATGAAGTATGGGATTTTGGTGTAGATGATGATGAAAAAGAAGAGTACTTTATTCAGCGAGGGACACGTATTTACACCTTGTTGCATTCTCCAGTACCGCTGACTGTCCGATTTGTTTAATCACTAGTATGGTTACCATGACCATCACAATTTTCGAGAAAACAAATACATTCCTTTTTCACTGTCTAATGTTACAAATCCGTCCATTTTTGAAAATCCCCAGTTTGGTAGGGTAAGTGGTTATTGCTATGGTTCTGTGATTGGCAGATTAAGCTGAGTGCACTAAATGTGATTGGCTGATGAAACTGTCCGATTACAACCTTACAGAATAATTAGTGAAAAATAAAGCAGTTAATGCAGCAATCAAATTGAGAAAACTGTCATGGTTATGAATAAACATGTTAGCGAGTATCGTGGAAACCGGAACCAAAGTAATTACTTACAATAATCCATTATACTAACAAAAAAAAAGCCTATTTGAAGTGCGGGTAATGGACCGCGAAACATAGAAGTGATCCCAATCACTTCTATCGTTCGTCTATAACTCGCACTTCATCTGCACATTTCATTCGTGCATCGGTCCTTTCACCGGAACAGATGAGCCTAACAAATTGACCTGCTCCCAACCAAGTGACTTCATAGCTCAGTTGGTAGGGCATTGCACCGGCATCGGAGATGTCATACGTGTACCTTTGAATCCCGTGGAAGCCGCCTGAGTTTTTCAGGTGTCTATAAGAAAAAAATTACTTAAATTGCCCAGCCAAGTGCGAGGATCTTAAGCCATTTTACTATCTGCAACCGACGTTTAACGAGTGGAAACGTTGGGCGGCATGAATTGTCGGTTTGTTCAGGTGGTATGCGAACACTCCCGAATGCGATTATTTGATGGGAATAGCGAGTTGCAGTTGCACTATTATAAGAATCGTTTGGAGGGGACACGCAGTCCTGGCTTTCGTTCGACGTTTTGTACCACATTTTCAGACTTGAATGTTTGGATTTTTACAGTAACGCGCAACAAAAAAGCTTTATCATTTTGTTAAATTTGTGGAATTTGTTAAATTTTCTTTCAGTGGGTGAAAGTCACAGCCAGTTGTGCCATTGCTTTCAATTGACAGAGATTGTATCTCTAGATTTTTGCAACCTGTCACGAAACGCAGTATAATTCAAAGCCAAAGTGACAAATGCGAAATTTCTCTTTCTATTCAATTGCAAACCTCTTCGTGAGTAAAGTTGTAGGTGGCCTGGAGTGGGTCATTTGCAACCGATCTCAAGGGACACAGATGACCTTGGCTAAACGATTTTTCTTCTTCGGTAAACGAGTGATACATACTATCGTGACGATATCTCGTTATGAAACAATGTTGGTTTGTTCAGAACCAGCTAAAAACGTGACGTCAGAGCTTCGGCAGTCCATTGTTTTTGTCCACCATCATGGCGGCGTTGATGCAACGTGAAAACGAGGTCACATACGTACCCCATGCATTCACTTCAAATGTTACCCAGATTGATAGATACAATATTGATTGGTCCAGGTGATTGTCTTCTTCGTCCATTTTGAATGGCCGAAGTAAGTGGTCTTAAATAGACTATTGTCATCAACTATTGGAGGGTAATGTGAGGTGCTATTTTCTACCCATGTAAACCATGTGAGCGTTTAACTTAGCTCCACTAATGGAACTGGGCCAACACAAAGACAGAGGAAAACTCGAACCAGGGTGAGAATTGCCCTGGTCAGAGTTTTTTTTTTCTCTTTTTGTGGGCCCAATTCCAGTTGAAGGGCTAACGCTCACATGGTTTACAAGGGTAGAAAATAGCACTTCACGTTACCCTCCAATAGTTAATTCTGTTTAAATGTAAGTGCTACACGGCCAACGTTTGCAAAAACGTAACCCTAACCATTCATTGATTATCTACGCGACCTGTGAAATAAATGTGCGAGAATGTTCATTCTGAATTCAGAGATACAGATCTCCAGCTCACCACTAATTGCTTTGGTTTTACTATTTGTCGGCAAGTGATTGGTCTAAAAAATCTCGTTTCCCTACCAATCAAAAGCAAACAACCTCTCTTTCAAACCAGTTGTAACTTGTTTTGCATTCATTTTCTCCTGCTCCGGATTGGTTAACTTGATTATCTTGCTCTATTTTGATTGATCGAAGTAGGCTGTCTACTCATTTATTCGTTGTCTTTTTTTTCTGCGCCAGATCTCTCAGCAGTTGGACGTCATCAATCGACTTGAGCGAGACCTCAATGAGAGCAGCAGAGCGCTGGAGGACTTGCGAGAAACGGCAGCCGAAGATGTGAGTGCAGATGGGGAGAAAGTCTTCTTAAACAACAACTCTTACTTCCAGGATTAGAAGTTTAGTCATCCTTACACTTACACGCAGCACTCACTCGCTTGGGCCTCCTTTGTGATAGCAAAAACATTTTCAGGCGAATATTTGCCTTCTCCATGCAATGCACATTCCGGCATACGTGAAACGTGACATTTCTATGTAGATGCAGGCTTCACCTCATAAACACGGTTTCCTATTTATGTTTAATATAATAATAAGTCATCAATGTTTTCTTATGCCAAAGTTTGGTATGTTTTATTTATTTTTGACCATTGCCCTAGTCAACAAAGGGTTCTTTTATACCATTGTCCTTTTATCAATAGGCCAGTTTCGTATTCTAACGGTTGGACTGGATCTAGCATGAAATGGAGGCTAATGCGGGCAAATTAATTTACATTTGAAAAGATTTGCTCGCATTAGCCTCCATTTCATGCTAGATCCAGTCCAGCCGTGAGAATTCGAAAATGCCGGGTCTATTATTATTGACTGTCTGTATATACCCAGACTGACTTTTTTAAAGATGATTTAAAATTTTTGATTCAAAGTTTGAGCAACTTCAAACTTGAAAAGTAGTTTTAGGAAAGTCACAATATTTGCACATTCAAGACCATACTTCTTTCACCTACAGCAAATGATTATTTGATTCAGTTTATATACATCACATTTCCTATATTTTAAACGATGAAAGCTATTTTGATCTTAGTATTGTAAAGTTATCTTAATAGAGTAACATGTGATCACTTGTGATTTATTTTCACTGAAAAGCAAAATTATCGAGCAAATGAACGAATATTGTAAACGAATAAGATTTTTTATAGATTTTTAATTCATGGCTGGCCATATAGATATCTTATTAAGTTCTGACATGAAGCCAAAGAAATTAATAGACAAATTAATGAAGTATATTTTTTATCGATGACATGAATAAATATGATTTTAGCAGAAGGTCGCTTTGTGGTTGTTGTCTGTGGAATGACAACATTCTAGACCATTTCTTCTGCTCGAGTTAAATTCACGGTGGATATTTTTCATTAGCTTTTGCTGAAAGATATGGTCTTGAATGTTGCCATGGCGTAGAATTGGCATTTTTCACTCTAAGAACACAAAGTCCGTTTAAATAACGAACTAGGGTATCATGGGATCTGTGAAATGCGTCTGCTCTGAACACACACATGAGGCATAACAGGTGGTGTAAGAAGCTCTCTTAAGGTGACCGTCTTTTGGTAATTTTGCAACTTCTGACATTTTGAAGTCGAAGCCAAGGATTTTGTTGTTTAGTCTTTTGTTTTCGTTTTCCGTGGCAAAGCGATCGCATGAAACCTCACGAGGGCTTCTACATCGCTGAACATTATGCGTCCAGACGAACTGTGTAAGAAAGCACTTCTTCAAAACCTGACGCATAACCCGTCTTGTGCCCATCTTTATACTAAACAAATTTAACAGACGCATAAAAAAAATGTCCCAAGCTTGTCATAGCCGGTCGATTTATGCGTCTTGAACAGTTGGTGCCAATTACGTCAGACCCTAGTTGTTGGAAGGGTGGATTGCGATATGCGCTGCGGAAGTCACTACGCAGGAAAAATCCAGTTGGCTCTGACATTTCATGTCCCTGGGTTCGTTGTGATTTACCAGTTGGAGAGAGCTACTCACCTTTTGATAAACCGAGACCAGGCAGATGAAATAACATTTTTACACCGTGTTGTTCTGTGGGTGGATACCTTTCTTCACTGGGTTAGTCACTAATTCATAGATAACTCCATTTGTTTTGGTCGCGCTGATCCGGTGGACTGGGCCATAGGCGGAACAAAAAACAAGCAATTTCTTCGCCTGAACGGCTTATGGGTCTCTAGGTGAAATAAATTCCCGTGCAATGTGCACTGTAATGTCCACTGCTTTCGTTTTAATGACAAACACTCGCCGTTTGGTCGCCCAAGTATGATGTACTCAGTCAAAGGATTTAGG